>NT_176526.1:944522-1063765 GCF_000188095.3 Bombus impatiens | reverse complement strand
GCCCGCCGCTACCATTAAATCCGGATCGAACTCGAGCTCCGGTCACAAAAATAGTGGACAAACGAAATCAAACTCCTCGTCGTCCAACAAAACTTCGAGCCACAGTAAAAAGAGAAAGACAGGGGCGCGAACGCCGACGGTAATAGGGAATGAAAATTCAAATCAATCAGTCAGTTCCGAAGCCAGCGGTTCGGTTGTGGTTGCTGTGAGTTCTGTTGTACAGCAAGCTGTATCAAGCAATAACGTGCAGACAACCATAACGGAAGCGACAAGTTTGAGTACGAACACTGAGCCGGAAAAGTCAAAAAAAGTAAATAAGAATTCGTACGATAATTTTCATTACAAACTTTGTGTTTCAATATGTTTCATATTTTGAAAGTTTTTTGTCAAGTTAAAGGTAGAGAGCCCCATTCAGTCATCATCAAGTACTCCAATCACCACTGAAGTGACCACTACACCTGTGATAATGGCAGTAACGCAATCCCAATCATCGGTTGTTACTCAATCACCAACAACCACATCGAATAGTATAGTCGTATCTGTTCCATTGACTGCGACTTCATTGTCCAATACGGTACAGAGTGTGGTGACAAGTGCTCCAACGTTATACCAACAATTGCAACAGAGTATCATAACTACCGCAGCTACTACGGAACCGAGGGCGATGTCGAATTCTGAAAGATTTATGTCTGAAGAAGCACCTGTTAAGAGATCTCGGTAAGTTTACATTTAAATTTTGATACTGATATTTTTTCATATGTAAAATGTCCATTTACTAATAACGTTAATAATTATTATTATCATTTGAAACCTTTTAACTAATATTAATATTATATAATATAATTATATTTGTAACATACGTGTATGTAGTTGTAATATAAAATGAAAAGTTAAAATTAAGAAAAATCGTGAGTGTTGCGGGTAATTTGAAATTCGCGCCAAAACAGGAGGTATCAAAATGGCTGACTAGCTGGATAAACAAGCCTCTTTGTTTTTAACCTCTTCTTGCGTTTCGTAAAAAACATTCAGGTAGAAAAAATCTTGTTACATATGGATTTATGGTACTGTGAAAAATATCGTTTCATCAAGGATGCGACTGCGTTATGTAAAATCTCCGAAAAACATCGTGGCGATTGGAATGTGTTCGCGACGACGAGTTACAAGTTGTACGAATGCAAAAATGAATTCAGGAGAATTTTTTATTTCGCTTTTGTGTGATGTAAATCGTAATCGGATTCTGACAGAAATTATTGTGAACGACTGTGATTTTCTTGACGTCCTCTGATTCGTCTGTAGCTTTAAGGATACTTTGAGGTTATGTTTGTTTTTTCTACCTCAAGGGGCCTCAAGGGCAACGAACGAAGAAAAGGAGTAACGTGATGTAAATGGCAGTGCGCAACGGTCCGTTTGTTTTGAATTTTATATAACAAATCAATTTTCCAGAACTTTTCGACTATTCTTAGTTTCAAGGCCGCACAAAAATACAGTTATTCAATACTTCCGAATAAATATTCATTTCGTTGCTTTCTCAGTTCTCAATCGTCAGATAAGCAAGAAAAGGCTCGAAAACCAAAACGTGGATCATCGAATAGTCAACCAGCACTGCCACAAATACAGTCTCAGACGCAACAACAACAGTCCCAACCAGTTTCTTCCGTGGTGACATCAGTATCTAGCAGTGCAGTGGTAACAACGTCTAAACGAGGGGGAAGAAGTAATCATCAAACTCCTCCACCTGCTGTAACTGTGGCGCCTGTACCATCAATTATTCAAGGACCAACATTGAGCGGTGGTCATTTTAGTAACATTAGTTCTGGATCTGCAAACAACATGGGACCTACTGTCAAAGAATCTCCACCCAGCAGTCCTGGTTCTGAGAGTATGAGCAGTAGTGGGCCTGGAAGAAAGAAACGGAAAAGCGCCAGTGCTGCTTCTATAACACCAACGCCTTCTGCATCCAGTACTCCGACTCTCACAAACCCAAAAGAAGAGAAGGATATAAAATTGTAAGAAATAAAAATGATTGCTATAATAAAGTGTTTTATATTACTGTACATATGCTAATTTGCAATATCTATTAGATTCCAGAATGGAGTTAGTGCACCACATATGCTAGGAAATCAGTTGAACCCAACCTCCACAATGGCACAAAAAATGTCTGATACTCTTTCCCAGGAACTTGAAGCACATTCTATTTTTACAGAAGCTAGTAATCCTACAACGAATTTGGTTGGCCCACAGCTACATAGTCGAGTGATTGCATCTGTAAGTATCTTCGAAATAAAATAAAACAAGGAAAAAATTTCTATTTTGAGATTTTGTGTTCTTATCCTAATATATTATTTTACAGATACGATCCAGTCAAACAGGTGCACAGCCTACATCATTTTCTTCGGTTTTTAATGCCACTAACAATACCAACACCAACGCCAACACTAACGCTAGTACAACCAGCACCGGTTCTTTGGGCGGTGGAGCAATACCCCAAACGCTTGACCAACTTTTAGAGAGACAATGGGAGCAAGGAAGCCAATTTCTGATGGAGCAAGCCCAACACTTTGACAGTGAGTGTACGGCAAAGAAAAATATGCTTACAGTCGCTTGGGTTTGGTGAAGTCGGGGATTTTTAACTAAAAAGTAGTGTATGAATCATCTTTTTACTGTATTTTTTCGCAATGATGAATTTGTATACCAAAAATATTTAACCAAAATGCGAAGTATGTTGCTTCCCAGCTCGTTTGATCTACTAACGCTTAGATGGATTAAATAAAAAGTTTCTTGAAACCTGAAATTCTTTCCACAGTCGCTTCATTACTTTCGTGTCTTCACCAATTGAGAGCAGAGAACCTTAGGTTAGAGGAACATGTAAATAGTCTTCTACAAAGGAGAGATCATTTATTGGCTGTGAACGCTAGACTTGCAATCCCTCTGACATCCCAGCCTAGTGCTCACCCAGGTAATTTATTCGAATTTTTCCATATTTAGTATTTGAAATAATCATTTGAAAATTTAATCGTCTTAAATTATAGTGAATAACATACACCCAACAGTCAACCCATCGCACCCTAATGTTTCACATCCCGAAGTCCCACCAGGTGCTGCGGCTCCTGTTCCGAGGGTGAGCAGGGAAACACGAGTAAATAACACGTACATGCCACACTCGAGCTCCAGTAATCACTCTACGACGCTAGAAAATGGCCTGCCTCCGGATCCGTCACCTCCAGCTGCAGCTTCACTTTCACAGTATCAACACAGGACGTCGTTAGTCGCGCCTCAGCCAAGTCCAACGATCAGGTAATATATTTGTCCTGTATTCAATATCACACGTACTGATACTGCAGAATTTACTTTTTCCTAATTAATGTGAACAGACACAGCCCGGCCGGAAGCGCGTACCACCAAGGACAGCCTAGTAATATAGTCTCCCCTGCGCCAGCTAGTAATCCTGGTGTGGTCAGGAATTCGTCCGTTACACCAGATCCTCTACGCGGAGTACCAAGGTAAAAATCGACACTTTTATTTTCTTTGGCTTGCAATATTTGATTTAGTTAAAATGTGGCGTTGGAAACTGCACTATTGAGTAAAATGTCATATAGCTAAACGTATTTCCGTGGAAAGTAGGTGGAGCTTTGATATGTTTCAGGTCAGTGCCACAGTCGTCGAGCAATTACATACCTTCAATGTACCAACCCACAATGTCCAGTTTGGCAAGTAATCAAGTAGGTAATGTTCATAACCTTCATTCACATGGACCTTCTCCACCCAGCCATGGACCACCTGGAAAACCCAGCTGAAGATAGATGGAAAATAAGGAAGAATATACTGCATTGGATAGCAGGCGTGATGACCTCTCATCGCCGACCGAAACGCGCTACCATCCTTAAAACACGAACACAGGGAAGTCGTTTGTCCTTCGTGCTTCTTTGCTGATTGGTTCGATCTCTGACTGGTCTCTGCTCGATACAGTGTGATCAATTCGATAGATTAATGCATACTAACTAAGGAAAGTTTCTACACAGCGGGAAGAAAATATTTGCATTTATCGATACTTGTAATTCACGATTTTATTGCGTGCGAATACACGCGTTATGTATGTTTGTATCATTACTTGGCGAATTTTCGAGAGCAGTTTTGTCAGTTCAAACGTTACGTAAGCTTTACATACAAACGCGATAACAGAGGCCTTGCAAATTCGAACAAAGAAGCAATCTAGAAGTAGAGATACGTTTTTTCTTTTTGTTTTTTCCTTTGATTGCACGTCATCGAGCACGTCTGAGACAATCTTTACATCATCATCATCATTCATCATTGTCATCGACATCGTATGATGAAACAGTAAATCCGCAGATGTACAAATTTTAGACTATAAGTTAATCTATCGCGACGAATAGCAATAATGGTACGAAGTAGGTGTACATTTTATATAAAAAAAGAAAAAAAAAAGGAAAATTGCGTATGAGTCTAGTGGTACGGCAAAGTCACCCATCTTTTCTACGAAGACATCTCATTTTCGCCATCTTACAAACGAAAACTCGTTTCTCGGGTTCTCTTTAGCGCACCACTGTCGACGCTTCGCAAAAATGACTACATCTTTAAAATTAAATTTGTAAATGTCTCGTAATTGATCCGTCTCACGGCTGGAACCGATGTAAATTCTAATCTTATACATGTAAAATTATATACTTAGATATATAACTCGAGCACTGCCTTCCATCAATGAAGATGGCCGTGAAACGGATCGAATAGTTATAATTCTTTATAGTATGATGGTTTTTAATGGTTTCTTCAGAGCGGATGATCGAACTACGACCGTTACATGGAAATTGAGGAAACGGTTGAAGTTATTTCTAGACAGAATGTTGCACACGCGCTTCGTTTTCGCATAGAGAGTTCATTTGCGATTGTTTTTTGTTGTACCTTGTCTTTCTCGATGGCAGCATACAGTCTACTTCGACTAGACTATCAAGAATATTGAATTTTCGACCTTTGTCGATACGAGACGCATAATCAAAAAAAAAATCATTGTTAAATAATTGAATTATGAAAATTTTCATGAAAGGACATTTGCTCAGTATAAGAGCTGCATTTGTATGAATGATATTCGATTCGTTGAGAATAAGGAAATGATTATTATGGGGAGACTAATTTTCTGTCTCTCGGTTCACCAAAATAAAAAATTAATAAGTGAATTGATAAAATAGTAACATTGCTAGAAATGGAACAATCTGTCTTTCCGTTTGAAAAGAATATCTGTTTTAAAGTTAATATAGATTCATGAATTTCTTTTTCGTCCTTAATGTCTAGCTAGTAAGGATTTATATACTAATACATTTTGTTCTGTAGTAGGAAATGAGATTTCGTAAAACGTTACCACGTTGTGTTCTTGATCAGAAAGTATTATTTTTGCGGAAAGACGATTCTCGACGAGGAAAGATAGGCGAATGATTTTAAAGGGAACCGAGAGGAACCTTTAGGCTTAAATTGTACTATAAACGCGTTGATAATACGACTTAGTGATAGATCATGAGGACACCAAGCGTTCAGAATAGCACGCAACCACTCAGGGAAAATCGATTTACTAAAATTCTGTCGAGTTTTCTTCGTGTACCTCGATTGTATCTTGCATAGAACACTATATCACTAAAGATTTTTATGCATTCAAATTTATATATGCAAAACTATATAAAATATTTATATTAGATTAAACAAACTTTTGCCTAAGTTCTAATTTTTTAATTATACCTATTCATAAAAATATGAATTTGCACTAACATTCGTAGTCTAGTTATCATACATTTTGGAACCTAATCGAACCTATTATACTACATTCTTCGTTACTTCATAGTACTTAAATACCAAAAGTACTAAAAAATTAAATTAATTATAATTTTTCAAGCTTCTTAGAAATTTCATTTTATGTATAAATGAATTAATATTTGAATCTTTTAAGGTGTACCATATGGATATGGTGTTCTCTGTTGTAAATGAAAAAAGGAGTATTAATGACTGATGACTTAGTCAAAAGTTTTAAAGGGTTTCCAAAACGTCGGGTGATTGTCAAAGACAACAATGCGTTTATACCGATGAAGAGTATTTTATGCGTTTATTATATTTCAATGTAGTATCGCTGTATGTTTAAGATAATATACGGTACGATAGAAGGGCGAGAGTGAGGGAGAGAAAGCGAGAGAGAGGCGAGAACAAAGCGTGTATTAAGTGTGGTGTTGAAACAGAGAGCAGTTAACGATAATATTTTTACACACAGCAGACCGTGCCAAATTTTTGCAATCGAATCATTGAACTCCCTTTAAACTCGAGCAACGTATTAGAAAACGAAGTTGTTCGAGATTTTGGGACTGGAATCGCCTTGATGAAACCTTTTCTCGATCGAAGATGATAAAAGGAAACAAACGTAAATTGAACAGAACGTCGCTCCCTAATTTCGACATTTCCATGCTCTCGTTTAATTTTGTGTTCACTTTTCAATTATTCGTGTACAAATAAATTATTGTGTTCCTAAATCCAATGTGGATCGACTGTCGGAGATTTTTGTCGCTTGAAAATTTCACTTTAATTTGACCAAAGTCTTCTCTAATTCTGGGCCGCAATTGGATTTATACAGAATAGACAAGAAAAAAGGAAATTGTTTTTGCGCTCAAAGTCGCTGAAATCTTTTGGACGAACATTGTACCAAGACATTCTGATAAAGATGTTTCTCCGATAAATTTTGTATAAACCCAATGTGGCTCTGTCCATTAGGATTTTCTATTCGCTTGTAGTTTAATTGTAACTTAAATGTTTGGTACGTATATACTTATGTACGCAAGAGTTGATGCGTTTAGGCTAGATGTATCATTAGATTCGTTGATATTAAGAACTTATTATGCTCACGATGATGTTCTCGAACAAATTAATTGTTCCAAAAGACGAATCAGCGAGAAACAAATGAGCAAAAATCTATTTATTCGAACGATAAATTGGAGGCTGCTCGAGTACAGTGGAAATGGAATACACAGGACCCATTAGTCCCGCGTACGATACTTTTGTTTGTCAAGAAACTGGCGTTAGGAGACATTCAGGCATTTGTAAATCATGAAACCACAATGTCCAGGCGGCAGCAATGCTTTGATTGGCCGAAATATTGGCACAGATCGTAACCGTAGCATTTTGATACTCGAGATCTCTTCGCTAAGAGTCACTGTTGGACAGTTAAAAAAGAATTAAAAAAGAAAAAAAATAAGTGTGCAAGTGAACCAATCTTGGCGCCGTTTGTGAAGCGTGTTTTCATTTTTCTACGAGAGTTAGCTGATATCCCTCCCAATCTCTGGACGAGCGAACAGAAACAAGCAACTCATATTGTAAAATAATTCTACTCGAAGAGAAAGAGAAAAGAAACTGGAAAATGGAAAGGAGACAAACACTTATCTGTCTCGATGCACTTGTTGGTTTTCCCAAGAAACGCGCCAGTTAAATATAAAGCGTACTGTGTGCTAGATATTGTAAAAAGGTCAAGGGTCAAACACGGCCACGTTCTTGGGACAGCTGGCAATTTGTAGAAAGCGGTAGCTTTATGTAAAAAGATAAAAAAAAAGGGTGTAATCACGAGGACACTTCAAAGGCTGCCGCGTCCTCCGGTAGTCTTTTGTATATTTTCAAGTGAGAAACAAGCATGAGCAGCTAAAAATCCGGGGCTGCTCCGTGGCTAGCTACCTTTAAACTGTCCTCTACTACGTACGTCTATTATTGTACCCGTGTAAGGATATAAAGGAAGGAGCATACCGATCGAAATGCCATATGTGTTTCCACACAGGGGAAAAAAAAAACTGAATTTTCTAACGTGAGAAAAGGCTGATTGTTTTTTTAACGCGTTTAGTGTAACGATTCACCGAAATCTTGTCCATTTCCTAGGGGCATCCTGAGTTTAACACTGTCAATGCTCTATCTCGGTTACTTTGTTTTATGCGCTGCTTAATCGACGAATTTTAATTTTAGCTTTTAATTTATTAGAACTTTTATCTTTATATGTTCTTTGGTTCCAGATCTAAGACTTTCAGTTCTAAAGGAATCGTTATTTTATTATTATTATTATTATTATTATTATTATTATTATTATTATTATTATTATTATTATTATTATCATTATTATGAAAACCGACCCTCAGAATGTGTTAGAAGTGTCTTGAAAAATACATTTGAAGAAAATGTAAGTATTCAGATGTTCAGTTTTATCTAATAAATTCTCAATAATCTATATGTGAAAGCTACGTATATGTCTTTTTAAGTTTGTCATTTTAAATTGGACAAAATATGATAATACTGTGAAGAGCACGTGTGTCGAACAGTGAGAAGAGCCACTGGCTTAAATTCAGGAGAACCAGCGCCAACGAGACTAGGCTCTCTGCTTCGAATTGGATGCCTAGAAAGTTTCACTTTTATATGTACATCTGCTAAGATTTTACACTGTCGAATCTAGAGGATTGAAGGCCTTCCTCAGGTGCAAGGGATGGACGAGAGCTCATAAAAGGAGTTAACTCGACTAAAGACGACGCTTCTGACAACAACGTTGTATAATCATACGCTCAAATCTTTCTTTCTCTCTCTCTCTCTCTCATATATATATATTTTTTTTCGTTCATCGATCAAGAAAGTTAAAACTGGAAGTTTCATTTGTCATTGGTGCACACGATTCATTTAGAAGCGTCGTCACGGAGTCGCGTGGATCGGTTCCGAATCCAGGGATGTAAATCACTGTGCGATACGATTTTGTAATGTAACTGTGCATACGGAAGCATGTAATAAAAGAAGAGTAAACGACGACAGCATCGTTTCACTGGATCCACGCATCTCCTGCTTCCAGATCCTTCCGTTCCTTCTCTATGGATCCTTTAACAGGAGGAGTAATTATTTGGAGAAGGTACCTTCTGAGAGCTACAGCTGCTCCGTTCAGTTTCAGATATCAGTATTAGTAGCAATTTCTTCATTTATCATACAAAATAATACTGATAAAAATATAAATTAGCAAAGAACAGACCGGACGATTAGAATTATTTTCAGATATAAAAGTATGTATTAGATTTTACTTATTTGTTAGAGTAAATGTATTTTTTCTTAGGAATACCTACTTATGAACTAATGTACCTTGAAATATACTTTTTAGTTGGTTTGAAGCGGCTGTCGAAGAACATTTTGAACATAGGATGGAAAGTTTGTTGATTTCTTCTGAAACAAAGAGGAAAAGCGTATATTTACTCGTCTATGGAGGCATGGATGGCTATCTCCAGACAAATCCCTGACGTTTGCCTCAGTGCCGGACAACGATCGTGGGAAGGCTCACCTGCGACCTCGTCTCCGACGAATCAATATTACACGAGACTGTACGAATACGCTATGTTTCATGGATAAAGCTGAAAGACTCTCTTACCAGAAACAACCAATTGATCCTCTTCATATATTCAACGTAAATTAAATAAATCAATGAAAATGAATAATTTCCATGTTAATGTTAAAGTCGACGATTAACTTCTCTATAGAGATGTTCGCTTTTTAGTTGGTAATTTGTACGATGGGTAAAAATTCACCCAAGAGAAATATATGTCGCAGTCAGATTGGCATTTTGGGGCGTTCGATGAACCTTTACTTGATGAACCTTTACTTACTTTACCGTCGCGGATGTAGCCAATATTTATCAGTACGAATGTGGACACTACAAGAGGCTATGAGTAATGGTAATAGGATGGTCGAGATGATGGTGACAACGAATTCAGGTTCGATAACGAATCCACGATCCACGGGAGGACAAGTATCAACGTACTGCTCGATTCGGATCACTCGATCGGCAATTCGTCCAACGACTCTAACACTCTAACTCTAACTCTCTTAATCCAAAAGAGGCTGCCCTTATGTACCCTGTCCCCGCCTTTCGGGTTAATCTTTGTTTTTAAGGAGAGCCATATAATTATTTCATACCTCTGTCAGGTACATGTCCCTCCCATGACCGTGGCTACGTCCGATGACCTGCCATATCACGTCGAGACCAAACCCATCGTCCTAAAGTCAGATTGGAACATCAAGACTATTTCTTATTTTTATTACTTAAGGGCGGCTATAGTAAAAGTCTGGACTAGTGTATTGGGCCTTTTCCCAACATTCCGGACGGGAAATCCCGCTGTCTTTCCATCTCCGACATATATATTATATTAAAGTCTGACAAAATAATTGTAATTGTAGCAGAGGTGAAAATTCACCAATGGGCCCGTTACTATAACATTAATTTAATCCTCAATTTTTCTGCAAAAGTTATTAAGAAATTAATATTACAGAACATAAAGGCGAGAATATAGCAAAAGTATTGCACGTGTCTTTTCTTTTCACGTGTCAGTATTCTTAGATCATCTTCTGGGGAGGGGAAGCTCCAGTTTCGCATTACAGCAGAACAATGTCCAATGTAAAGTAATAGGATTTCATCGAGCCCGAGTTTTCACGCTGGATTTCACCTATGGATTTCAGATTCTTATCTGTCTACATGTTCCTCTCCTAAAGATGTTACTTATTCATTCATTCATGCCAACAGTACCTACATCTCATGCATAAACTCATCTCTTCACTTCTAAATTTCAGTTAAACTGAACTGAAATAATCCTATTTTCGCAATCTGGTTTATTAAATCCAACTTGTGCAACCCAAATGCAATTTGGGAAATAATTAATATGTAGAAGAAAATTGTCGAAGAATACAGGACACAAAGTAGAAGAAATTAATGAAGAGCCAGCCCAGTTCGTTATTCTTACCGTTTCTAATCGTCCACCAACGACAATCAAATCAAGTGTTACATTGTCTGCTTGTACAATCGCGTGGAGAATATTTAGGGAAAGCTACAAGGATAAGAATGATCCGACAGGGTTGTTCAGGGGTCGATGATTTTGCTGGAACTTCGGAAAACACCCTGGAGCACGCAGCTGCCCAGGTATTTGCGTGCCCCAATTTTCAGCCTGTGGGGCTGAAATCTATGAGGGGGAGCAGAAGGGTGGATGGATGCTCTCTTTTGCTCAGAACACCCCCCAGTATGTGTAATGGAACCCCAGCTTCCTGTCTGTCGATGTAACATTGTTAATTCTGCTCTCAGGTTACATTCAAACCACTATCTATGAATTTGATATATTTTCCTGTTTCCTTTGGTTTACTCATGCTTTGTTCTGTACTAATTTGTACTCCTTTCTTTTAGAGTACGGACAGAGGAAAAGAGAAAACTGGGCGTTGTAAATTAAGGAGTTAGATACGAATGTTTCAAGTTGAAAGGGTAAATTATTCTCCTTGAAACATTGAAGCTTTAATGCAACTTGTTTTAGCATTTGATATACTGATAGCAAGTGACTGGCAGTATATCGTATACTAACAGTATTTCTTAGTATTTTCTGTGCGATGATTACAAAAGTAAATAAGATTAATAACTGATAAAAGGACAGCTATTCGTCAGGTGATTGAAACTGGTTCAGTCTTATCTACAGTTGACGCAGGTGTGTTCATACACCTGCCCTTATCACGCGCCACTTCGTGGCGCATCAATTTTTTAGCACTTATATCTTTCAATATCAAGTGTTACATATAATATTCTTGCCAATATGAAACGAACGTTTTCTAATATTTTCTAATTCTTTACTTCAGTCATATTATCTAAAAATGAAATTGTATTTCAATCAGAACTAAGACAAAAAGCCCCAACATTTTGATAATAATATAATTGATCATATATTCATTTTTATTATTCACAAGGATGGAATTAAAGCTTCAATCATTTTTCAGGGCATCTTCATAGAGAAGTCCAGCGGTTAAGGGGAGGCGTGAAAGTTCAATACCCCAGGTTGAACCTAATCGGCTCGAACGTCACGGTACCGTGATCCCGTGAAAATTAGCAAACCATAGAATCGCGGCTGCAGCCCCTTCCGCGTATCAGACGCGCATTAAGAGCACCCTCTTGTCACGAGGGTCGCACTTGTGTTGATCCTCGCAGCTGGAGTGACACACAAATAAAGTATTAATTCGCGATTCATGTAGTAATACCGTAGCATCGCTCTGAATGCAACGTCCATACTGATCTACTATCTAACGTTGTACATCGTACCCTAAAATGTATCCATGTAAGGAATTCTAGAATCTCTCCCTTCAATTTTAAATATTTATATCACGATACTAAAATTCTTGAGATATCTAGGTACTCTGTTATATTTAATGGTACCTATTAAGCATCTTGAATTACTTCAAAGTACATATTTCTTAAATATTTGACGACAAATATAAAATACTTGTTCCAATTCTGTTTAAATAACGAAAAACAAAGAA
This sequence comes from Bombus impatiens, assembly GCF_000188095.3. Classification (NCBI taxonomy): domain Eukaryota; kingdom Metazoa; phylum Arthropoda; class Insecta; order Hymenoptera; family Apidae; genus Bombus; species Bombus impatiens. The sequence goes on along the minus strand of NT_176526.1, from coordinate 1,051,429 downwards.
GAGAGGAAAGAACACTCTCAGAGAAGCTGGGAACTGTTTCGATTCGTCCCAAGGGACACGTATATCGCCCCTAATTGTCCACAAATCGACGACCACCCTCGATTTCCGAACCGTTAAGTATAACCACCCCCTGGGGCACCAGGGGCGTTCCGCTAGCTTTCTGTTGAGTGCCGCCTGATACAACGGGGTAGAATATGGATTCAATTACACCTCATTGTGCCACGGTGTCTATAAACAATGCTGTTTTCACAGCTGATAGCGGCCCACGTCCTGCTGCGGCTCCACCAAGTTGGACCTAGTTCACCTAGTAGACTGTCTTTCTAGTAAGTGTAATTTCTGATCTCTTCGATAAGAAACAATGTGATTTTAGAATTTGGTCACAATAATACAATAAAATAATATATTTATAATTATATTCCCTCTAGTATAGTCATGTTCTTATCATTGATAAATTGGTTGTTTGCAATTAAACAATTCATTTATTTGGAATTAAATATTGCAATTTCAAAGGACTTTAAATGAACTTTAAAGAGAAGAAGTGAGAAGAAGAGATGGGAAAGACGAACTTAAACGAAGAAGACGCAAGGAGAAAAGATTTTCATGAAAATTAGAAAGGAAATTCAACTAGTGATGGATAAAACATTTTCAAAGGAACAATTTCTACAATATTCTGACTTACCATACAATTCCACCCTTGAAGCAAAATTTCAAGCCCTACACGGTGCTTAACTGTACATATACACTTTTAACTCCATATTTAACTGTACATACGTATGCTTTTAAATAGTAAAACGTAAGTACTGTAAGTGGAAGACAGAAACTTGTAAAAGCAGGTGGACTAGTTATTATGCTAATGATATCTATTTTTAAGTAAATGGCTCGGCTCATTAACGTAACAACCAGTGAGGCACGGGTAGAAGGTAGAAAACCGTATTCAGGGTACAGAAATAACGAAGAGGGAAAAGAGGATCGCGTCGTGGGAAGATCCACAGCCGTCGACGCCATTATTCCCGAGTCGCAGGACGTCGCGACACCGCAATATCGACGTACCGCCCACGATTTTCCTTCTCTGTCTCATCCACATCGGTTCTGCTCCCCTTTCAGGCGAACTGTACGCCAGAATTTGGCGCAGCTTCTACCCTTTTTATTTTCGGAGTCCTCCGCCATTTCGTTGCGAAGAATACTACATTCAAAGCCTTGTCCCACTTCTTGGACACTCGGGAAACACATTCTTTATTTTCCTTACGTTACTTTGCATTGAATCTTGATGAAATTTTGGGGAATAAACTTTTTAAATTATACCAAATGGAGGAAAAGAATACAAGGAAAATTGAAGATATGAAAAAGTCTAAAAGATTGAGAGATTAGTCTTGGACTGAACATTTGATGAAATAGAGTCTGTTTCGCGCTGAAAAAATTTTGGTAACATAAATTGTTAAAATTAATTAAGAGGAACGAGACAAATTGAAGATGGAAAGGTATAAAAAATTTGGAAGACTGGAAAATTGACGGAAATTGTAGAAATTTGAAAATTAAAGAAAAGCTACTTCAAGAAAAATTATTTTGGTTTCAGTTTTCTCTGAACCAAGCAAAGAGGTTTCGGATTAAATTTTAACGAGCTACAGTGGGAAGACTATTGATTTCTAAAAGAACTATGTACACCTATCAGGAAGTGCGCAGAATATTGGAATTTTAACTTATCCAAGTAAACTTCATTAACTGCTGCTTCAATAATAAAAGAGAAAGAATGGAAGAAAGCAGGAATTACGGCAAAATATAAAAAATTCATGGTAACAAAAGATGAAACAGTTTGAAACTTGAAGAACCTACTTTATTTGGCTTGGATGGCAATCACGTTGACAATCATTCTGTTGCATATTCACATTTCACGTACAAACAATATCTGCTTACACTTTTTTACTCACTTTATATGTACAATAGTAACATGAATTCTGTCAGACAATAGAGAAATCAATGGATTACTTAAAAGAAGAGAAAAACTCCTGACAGAATTTTTATGTATTTCCTTTTCCTCTATTTACTAAGCGTAGATTCGCTGTTTTTTGAGCACGTCTAAAAAAACTGAAAGAAGTTACACATGTTCTTCACATTCTATAGGAATTTCTTATTTAATTCCTATCTGAAATTCCATTGACACGTTAATTTAAAGAACGATACTGTCTATATATAGGACAACTAAATAATGTTAACAATAATAATTTAATAATACTGTCCAACCGTGTTAAAATCGACTAGAGATACAGGATAATTAATTAGCATAATTTTTTTTTTGTTAACAAATGTTGTTCTTTTGGTACGATTAAAAATTAGGAAAAATGAATGATCGACTAGAAATTTCTGTCCTTAGATACTAAATAACAGGCTCGACGCACTTAATAATTAACACCTGAGCACTTTATTCGAATGTCGAGCCATTCTTTGATGTTCTTGGGTCCTCCGGGGTCCAGACTTTCGCGTACATCGTCCCATTCGGGGAGATGTCCGACTTCCTAGACCAGGACAAAGAATGGAAAATGAATGGGTTCCCCTCGCTGCCTGAAATTTGATTATTAATCAAAATTAGTATATCAAGGAGCTTAATTTCTATTGAAATAACCATCAGAATTTTAATAAAATTAAATATTCTCTTCTCCTTGTTTATTACTCGAACTATAGGATTTGGTTGCTTGTAAAACTTGTTCAATAATATTGTTAACAAACTGTCAATGAAACAAGTCTGTAAAAACCAGATAGGCCGAAATTCGATGTGCTTGTTAATTAAGATTTTATATCACTGTTTGTAATCCATTTATTGTTTTGCATAAAAGAGTAAAGAAAAGAACAGCGTCAAATATATTATTGTAAATCACAAAAATCCTTCTGCAAGGATGACAGGTAAATCTAAAAGACAATTTAAGCCAATTGATAGGTAAAATCTATCACAGTTTAGCTCAATAAATTAAAAAAAAAAAAAAGAAAAAGGAAAAGACGACGTGGATATGATAGAAAGGAGATGTGAGTGCGATCGGTATTGGCCTCACCACGAATTATGACCTTCTTAGTGTCGTCTCGACCGGAGCACCTCGAGAGACCTCCGTTTCCTGTCAGAGGATCGTTGCCCTTGTCAGCTCTGACCAGTTCGTTCAGGAACTTTATGTAACCGATCGCCAATTTTAATGTATCTACTTTAGAGAGTCTCTTTTCGTAGGGCAAAGTTGGTATGTGAGCCCTAAGGCCTTCAAAGGCGTCGTTTATATTCTGCATACGTCTCCTCTCCCTCATATTGGCAGCCTGCCTCTGTTGCACCGCCTGCCTTGGACTTTTTCCCGTTGCCCCGTTCCTTCTGTTGCTCTGACTTCGTCTAGAAATCATTATTACACTGTTTTTAATAGAATAATGATCTCTAGACACCTATTTTTGAAGACATTTCTAAGATTCTTTGAAAGTTAGGTTTAAAAATCCTTCAAAATAGTAGAAGAACTGTATTATTGAACTGTATTTGTTGGAATTATGATCTTTGGACGACAATTTTTGTATATATCCTTGAGATGTTTGTGAGATTCAGTGTAAATATGGGCCACGAGAAAGTAGAAGACAGAGGAAGAAATTTTCTTAATATAAAAATACTCTGACTCGCAGTACTGACAAAATATCAGAAGCTAACTTAAACGCTGTTTTGAATAAAAATAAATATGAAAATAATTTTAATAAAAATTTATTTGCGCAGGTAATACTCACTCTCTGGTGTGGTTTTCCTGGTCACTGCTGTAAGCGCTCTCATTGTCGGTGCTGTTCTCGTCATATAAATAAATTTCACTGCCACTGGTACTTCCAGTACTGCCAGCAGTATGAGAAGCTAGCTGCGACGGAATCGAAGGCAGCGTAGCCGTGGTAGGTGCTCCGCAATGCGGTGGCAGAGCTGGAATCGCAGGATTTCCAAGGAAACTATGAGCCTCGTACATGTACTGGCGATTCATCATGTCTAATTCCAAATTATCCATAGAATACATCTTGAAGAAGCTTGTCTTATACTTAAATTTCTTTGGTACGTGTGTATCTCAGATAAATTCTTTGGTATAGTGACTAGAATCTTTGACTAGTTCAAATTAAGTCATTGAAATGCTCTTACATAGTCGTTTATAAGATTGTTTATTAATCCTATTTAGATAGATGTAGAAATTTGGAAGATTTGATTCTACACTGCAGTTTTTACTTGAGGATCTCTCATCTGGGATTCAAACGTTTCCATCACGAGTTACAGGATACTTTGAACGTTTGACTTCACACTGTAGTTTCCAGTTGAGAATCTCTCAAATGGGATCCACATTCAAATTTAATACAAGAACCATCCTTGGGATCAGTCACAATGCTTTTATACAACCTCTAAGCCATGTCTATATGGACACTATAGTCTTCTTTGAACGCGGAAGAACCAATATCTTCGACCTAATACAGGAAATATTAAACAGATTATTGAGATCACGGACGACGCTGCTGTATAATTTCTGAGTGCTTCCTGGAACGTTATACAGCGTTTTCTGAACGCAGAAGAGACAATTCTTCAAATTCAATGCAAGGAACATTGAATGGATTCAATTAAACTGGGATCAGCAGGCAGTTTTTGTTGAAATTTCCAGCGAATTCCAATGCAAGCACCCTCGATCACGTCCCGAGGATCACCGATACCATCGACGTGACACGTGGCCTCAGCGCGTGCTAGGAAATACTTCTAAACAGCGGCACGTGCCAGGAGGAAGCCAGGGCACGTGTCCAGGTTTGTCCAGACACTTAACACAATATATTCAATCCTTCCTTGTTGGTCATACTGTGATCTAATTCAAAATTCCTCTTCCAGACAACCGAGCAACCACTTTGGATGTAAGGAAACCATCAGCCAATCTCTTCATCCTCGATCTTCTTCCTGGACAACGTTCTCTTCACTTCCACTCATAGTTCAGATTCTTCAAACTTCTAGTCGGACGTTCGACGCACATCATTCACACTAAATTGGGTTTTACGATCTTATGAAATCTTGAAAAAATTGAAGAAAAGTTGCAAAATCGTGATAAATTAAAACGTGCTTGGAACCTAATGGGTTAATGCATTAATTCGTACACTTTGATAAAACTGTTATATTGTTACCACATTCACGGATCCACTAATAACCAAATTCTTATGAGTAACAGTGTATTTACTGTATTGATGTTAAAATTGATTCTCGTAAGAGAAAAGATAGGAAAATCACTGACATGGTATTGTTAGTATGTATAATTATTTGGATTTGAGGTGAAAGAGAGAATATCGAACAGTTGAGTGAATGTTAGGCTGTTAGAAAGGTGAAATGGAACTGTGGATCATTGATGAGCACTGGTTCAGGTAGTCTGTCGAAACTGAAAGAGAAAAGCGGTAGGGAAGCCATTCCTGGGGTTGAAAGTCTAGCTGCATCCCCATTCGTCGAGCTAGTTGGTGGTGGAGCCTACCTACCCCTAGTTGCCTGGCTGCTGGTTCCGCCTCTTCATCGATCTGATAAGGAACAGGGAGGTTCTGGATTGAAGAAACAGGGCGATAATGCGAATTGAATAGATTTACGAATCGAATTTGCACACCAAGATGGATATTTTAGATGTTAGACAGTTGTCGTATACATATGGATAAAGGAAGTTTAAGAAAGAAGCTGTAAATTCGGTGGAAATTGGTTGAAAGCGAGTGTCGTATAAAAATTGGAATAAGAAAGAATCTGGAAAAGAATTACAAGAAGAGGATCGGCTATACGATTTAATAGAAACTGGACAAAGGATTTTGGTGAACTAAAGAAAGGAAGAAATGTAGGAGAAATGATAAGAAAGTAAATATAGCAAGAATCGGAGGAAGGAATTCAACAATTGGAAAAAGGATTTTTAGGAAAAGTAATGGATTTAAGAAAGAATTTAGAGAAAGGAAATTACGTAAAGAAACTTTTAACCAAAGGACATTTTTCTTCAGAAGATTAGAAGATTCGATTCGTAATGGAAGGATTGTATTAGAACTTTTATCAATGTCAAATATCGTACTTGAATTTAACTGAGAAAATTAACAAAAAGCTGACTACAATATGTTAAAGAATAACAGCTCTATATTAAAAAGTACATATCGTGCAAAGCTTGGAAAACTTTCTTTCACGTGACACAAAGTTTCACAGAAACATATTGTTGCGCTATTAAATAATATAATTTTGCGGCACGATAATGATACAGAAGCAATCATATCGGACCTGTTACGGGCCACATAATTACACGGTGCTCCGGCTAGGCCAAATGTCGCAGAAGTGGTTAACCCCCGAGTAAACCCTTGCACGGTGTTTTCGGTACACGTGCACGACACGTGCCCCTAATTTCTTTCTCCGTTACACCTTTGATTCCCTTGGATGCTCTTTTTATGGACAACCATGAAACTCGCTAGTCCCCAACATTCATTATTTCCTGTGGATCCTGTGGAAGAATATAGAACCTCAGAAAATAAAGAAGAGAAGATATCCTGAATTTTCTTTCAAGAAAAAAGATTCTGTCAAATCCAATATAATACAGTGGAGAACTTGTAATAATTTTATTCCTTAAAAAGAAATCCGAAAATATTATATCCAAAAAGGATTGAAGAAAGGAAGAAAGTTAAATTTGTCTGAAATTGGAGGAGGAATTTCTAGTAAAAGTGGTGGTTCTAAAAAATGTGAGATATCAAACTTCAAATAGGAGTAAAACCGGAAAGTATCCTAATAATTCTTCTATTAAAAATATACGATAAAACGGAAGGAAATGTTAATTTTAGGATATTTGAAGGTATCAAAAGATTTTCTTTGAAGCGCCGACAGGATATAAAGTAGGAGCCATTATCGATTTCCCACAAAACTTCCTACTGAACGTATCCACCGAGGCTAGACAATTAACACGCTACAAATTAAGAGGGCCCGTTGCATCAGGATGAATTATTCGCTCCATCTGTTGTTTCAGGGAAAATCTAGGAAACGATTTTTTCCTTTCCCACGAGTATAATTTTCTGCTTTAATTCAGAAACGTTTAATTTGCAATTTGCGTAAGAGAAAGTTTTTTACAACTATGAATTATCAATAATTGATTGTACAAACGAATGAAATAGTTTTTAATGGCGCAAGGTGCAGGTGCAAAGATTGATTGTGAAAAAATCGAATCTGAAGATCGGAAGCCGCAGCCTGTCTGGATCTAATCCAAAAGAAAAACACAGGATTGGGACAGGACCATTGTGTGGCTGGATTTTTGATCCTCGAGATCGAGAGATAACCAAAGGGGGCCAGATTTAAATGGCAAATCCCCTGGGCACGTGTGCCCTCAATTCGAAGTTAAATACTAAATACGAAACGAATAAATTGCACTGCTGTAGAAGGTAATATTTATTTTTTATAATCGCTAAAAAAATTATCATTACTATTTAACCTTGAAAATTAGAGGGGAGGAAATTGTGGAGATTCCTATCATCACAACTATTCAATTTAATGTAATATACTTTATTTTAATTTTCAGTATGCTATTTATATTCTGGGCGAATTATTTTAATGCAAACAAAGAGATTGCAGTTCATAAAAGCGCATCATTCCTCGAAAAGACTCGCTCTCCATGCCTAACCGATTTTCTATGGCACATCCTTGCACCCGGGAACCCATGTCCAACACCTGGTAGCCGGTACAATCCCGGGGAACATCCTGGTACCCACTCGAAATACAGACAACCCCATAAGTGTCTATTAATTTATACTCAGCAGGAGTGTGAAATCGATTTATACCCACTCTCGATTCATCTTCCAAAGCTTAATCGATTTGCAGCCCTACAGTAGGCTGTTATACCCTCTAATGGAATCCCTGTTTCAAAACTTTCACACTAATCAATTTTACAATAAAATATACGTATGATATATCATATAAATATATCATTTACATCATTTGATCTTATACAATTTTATTTAAAATTTAATTAACATTTTTATTTCCGTTTCAGGTGCTGTTTATTGGTACATAAACTTCTACAAACTTTTATAAACTTCTACAAAAAATCATCAAACCACGTGAGACAGCGTTGCATTCTAATTATTTATTGTATTTATTATACATAGTAATATCTTCCTAATATTTTTGTTACTTTTTCAGGTGCTGTTTATTGACATACAAACTTCTACAGACTATAGGAAGCATCATTAAACAGCGTGAAACAGTGTTATACAACATTACAAACACACCTTGCGCGATATTTGTCGTGACACATCCTGTTCCGAGTGTAATCGAGCGAGCCGTCGAAATCATGCGCTAATTTAACCATCAGCCCTGTCCAACGCGAAATTCTGAGCCACCTGTCTAATATCCACCTCTGCATCCGTTTCCGGTTTATGGGGGATGGCACCCCCTGTGGTGTCCTCGTGGTCGCGCCCTCCAGGAGGGCAGGATCCCCTGAACGTTGCATGCTTCACTGCACCACCTTTAGCCCATACTTTTTTCCTCCATAGGGTCGATTCCTTATCATAAAATATTCCAAAAGACGGTAAATTTTCAGAGAATCAGGAAATATTCTTTATCTAAGGTGAAAAGGTTGGTACACAAAAATCTATAATTTTCTTAGGTGAAATAAATGTATTGGGTTGAAAATTATCGATACCACAGGCTGCTTTGAAAATAGGATGATCAAGATAAGATCAATTCACTGTGGGAGATAAGGTTATCGTTACGTCGATCTGAGCGTCATGTATGGGACATTTAATTCTCAAATTGTGCGCACACAGGGTTCCTCAGTAAACGTTGATTATAGATATTGAAATCTATGATAAATCGACATCCCGATTATTGCTATTGTGATCCCAACGAGATTTGCTCCATTGCAAGTCCATGAGCCTGACATTATGCAAACATTTTAACATCTGTGGAGTTGTGTGGAATCTGTCCGTACAATTTGAAATATATAGGTGAAGAGAATAACTTTTTAAGTAATAACCAGCAATTTTTATTGTTTGAATATCTTGGGTTTAGAAAGTTGAAGTTCATTGGTCTGCCCTCTGTTGACGATAATGTAATGTAGGATTCTAGATTATCCGCCAAGGATAGAACGAAAAGAATCTCGGTTAGATTTCAATATTTTAAATACATATTTCAATCTACTCAATGTTATTAGAAAATTTGATTTCGAGCTGCTTTATTACTAATCAAAAAGATAGAGATGTTCCTCTGACCAGAAAAATGGAGCAAATAATATAATGGTACAAAATACAGTATTATTGTAGCTACAGTCAATAATTTATTTTTCACACAAGAAAAGATTTAGTTAATTAATCTATGACTGAAACAAATGGAATATCAAAGTTTAGAAATTTCTATTTCCGTGATAATTTAAAAAACGCCCATCTTAAGGTTGTTGAACAATATATAATAACATAACCCACAACACCAACCTCCGCAAACTTTCGATCATATCTGTCAAAGTAATCTGTCTGTGTATATTGTGTAGAAAAATTTATTCAATACGCTGATGTTCTGCTAAAACAACAAATGACAGAATGACGCATTCAAATCGAAATTCAAGCTTGGCGCGCAGTCTGTTCATCGGCACAATTTCACGATCTCGTTACTTCTCGATATCTCGAGGCGATTTAAGTAGCCTTCAGGTCAAGCCTTAAAGCCAGCCAGTATTTTCGCTGAGCTGGGTTGTTGTTTACATCCTGTAGCCGCTCTTCGTACGGACATCCCGTGCGCGAGGGGAGCGGCAAAAATTCTCACGTGAAGTTTTATTGCCATCCAGTGACCACTTTCATTGCCCATCTTGCTTGCCCCTAGTATCTATCGTACAATCGTTGTGCACGCACGGAACCGAGAGCACAAGCAACTAGATAAAACACACACACGATGAAGGTAACGGTAACCACGCTCAGCGACGACATCTTCGTCCTGGACGTGATCGAGGATATGGAGCTGGAGAGTTTCAAGGCTCTTTGCGAGATCGAGAGCAACGTACCAGTCCATGAGATGGTGATCGCTTTCAATGGTCTACCATTGATGAACGACAAGAAATCGCTGAAGGATCACGGGATCCGTGACGGTGACGTGGTGATTTTGCAGCACATGCATCAAAGCGGGGCCGAGTTGAACCTTCACCCGTTAAACGGAGGTCAGCTTCAATACAGCACCATTATTTAAAGTGGCGATCGAGGCGGGTCGTGAGGTTAGCTTTTCGGCTTCGATTTACGTTTCTTTTTCATTGTATTGTCACGTCTCTCGATCAGATGTTACCAGACTTATAACGCACGATCCATGAATTTGGCTTAACAGACTCGATCGAGCATGTTATCCCCCTTTTGGTTTCACTATAGAATAGTGTCTATTAGAATATTTTTTTCTTCGTGTGGGAATCTTCTAAGTTCCTCTCATCTTGTCCGCACACCTGTCCGGTTCAGTTTAGCACAAGTTTTTTGTATTCACTTGTGTTGAGTTTGATTTGTTAGAAATAGCTTTTGTCGCCATGTGCTTAGTCAGATCAATTATTTAAGAGCGCACTATTGCGTAGTAAAGAAGAGAATGTACTAAATTCCAAGATACATATTACTCTAGCTATTCCCATGTTGGACTTCAGTTCCATCAGAGTACCAGGATCATCCAGCAGTCGACAGCCAACAGCTTCCAGTAGCACTATAGCCAGAATGCAAAACCCTAGAAAGGAGGATGATCCAGAAATAATAAGAGACATGTTTTTGGCTAATCCAGATCAACTAGCGTTGCTGAGCCAGAATAATCCCAAGCTGGCTAGTGCCTTACTTTCTGGAAATCTTGGTGAGTTTTCCAAAAGTACATATTAAGAACTGTATTTTGGAAATCTAAGAATTTACTCTACAATAGATACTGATTTGTAGAGAGATTTACAACTGTACTCAGAGAACAAATAAAATTAAGAGAAGAGCGTGAGGCACAAAGACTAAGAATGATGAATGCAGATCCATTTGACACAGAAGCACAGAGGTTTATTGCAGAGGATATTAGGCAAAAAAACATTGAAGCAAACATGGAAGCTGCAATGGAGTATAATCCAGAAACATTTGGATCAGTTGTTATGTTATATGTTAATTGTAAAGTCAATGGATTCCCAGTTAAAGCATTTATTGATACTGGTAAATATCAGCTTTATTTATATTTATAAATAATGAGTTATACACGTGCGTAAATGCGCAGTGATAAATGTCAGAGATCATCATTGAACTGGAGACAAGATCATTTTTATGTATTTTTGTTTGGCTGCTGTTTGTGCCAATGTATCTATTTTTAAATTCCTGCATTTTGAAAGTCATTCTTTGTAGTATGTGGTACTTCATGGTGGGAGAAATTTAAATTTAGATATTGAAATCCGTGCTCTGACCTAGACTGTACTTTTGTCTTCAAAAATTCCATGAATTTGCTCCTCTTAAAAAAAAAAAACATTTCGCAATATATAGTAACATTATGTTTTCAAAAATTCAGGTGCACAATCAACTATAATGTCGGATGCTTGTGCCGAACGATGCCACATAATGCGATTGGTGGACACAAGGTGGGCTGGAATAGCACATGGTGTTGGAACTCAACGCATCATTGGCCGTATTCACATGGTACAAATTCAAATTGGTAATGATCATCTAACAACATCGTTCACTGTCCTCGCGGAACAAAGCATGGACATGCTACTGGGTCTGGACATGTTAAAGAGGCATCAATGTTGCATAGATTTGAAGAAAAACGTGCTCCAAATTGGCACCACCGGTGCAGAGACGCCGTTTTTAGCAGAAGGTGGTCTTAAATATTTCTATGGTTGCACAATGTCTTTTTATCTGTTATACAACATAAATGCTTAATTCTGATTAGGGGAGCTGCCAGAGTGGCTAAGGTTAAGTGGTTATAGCGATGCAAGTATTTACGACACAGAAGATGATAAGGATGACAAGAGGGGAGGACCTCAAAGAGCACTGGATTATGGCTCCAGAGATGCAAAGAAGCAACGTCGCCAGCAGGGTAAGTATGTATCTGTCCAGGCTATCCTTTCTTACCATAATTCCTTATAAGATCCTGTGTTAAATAATTTGTGAAACATTCCATAATGAAACCCAATAAATTTCCTTTGTATATATGTTCCTCTATTGTGTATTTCGACTTTTAGTGGTGGCAATAAAAAAGGATATATTTATAAATCCAAGGAAAATTTTCAAAAGTAATGCTTGTGATATTATCGCTATTATTTACTTTTCAATGTTGAAGTTTATGCAGCTGAATTTGATACAAGGCCTTATATGTTAGCCACTGTACCTTTCCTTTTCCTAGGGAGATCCAACTGAGACAAATCCTCCTAACTTGCCTGGACTAGTGACTTGAAGCAGATAATTTATAATTATGGCTTTTAATTTTATAGTTTTATTTGTGGCTTGCTAGAATTTTTTTTAATTTTTTTTAATGAGTACTATGTATTTTAGAAGGGCAAGAAAGCAATAGTTCAAGCGGGACATCAAGCAGACTAGGCTCCATAGAAACTACAGTCTTCCCCCACGACCCATTCACAGAAGAAACAGTGAAAGAAATCGAATCTCTAGGATTCAGCAGAGTACAGGTCATCGCGGAACTGCGTAGATTTAATGGAGACAAAACTCAAGCCACCGATGCGTTGTTCACGAAATCCTTTAGACTATAAAGCAACAAGGAAAGAAAAGAGAAATTGTGGGGGTTTCCATGTTTGAACAGTAAAGATAAGGGAATGGAAAATTTGTACTTGATTTTTGGTAGCGAATTTTCATATCGATTATTATAAAATCTGGAAACCACACGATCGAAACTCAGCTCAAGCAAGCATACTCACTGCTCGACAATTAGCATGAAATGGTGTTTCAGATTTTATTTCGTCGAGCAGATATTATGATGTATGTATAGATATCATATTTCATTTAATTAATAAGTGGCTACTTCAGAGTAAAGCTACATATATCTTCTCCGACTTTTATATTTTTTTTGCTAGATATACAGAAATGAAATGAATCGAATTTGGAATTTTAAGTGGAAGTCAGCGTGCTCTGATAACCTAGCCTACCATTATTGCAATACACAATTTTAGGAGTAAATATAAAATGGTTTGAAAACAAAGTCATAAGTTAGGGGAGCAGCTTATTGTCTTTCGTGAAAGTTGCGTCACATTTGTAGATGTCTCACAAAATTTTTACTTACTAGATTAGATAAAAGAAAATAGACTTCTGAAAGGATAATGTTTTAATCAAAGAGACATATTGCACGGTTTGACGGACATTTCGAGCTTCGCGACTAAAAATCAGTTTGCGATACCTCCAAGAATACATTAGTTTCACTTCTGTAATTTTATTATTTACGAAAAAAAGAGAATATTGTAATGTAAACCAATCACGCATCGACCAATCTAGAAAGAATTTTGCATTAATTCTTTTTTTATTTCAAAGGGTAAGGAATTAAGAAAAGAGAAACACGAATAAACTTTGGGAATATTTTATTGTTTCGTTCTTACAAACTTTCATGATTGAGTCTGCTAACAGACAATGTGAATTTTGTATCATTACTATATATTTAGGGTATATGGTATTTTTCTGTATTTTCTTTATATTATTATACCGATAAAAAAAGAGGAAAAAAACATGTAACAAACAAGATTCACCTAAGTCTTTTCACTCGTGCGTGCAAATCATGATTCAGCGAAGATAATCTCAACTTTCTGTGAATCTATCACGATCGTATAAGATACAAAATGGTGGAATATCATGGGAACGATAAAAATTCGCTAGACCATGACCTCATTTATGGTAGCTCGTTTGGCGCCCACTTTATTTCCACCATCTTGCCGGTACGAGCAGATTCTTGGCATGCAGTCGCGATTTTAATCACAGCTAGAGTTTCTTTGGGTAATACGGAGCATTCAGCTCTACCAAGTACAATGTCAATGAAGTGGTCCAGCTCTCGGCGATAGCCATTCATGAATCTGCTGGCGAACGAATACCATATTGGTGCGCTGGTTAATCCGTCGAGATTATATTGGGATGTGACACCGTGCATTGGCTGTTCATTATCTGCTTTGATCATACCCTTGGGGCCAAACACCTCCAAGCGTTGATCATAACCGAAGCTACTGTTCCGCGACAAGTCGATGGTCCCCAAGGTTCCTGATGGGAAATACAAGGACACTACAACTGTGTCGAAGTCATCGATTGCTTTTATCTCTGGAATGTGTGCGTGTGCCTGGACAGCAATCTGCAAGAAAATATTCCAACATTTAATAATTCATCAAATACCAGTCAATAGGATAGAAATCAACATTACCAATAGTTATTTATGAAACCCTTTAATGATCTTGTGATACTTATTGACTTTAAGTGCTCATAGTAGCAATTAAAAATCAAAGCTACATTCTGTTTTTAATTAGAACTGAAGATTTTTGTAACTATTAGTTACTTCTACCTGTATTCTATAATTTTATGAAGTTAGAATCCTTTTAAATCATGGAAACTTCTTTATAATGCTGTAGTATTTATAAATTCAGGTCTCCATGGTATCAGTGAAGGACTAATCCAATATTCTACATAATTATTCTACTTGAAACTCCAACTACAAGTGTTTGATAGCAATATCCAGGGAATCTCACCTTGATAGGGTACTCTCCAAGGACCCAAGTCATGATATCAATATCATGGACCATACAATCATGGAATATACCCCCGGACATCTTCAAATATTCTATGCTGGGAAGAGGAGAGTCACGAGAGACAGTTTTGATGATCTGAACGTGTCCAATCTCTCCATTCCTCACTCTGCTCCTAACAGCAGAATAGCTGGGATCGAATCGCCTGTTAAAGGCGCAGAACAATGGTTTGCCGACCTTTTTCGCGGTCTCGTAACATTTTATCGAGTTAGCATTGTCCTCGGCGATCGGCTTCTCACAGAACACTGCCTTCTTCGCCTCCAAAGCTTTCCTTACAATGTCTTCATGTGTGTACGTAGGCGATGCAACAACTACTGCGTCCACACTATCAACATGAAGAACGATTTTAATTGTTAATTGAACTTCTAATTGATCTCTATGTTTTCTCTCGAGTTTAATCTACTTTGGATATTTTTATCATGAAATTAAGTAATTGTAATGGAAATGTTTGGGTTTGGAAGAAGCAAGTGACTTTTTGAAAGTTTCTTTTAAATTTGCTAGTTAATGATTTGTTATTTTTAATTTTTCCTATTTAAAAATCTAACTCATTTGATCAATTTTGCGATATATACATCTTTTATTGTACCTAAAATGTTTCCCATAAGAAAATCTAAATTACTTACTTAGGATCATTGTACACTTTGTCTGCTTGTTTGCTGTTCAAGAAGACAACATCGTCAAGTTGCCAGTACTCCTTGAGGCTCATCCATTTAGACTCGACATTGTCTACGATGTAGAGCAGTTTGACACGCGAACTGCTAATAATATTGGACAGATGGATGGTTCCAGCACGGCCGATTCCAAATAGAGCAAGTCTTACTTTAGGATGGAGTAGATCCTTCCTCAGTGTCAGATCCTCCAGATACCTATAATAACATTTAATCCATTTTCAGTCATGAAAGAGGAAAAGGAAGAGCGAACTAAGTAGTCTATATGAGTCTAGGATAACGTTCAACAACCGGCTTGGAACATATTAAAAGAGAAGAGATGAAGAAAAGTAAAATATAAGAGAATTGTTTCCAAGACACATATTTTATGTCAATAGGTAGATGTCATTTTGGAATAATTTATTTCTCAAATAAGATTTTGGAATTTATTTTCAAACAAATTAATTTCTTGTTTTCATTCCAGTTACAAAGTGGTCAATTCTGCTCTGGATAGAATATCATATAATGAAAAGAAGGGAAGGGAAGAATATCTGGTTTGCATTAATTAAATTCTATACAAAACCTTCAATGAACTGGAACGATCTACTTGGAAAAATACTCACTTTTGATAAAGATAATCCTGCTGTGGAGGCCTTGGTTGTGGTTTTGTGTAAGGTGAGGCACTCTTGAATTTTGCAGTTGCCATTGTATCTTGTTAGGAATATGAAATATTAAATAAATAAGTAAAATATGGATCTCCGGATTCGTCAATCGGTAGAAGACAGTCTGGAACGATGGGCCTGTTATATATGTATATAAATGAGCTGATCAACGATAGTGGGGAGAGATGTGTGCGATTAACATACGTAAATTCATGAAATAGCTATGGTTCAAATATTGGCCTCATTAAGATAGCCATCAAGCTGGCATGAATATATCAAATACAGTTAATCGTTCGATTAATAAGAACGAGTCCCTCATTCATATAAAGCATCGAAATCGTCAATGTCCAGTTGTAGCAATTGTCTAACGTTACTCTGTTCATTCATTAACACCTAATCGTTTCTGTAATACATGTATCATACATGTATTTCAAAAATGACACAACTGAAACAAGTTTTTCAGGAAAAATAAAAGACTATTTGAAAGTTTAAAACAAATATTATCCTTATTAAACGCATAAGTTAACAAGAAGAATAGAATATAGAAAACAATGATCTTCTAATATTCTTCTAATACAGAATTGAATTATTTTGAGTTGTGACACTTTTGAAATATTCTGTATGAGATATGAACATTTCGTAGCCAGAAGTGGAAAATTGTTAGCTCCTGTTGTAAGAGTGTCAATATCCTGTGTATTTATTTTGGTCCTCTGACTTTTTTATCTGGTGTCGATCCAATTATCGACTGACCTTTTATTGACTTATTCAGTGGCAAACTTTAATCTCAGTGCAAGTTCAGAAAAATTGATCTTTGATAATTATGTTATGATTACAGAATTTAAAAGAGGTCTCATTTTAGACTACTAATGATTCACATAAAAATTTGTCAAAATGATTGTTGAATATAATTATTGGAAAATTCTTTTAGATGTGGGGGTGAGAAAATTTCCAAATTTATCTTGATCTCCTGGGTCTTATGTTACTTGATGGTTAAAGTTGAGATGGAAGCAACTTATTATATAAAAAAATCTAATTAATCTTTTAAATCAAAATTAAAGATACAAATAAAAGAGAATGGTAGAAATGCATATTAATTTTAAAAACAGAAGGAATAAAAAGATCTACAGCCGTGATACAACAAAAATGTGATTTATCATGTTATTCTCTTCTGGTTTTCATGCGTGACCTACTATTTTAACTATTTAGTGCATTATGTAAGCGTAAATATAGTAATTTCTAATTTGTTCTAAGGTTATCAGACTATCGTATCGCATGTGCAACGAGCTAACGTCATTCATGGACATCCTGTTGTCGCCGCGAAAAAATTTCATTGCGTAAATCACAGTGGAATTTTATTACTGATAGTTAATTAATAATCAGATTCATTGATCAGTTTCATCACTCTCAAAGTTAGTTGAAGGTTTCATGGAAAATTGAACATAAAAAATAGGATGTAATAGAATTTTTCTGCAGGCTGAGCTTGAAGTATTTATCATAACAGGATATTTTTAAAAAGGGAATAAACAAGTTTCTAATCTAAAAGATTGGCAAAGATTGTTGATTATCTATGGGATTATTTAGAGAGTATTAAGTTAAATTGAAATATTTATAATAGATTATATTTATTTATATTAAATATTTATATTATAATTATATTAGATAGTTTGAAGCAAAATTTAAAAATAGAAGTAAGCTTTATTACAAAATGTATTAGACAATGATCTATAACTCGTCGTTAATCTTGATGACCGAGTTAGGCACAAAGACAACTTCGTTGGTATCGCTCTCCACGTACCCAGACCTCTTCGTTTTATCTCTTCCTGGATCGGCGTCCACTAGAGATATACTCGATCTTACCTCTCTACAAATAAAAACATAGTACACGGCTTCGTTTCTTCTAAAGATTTTTATGCATTTATGAGGAATTTAAAGATCCAAAAATTTAAGTATATGATCTAACATGTTTCAAATCAAAATCTTCATTTAACAAAAACCTAATTACTTTTTATCAGTTCCAGGCAATTCTGCTGACACTATGAGATCTCTGGGCTTGGAAAAGTCACACTCCAAGATAAAAGCAGCGTCACCAGGAGTAATTAGCTCATCGTCATGCTGAAGAACCAAGGTGTTCCGATATTTGTTATCAACCTGAAAAAAATATCTTAAACCAGTGAATTATTTCTAACTTATTTCGTAGTAACTTTTCCAAATTTACAGCAGACTTTACGATGTAGTTACATTTTCTGTGTCACACTGGTCGAAGGGAATAGTCATAGTGAAGTTTCCACCATGATCAGGATTCAAGAAACACGATGGTTGTCTGGAATAGAAACTACCTCGTGTGTATATCACACCTGAAAAATTTTCCGATGTTTGCAGACCCACTACCATTCTTTCTGCCCCACAGCGTAAGGCGACCAGATCATATCCTTTTGTGGAAGCCCCAATTTGCATGTCCATGGACAAATCTTGCTCCCAAATTTCCTCTGAGATAAATAAATAACGTTTTTGTTATTTTCTTCATCGATAAGAAATCGATCTTTGCTGGTTATTATATCGGTTTCTGCGATTAATGAATGCCATCGGGTCTTTGAGTTCAATAAAAACGGATGTTACATTTCGATAATACAGAGTTGTTTCGACATTAGAGCAAAAAACCAAAGTCCAAGTCGTTTTGGTCGTCTTGATCGTTTGGAAATAAATGTTAAATGATAAATAAACATAAATAATTCTGTGGAATATATAGTAAATAAATAGTTAAATGAAATAGATAATAAAAGTAGAATCAAAGATCCGCATTCTAATTAATACTTATATTGTAATTACCCGCGAATTGTCCTCTTAAAGTGAATATAAGAAGCAGCACGACATGTAGCGGTACCTGCATGACGTTGCCAGATGAACGTCCGTGAACTGACAGAGAATTCAAGTTCACACATCAGAAAGCAATCTCTACTATTACCTGCCCTTGGCTGACTTCCACTTTAACACTGAATCCCCTAATACTTTCACCCTGACATACATCTATATTTTTATTTCAGTTCTTTTTATACTACTGAGGTTGATAAACCTTCCAATGTCATATATAAGTCATCGTTGTTACAAATATCATAGTACACTAAAATTAGAGCAGATTTATTTCTAAAATCTTTTAAATCAATTTCTTCGATTCAGTAAAAATTTCTTTAATTAATTTTTAATTAATTAGTTCACGATATTAGGGGAAATTTATGTATTCTTCTAATTCAAAATTTATTTACAATCTTCTATTTTTTTAAATCTTTAATCATACGTTGATATTCCTATATTTGTATTTAAAGATAAAGATACTGTTTGAATACTATATTGGTAAGCTTATCTATCTTACAAAATAGTAGATTAATTCTCCTTATATAAAGGTCAATAAAATAACATTTTTTTATTTCTTTCGAGATATTAACAACTCAATCGTGATACTGATACAAGAAATGCATCTGGTTGTCTATATTCAGGATCATCTGAGTCATCGATCAAATAAGATACGACAGTGAAAAGATTATAATTATTTTGTTTACTCATTAGTTGCATTACGCAAGTTAGTCAATCCCTGCAATGGAATTATTTTATAAATCTCGTCTTTTTCCGTCATCGCGTAATCTATTTGTTTTTATGTTTATTCCCACTTACCTACCTTATCGATTGCGACATATAACTGTAAGCTACTTTTATCGGATGGAGCAAAGATGTCAGTCTCATAGCTCATTCTCAATCATGAACATGTGTCAATTTTCGAATATAATTTGAAAAGAATTTTCAAGATACCTTTTTACATTAGCGAAAACTAGTTCTAACATGTGGTTTTGTAAAACCGTAATATTAAATGTTTTGTATAATAAAATAATATATCTCAGATTGTTACTTTATGTAAGTACAAATGTCTATCTTCAAAATAAACTACAAAACTCAAATTATATAAAAAAAATAACAAACATGTTTTCTCCCACAAATTACATCATACCAAATTGTTTTGATAAACTTATTCAGATTGCGAAATTCTTTTCACATAATTATTGAAGCAAAACATGTTTAGCGACTTGCATTGAACTCCCTCATGAAAATGCAATTCATAGTTGCATTTTGCCATATAAATCATATATATGGCATGAAATATGTATTTTGTAATATTTCTATGTGAAAATAACATCGAAGGAAATTATTTATATGTACTGGTCTTTTTAGCGAAAGTAATAGGGTTTAGTGATCTTTAGATACACCACTGATGCCAGTAGCCACGTGGATCACGGGATCTTGTTTATCCCGTACGCACAGTGTACGTGACAAGTTACTCTTATCATTTCATCCTAAGCTCATTATTTTTATTCTCAAATAATAGTATTCCTACTAATAAGCATCATGGCTACTATACGCGTTGGACAAATTCTGTTTAACAAAGGATTGCAGATTGGTCAAAAACCACAATATTTTGCGAGGAACGTGAAATACTATTGTTGTAAGTACTATGTTGCTAGTTGAATTGCCGGGAAGGAAGGATAAAATATGTAAATTGCTTTTAGAACGCTACTTGATATCAATTGTAGTACGCAGTTACACAGATCTCTAGGATTGTTACAAAATCTTAGGGTCCGTTTTGTAAAATCCCCTTTTTGTTTATAAAATACTTTGGTTCAACATTTTTCATGTGTCGGTCTGTTCAATTATATAAGCAGTAGTATAATCAGTTATAGGTTAAAGGTCATAGTAAAGAACTCAGTGATACTTCTTCCTTTTATCTTAATTTTAATACCATTCCTATAGTGTAAATATTGTTTTTTTGGTAACTATTATTATGGCTGAACTTCGTTTTGGAGCAATACTCTTTTTTCAACTTTGGTAATTACCTAAAAAACCTCTGTCATCTTAGATTTTGATGATCTTTTACTATGCTGTTGAGGATATGGTTTTGAACGACTTTCCCATACACATAACCATCGCTTGATCTTAGTTTCCGAGATATTTGCAAAAAACCTTCAGTACCACTGAATTCTGTACATTCTGTGCGTCTGTGGTAGCATGTGCGTTAGTATTGATTGTCAGCCGCCTCTCGGTGGCCAGATGAAATAACGTCTAATTCACACCTAACTCTTATCTTTTGTTTATAATTTGTATAAATTTAAGTTAAGCGAGATTTATTATATTATTATATATTGTTCCTTTGACTAAAATGGTATGTATATTATAGATATATATTATACATACATTGTATATATTGTACATATATTTTGCGAATATCACATACATATATTTACATATATGATACATACATTTGCGAAAGAATAGACAAAGAAATAATGAGTTACTATGTCACATGCACATTTACAGTAGAAAATGTATTCGTTTTTATACATGCATATATTATTATTTCCACATATACTTTCGCTTACAGTTTAATGTAATTACCGATTTAATTTTTAAAAGTCGATATTTAACCGATACTTTTAACTCGCTTTTTCTTGTGCAAAAGCGCAATTCGAATCTCATTAAGATTCAGATTCTGTTGCAATTAAATTAAACGGTAAATAAACAGCTACTTAATTAGCGAAAAAATCTATAACCTTGGGAAATACTAAATTCCAAATCAAACCACTAATTTTTCGCGCCAAAAGATTTATTTCGTCAATTGTGTGAAATCAAGTCAAGTGATATACAAAAATGGAATTATTATTAAAAGATTCTTTTATTGTAGGTCAGGCTCAACAGAATTATGAATTCATCAAGGTAGATATTGCTGGCGAAAAGAAGAACGTTGGTCTGGTCACGTTAAACAGGCCAAAAGCCTTAAACGCTCTTTGTGATAAATTGATGACTGAATTAAATAATGCTGTAAATAAATTGGATACGAACGACAGTATCGGGGCCATAGTTCTTACTGGCAGCGAAAAAGCATTTGCAGCCGGTAAAACACATTTTGTCGTAATTGAAATTATAATTAACTAATTAGATTAATAAATTAGAATTATTATATTATGGATTATTTATAATTTACTCCATAATTAATATTCATTAGCAAATTATTAATGAATTATTCAATTAGAATTAAACGGCGAACTTTTTTGTTTAGGAGCTGACATCAAAGAAATGCAGAATAATACTTATTCGCAGACTATTAGAGGGAACTTCCTTACAAGCTGGGACGCAATCACACGAACTTCGAAACCAGTGATTGCCGCTGTAAATGGATATGCTGTAAGTTAATATACTTTACAAAAAAATAGCAACTTGATAATTTTCAGAAATATATCAAATATCCAAATCACTGTATAATATTTAGCAGATAAAACAAATATTTGCTTATATCTTAGATATTAAATAGTATATTTTTATACACAGTTAGGCGGAGGCTGTGAATTGGCAATGATGTGCGATATCATCTATGCCGGAGACAAGGCAAAGTTCGGTCAACCAGAAATCATTATTGGTACCATACCAGGTGCAGGTGGTACTCAAAGATTGACTAGGGTAATTGGTAAGAGCAAAGCGATGGAAATGGTACTAACAGGAGGTCAGATCACTGCTGAGGAGGCAGAGAAATGCGGTAGGTTTATTAGAAACTGAAAAGTAAGTTGTAGACAAAGTGGTTTGTAACTCATAATACAACTGGAGTCAGGGAAATTCTATGGCTTAAAATAAGACGAAAAGCAAGAATAATGTAATTACATTGGAGATTTCGTTTTCGAGAAAATCGAATTTGGAGATTTGCTTAATACTCGTGTACCGGTTAATTTTAAAAACGTGATCTTAAGCGACAAAGTTTTATTCTTCATTTTCAACTTATTTTCGCATATAGAATACTTTCCTGCCAATTGTGCATTTCTATCCTACTAAGAATCACAAATTATCCTGTATATAATATACGAATATCATTATATGTATATATTTAGACATGTTTTGTTGCAGGTTTGGTTAGCAAGATCTTCCCAGCAGAAAAACTTGTTGCTGAAGCAATCAAATTGGGTGAGATAATTGCTTCTCACTCTCAATTAATCGTCTCCATGGCAAAGGAGTCTGTTAATACTGGTAATCATTGAAATTATGTAACCATCATTGTTCTTATTCATTAATCAAATATTCATTTCTTTACTGTTTTTCTAGCATATGAAACTACTTTGAGGGAAGGGCTACACTTTGAAAAGAGAATGTTCCATGGAACATTTGCAACAGTAAGGATTTCTTTCTCAAATATAATAATTTTAAAAAACAAAAATTGAATGGTATATAATTAAAATTTCAGAGTGACAGGAAGGAAGGAATGAATGCATTCATTGAGAAGAGACCACCCAACTTCACCAACCAGTAGAAAGCATTTACTGTTTACTCCATTATAAGATATATATGTATAACTAGATACTTATTTTTATACATCTTATATATTTTTTACACTTCTTATCAAAAAGGATGTTTTTTTAATGAACACGACTGTTTATTTTAAAGGAAAACAAAGACCAAGATTTAAAGTTCATAAAGAACTTTTATTTAATAGCTACCTTTACATCTAATATCATAATCCTTGAGTATAATACATTTACAAGTGACAGTTCATACCAGGTAAATGTTTCTTATTAATAGCGATTCTAATGCTCTTGTAAAAGCACAGAAATGCCATCGACGTCGTAAAAGGTATCCAAGAACGATAGGAACAATGGAATTTCACATCAACATCGTTATATAATAAATATCGAACTGCATAATAATGTATATATCTCGCTTATTAGTTGGGAATATTTATACTTCTGTTTTCAGATTTTCTCGGAGAATCGAAGATTATATTTTACGATATAAAAAGATGCTCCCCTTTTCATTGTGCTTTTTTTCAGTCCAAAAAGATAATTCTAAATTTTTCGTTTTCGTTTGAACATTATTTTCTCTTCCAAACGTAATTTTATTTTCATATTAAAATATATGTATATTAGTCCTAAAAGTTTCCGTGTGTGATAAATATAATAAATGTATCAAATTTGCACAAAAAATAGCAGTATCAAATTAGGACGAATTGTTTTAGAATACTTCGTATGTCGATCCTCTTGCAAAACCTGCTTGACTAGCTAACACTAACAATGTACAGGTATGATGAAAGAGCTGTGCATACTTGTTATTTCCATCTGGTTTTCCTCGTCCTTATCTTAGAAATTATATATATATAAAAAAAAATAATTCAAACTAGCTACCCTTACGCTCTAAATATCCTCGCTGCATTTCTTAATTAATTAATTATTACTTTAAGTACACACCAAAGGGAGTTCCGTGTAACGTTATGGAGTTAGTAGGATCTCAGAGAACTTTCAATCATCATTCGTAATATTTTAAATCGTTATTTACAAAGATTGTTCGCAAAAACCTTCAGCCAAGAAGCGTTCTCAAAAGGAACTCCAAAAATATTGTTCTGATATGTAAGATGGTGATTTTTGATTATGAGAGATTTGTTTTTTTAGATTTTTTTTAGATTGTTGGTCCTGTGTTCTTGCAGTTAGACCTGGGTCTTTTCGCATAATGATTTGTCAACCATTATTATTATTATAGTTTATTTAATTTTTAAATTATAATTCTACGATTTTGAGTGATTTGTAATTTGTAAAATTTAGTATTATAGTTATGCAAGAGAATTTATTAATATTAATACCTTGATGTGTAAAATTTGACTAATAATATTGGCTCACTTGTGCAAAGGGGCTTCGGAAATTTCTCGAGATCCAGTAAAAAAAAAATTGGGGAAGTGTGCTCACACGAGACAACTTGGTTTCCTCTCTCGTATATATATCACAGTTGCAAGCTCTGCTCGAATAACTAAGTTGGTATAGTTACAGAAATGGAAATTAAGTTGGTAGTGATCGATTCAACGTTCGTTCGGGGGATTTACCGCTTGTTACGGCTCTTCATGGTGAAACGTCTCCAAAAGTTGCCACTTTTCTTTGATGGCGTTGCAACTGGTGTATCATAGGGGTAACTAGATTCGTCATCCGTATCTTGTGCATTGGGAGTTTCTCTAGTGGGGGAGCCACCATGTCCAGAATCTCTGTCTCCGTCACCAGAGTTCTTTTCCAGACCTGAAGTACAAATGAATTACCATTCGTTATTCTTTTCTATTTTTCAAGGTCTTATTTTTCCATAAATAATCTCCTTGAAATATAACTCTAAGAATTAATACACACATCAATAGTAGGCTCTCAATCAGTCAAGTAGTATGCTATCAGTTAGTCAACTAATAAATGAACACACTTGATAAATATTAACACCGAATTACAGGATAATAATTCAACAATATTAAACTTAATACAATTTGCAGAATTATAAATTTGATGGTATTTGATACCCTTAATGATAACCTCAAAAATACATATGTCTGGAATTGTATATGTTTACAAATAATAAAACTTCAGTCCAATTGGCAAACTTTCATCAAAACATCTCAATTAACATATTTATGTATTTTTTAGGCTAATCTTAGAAAATAAATAGTTTTAAAAAAATCCTACCACCTCCAGCACGGAGCATGTCTAGGAACGTGTTCTCCGCGTTGCCACGTGTGCGTCCCTGTTTCTGCGATGGTGTCCCAAAACTCAGACTCTGAATATTGATTTCCGCCTTGAGCTGTTCTGGCGGTATATCGTCTACCCGGAACTCGTTCGGGTCCTCGACGAATGCCTGTTGCAGGTCGCGCATGATTTTCTTGCGGATGGTTTTTTTCATAGATAGGTGTCTCTCCAGGTGTTTTACATCGCTTTCCGTTAAAG
The DNA here is from genome assembly GCF_000188095.3 of Bombus impatiens. Classification (NCBI taxonomy): domain Eukaryota; kingdom Metazoa; phylum Arthropoda; class Insecta; order Hymenoptera; family Apidae; genus Bombus; species Bombus impatiens. The sequence continues at coordinate 1,025,645 of NT_176526.1, read as the reverse complement.
TTTTGCTGTTATCACGACGACGCGACTTCTTCTTCTTACTGTTCTTAGGACTCTCTTCTTCACCAGAAGTTGAACCAACAGATACGGCACTGTCGTGTCCTGGTGCCTTCTCTTCAGCTTGGAGACGCGTGTTCTCCCATTTATTACCGAATCCAAAGATGTCTCGGAGATGGGGAATGTTCCTGTCGGCTGTTTGCTGCCTTGCCATTATTTTTGTTGCTTGAAGTTTGGGAATGTTTCAACAGTTGTTTAATTATTAATCTGAAAAAAGATTTTTGATATTTAAAGGATTATAATCACTTGCTTATACATTTGTCACTAGCTTATAGCTTTGTGTAATAGCTGCAATAGCTGAGAGATAACGCTATACAGAACGGTAAATAAATAAATGATCAAATATTTGAGCTAAGCAGTAATGACACCTAATATTTTCAATGTATATAATTATTTCTTACAAGAAGTATTCGACTCCCATACTAAAAATTCACAAATATTTTTCTCCAAATAGAGAAATTGTTTATATTCTTGTATTTAAAAATCTTCTGCTCAGTGTTGAAAATACACTACAGTATAGTAATTAGAAAGCTGCATATTTGTATAAAATGATCATTATTACATTGGTCATTTACGCGGCTTGGTTTGAAAATGAAATAGAATATAACCAGTGTCTAAAACTAAAATTATACGTAAAATGGCCAATCGTAGTATCGTAATCTGTCACCGATAATAATTAAACGTACGACGCAAGCGGTTTTCCAGGCGCCGTTAAATTGCACGGTTTATCAAGGAAGCTGCTGCTTTGAAGGAGCTTTAACACACGACATATTCCCGTTACCGTAAATACAGATCGTATATAATGCATTCACCATGCACACATTTCCTTTTTCATAGTGGACGGATACACGGACTTTAAATCGCCGGTGAAGAAATCCGAGTAGCCCAACCGGATTCTCGACAACTGTTCGAGAGATGAAAAGGGAAAAACTGATTTACCGACGATCAGCAAATACCCGTTAGACTATAATGTTCGCCTATATATGTTACTTTTTATCCATCTTTTTCCCTTTGCAGCTGTAAATGGCTATGGTAATTGAATTTTATTGAACTTCCGCAGAATGAGAATAACCAAAGTAGAAAATTCCAAAATAGGAAGTATTTAGAATATAAAAACCGAAGAAGGGAAAGATCCAAAATTGGCAAAGTCCAAAATCGAAGAATCCGAAATGGGAATCTAAAAAGGAAAAATCCGAAAAATCTAAAAAGGAAAGATCAAAAATAGAAAAGTAAAAAGTGAGTAAACCCAACTCTTTATTTTCTAACTATGATGAAAATTCCCCAGATTTACTTTCTTACAGTAGATTACCAAACTTTACCCCCTTAAATTAAATTAGTCATAAATAAGTAATAAATTTTGAGTAAGTAACAAAATAACGAATTAATAGTATCTCTACACTGAATTCGCCTCTAAAGCCACCGACAGAATGCACAAATGGCAAATGTGGTCGAACGCAGTCAAACACCCACGTTTGCATATTAGAATGCAACCGTAAACGCGTGCACACTTCGTGGGTCGTGATGGAAAAAGAACTTACTAGGTATAAATAAAGTGATTTCTCACGGCGCAGATGGAAAGTGCGCTAAGGGAAACGTGGGCGAGATTTCGCGTTATCGATTCTGAAATCGGACCGCGCGGGCCCACGCTGAATCGCGTAATAGCCCGCCTGTCTTTTATTGACGAACAATAACCGGCTAGCTTTTTATTAATGCTCCAATAACGGCTGCTTAGTCCACTTCTGTTCCTAGATCTTCGCTCCGCTAGAACCGTAATCTGGTTTCGCGTGCTTTGTTTTACCCGATCCCTTTGCATTCAAATGTCTGATGTTTCTAGCACGATGTTTGTATATGTATATACGCGTTTTAGAATCTTGTCATGGTACAGCAGTCGTGTGGATAGATAGGATCCTTTGTTCTGGTTCTGCAGTTTGATGCAACGTTAATGCATCAGACAATTAGGAAATCCCGAACATTAATTTATGTAAATACAGTGAATTATAAGTAAATTTTTAAATATGCAATCTGTCCTGCATTTTCTTATTTTTATTTAAATTTTGAAGAAGATATTCATTGATTTAAAAAAATACTTAACTCTTTGAATTAAAATATTGCAGTGGAGACTTCAGTGAGTATCCCAGAATTTTTTCGAATTATTTGAGAGTACATAATAAAACATCCTAGAACATTACATAATAGGATCTAAATGAATTTAGATAGAAAAGTAATCCTAACCTATATTCGAAGTATGGAATCGTTGCTATTCCTAAAAAACTATTTGAACAGGTTAATTTAATTTCGATATTAACAATATTTGCATTGTTTTTGTTGGAGTATAGGGCGTTGAGTTCGAACAACGAGTGATTTAAGAATACGAATCGAGCGATTACGAAAGAGTTATTCGCACAGGCTTTAAGTATGCATGCTGTGTGCACGCACGTGGTTCTCCAGGATACCGGTCCGAGAGTCGTGAACTGTTACGCGGCCCGCAATCAACATTAACACGCTCCCCATTACGTAGGATGATATTTATCCGAGGCAAGACACTCGGTGTCGAACAATGACTGCAGCTAGCCGTTTAACATTAGAACGAAAATGAATCACAGTTAATTTTTTATTATCAAAGTGATAAAATATTAGAAATTAAACCACGTTTTCTTTTTCAGCATCTAAATGTATGAAAGACACATAACTATCAAAATGAAGAGGAATAAATGAAATTTTTCATTTTCTGGAGAGTAATTTATGAACTTTACTGAGTTAAGCAAAACAAGAATTCTTGTTAAATAGTGTAAAATCTGTTGCAACGTTTCTAGATTTTTGGACTTCACTGACAATAGCAAATAAAGTAGGAAATAAAAAAAGTAATATATCAAAAACTGTTTTAGCAATTCTGGATTTTTGTATATTAATATGCCACATTAAGTAAAAAATAAAAGAAGTAGTGTACCAAAATCTGTCAGCAGTTCTACTTTTGAAATTAAATTACAGATTCCATTGAGCATACCAAGCTAAATAAAGAGTAAAATAGAAAAGAAAATAATGTATCTAAATTTGTTCCAGCACTTTTAGGCTTGTGGAAACTAATCTACAGACTCCACTGAAGATACCAAGTTGAATATAAAGTATGAAAGAGCAAATAGTATATCAAAAGCTGTCACAGTAAGGTATCATGATATGAAGGCACTTTAGGCTAGGAAATAAATTGAAAAGCTTGATTAAAAGCTTCTATAACGAAGGTGTAGCCTAGGCTCAGGTTAGGAAGAGCGATTTCCATAGCTTTTGCAACGGATCAACAATATACATATCTCAGTCGCCCGGTGGCGAGCTGGTTGCCAGGCAGCGAGTTTCGTCCAGGTAAACCGCTCCTCTCGTTTCCTCTTTCACCCGCTTGTGCCTCGTTCCCGATACAAACGCCATATTACCAGTCTATCGACGTTTGATATCGGTCGACCGGGCTCAGCGGTGCGCAAACTCCCTTGATATGGCACAAAACAAGTTCCAGAAACAGAAACTCTGGTAGAAGAATGACCAGATGTTGCTCATTTCATCAAGAACTTGTTCTTTTATATGTATTACATAACCTATTTTGGGGAATTGCACTTTGGGGAATAAATTTATGATAATTTGGAGAAATATCTTTTCAAGGATTTCGTAAAAGAATATTATCAACTGTAAAAGATATATTACATAATTGAAATTATGGAAATTTTTGGTAACATGGAAGATTGTTATATAGTATAGCAAACATCTATATAGCATAGAACTGGAAAAAGAATTCTATGGCAAATAATCTACATTATAGAGAAAAATATCGCTATATATGTGAGGCATAAAACTTCTTCAAATTCTTTTCAATTTCTACTTTTTTCTTCAGAAAAGATTTCAAGGTCACAGCTGAGCTAGCTTTTCATATAGTACACATAAATCTTTCAGTAATATTTATGGTCTGTGTAGCATAATCTAGTTGTTATCTAATAATTCAGTGCAAAAATTTCATTTTCAAATTTCTTCTTTTTTTTTTTTTAGAAACCGGAGAAGGGAAAAACATTTACTGTTGCGTAAACCGAATATTCTGACGTGTACATTAAATAACTGTTATGAAACATCGCACTATGGACAAAGAAAATTTCTTCCTAGTAGATTACTTGCGCGAGTTTTTATGGATCAAATGCAAAGATCGAGTTCATTACATTGCAAATCCTCTTTAATTTCAGTGCATTACGAATTTTTTGGCCCTGGCCCTGCCTTCCAAATACAAATCTAATAGCCTAATATCTAATGATTAGGTTGGTATCATTAGATTTAAAGTAAGAATAATCTGTTGTCATTTCATATTTTTGTTATAATTTTGTTATAAATCATATATTAACCTATTCATGTATAACATTTTTTCTTCTTTTCAGTTATAGAATATGCCATCTTTATTTTGAGTAAAAACCTGAGACACCCTATATATGGGAAATATGTTGCTGCAGTTGTGTTCAGTGAATTCTATGTTACAAAATAAGCGTTGATTCCGGTTCGATCGCTGTTACAAGATTAATAAGCACGCTCGTAAATTATCGTCGGGCACGATACAAGTTGCGCACCACTGATTTAATGGATGACTCTCCCGACCTGGTGTGGTAATCACAGTAAAAAATCTTTCGTTCGAACGAGCTTGGATCCTTGGTAATTTTGTCGTCAACAACACTCCGTGCTCCTCTGCCCTTTAATTATATATTACCAAGAGATCTCGAAAAATCCACGCGAAAAACGTGGCTGTCGTGAAAAACTATGACGCTGCTTGGTTCAACGACATTGTAGCTGAATACGATGGTTGAATAGCGTGGAATAATTGGGCGAGATTCATTATTTGTATGGAAATGGTACAGTTAGGTAATAGACGGATGTTTATGCAAATTTGTGTTATTATGAATATGATTCAAAAAATGGAATCCATAGAGCAATTATTTATTCACTAAATATTATTACAAGTGCTATGAGAACTGCAGAAGATAAACCTATTTTTTTAAGTCTTCAACATGTTATGTACCGATTTAATCTTTGTACAAATCCTCATAAAAAATGAAAACAATTGAGATTGTAGTGAGAGTTGTTATCCAAATTTTTGGAAATTTTTTTACGGGAGAAAAGCATGATAAGACAAATTTAATTCCTTTTTACAGGCGAGCTCTGTTGCAATTCGTTTTATATATCGAGCATTGGATTTCTCAAATTTAATACGTCATTAATTAATGCTATCAAAATGAAGCAAACTTTGAAATTAACCTAAGCTCTTGATCATCTATGAACTATGGATATAACACGTAAACATCTATAGTATACTAATAAAAAATAGTAAAAAGAATTCAAAAATTTTTTACATGACTATATAATTAAATGGTTATGCAATAGTTACGGAATAATTTTGATAACAATCAGACATGATCTGATAATCATAATTTGCAATTTTCATTAAAATTCGGAGTGAACTATGGAACGATATCAAGGGAAGAAAACTCGTAAAACTTGTTAACGGCGGTAATTAAAGTGGTTGGTGAAGAAGTCTGACACTATTACATGAATGGGATAATAATTGCTTCATAATGATATTTCTGATGAAGATAATGTTTCACGGATAGTTGTTGCCACCTGTACTTTTGGAATTTTTTTCCTTCTTTTCCATATTTTTGTGAGTAATAAGCTTGCCTCATCATGCGCTGTATGATTTCCAGGCCAGCCGCTATTTGGCACGTTTTCAATATTTTTTTCCAGTCATGCTTGCTTAACTTTTTGTGTATCATTACTCTTCTTTCCCTCTAAAAATTTATTTCATGCGTGATTGTACGTGCACATGACCATGTTAAGTAATATATACACGAGCAGAATTTTTATAGTGGACCTTATACAAAGAACTTTCCTCGCCGAGTTTCTTACGTGATCACAAAAATTCCTTAAAAACTGTATCTTCATAAAAGCCAAGTAGAATCTGACCCAATATATTTTACAAACTATCACAGTGAACAAATATGGGAAACAAGTCTCATAAGATAAAATTGAATGAAGTAATATCAATTACGTTTCAGGCCTAACTAATGATTACACTAAAGACTTTTATGCACTCATATGACATTTAAAAGTGTAAAAGCGTAAAGGATACAATTATGTGCAAAATTGGCGGTGAAAAAATTCTCTGTTTAAGTTTTACTCTTTCTAGTTGTCTTGCAGTTTATTGATGATGATCGAAAGTAACTTGGATCTATTTTCAGGGGAAGTTCTTTATTCTGAAGCAAGAGGACCAAGTGGAAAGGCAGAGACTGTCTATTAGTGTACGAAATAATGCCACAATGTACCGTAAGCCTTGGTTGAGCCTTCACGCATGGTGGATCGAAGCTGACAGGACAGGAGGAACAGGCAATAGCACACGATCGATTCGTGGCTCGTTACAGAGAGCCTGGTCGAAAGTTCGAACGAGGCCCGTACATTAATATTTCCGTTATTGCGCGCACGAGCACCGAGGTTATGCCTTTCACACAGCCCAGTAATAATACGGAAAGTGATCGTTCCTCTCCCAGTCGGCTGATCGATCACGATGCGGATTTTAACGAGCCTTCATCCGATTAACGCCCCACTGATCACGCAAACCTGACTTCAGTCTGCTTTATTAACTTTTTTATGATGCTACATTAAGCAGAAGATCGCACTTAGTGTTAATAGAAATTTAATGGATTATAGAAGGACACACATGTAATTTTAATTGCTAAATGGAATATGTTTTTAGCGTATAGGATGAGAATAATTAAGGAAAAAACAAGTATAAGCAGTTTGAAACAGGTTAGAGGATTAGTGAAGTGGAATTATGGATGTTGAACAGATGGCGTATGTTGGAAAAACCCAAGTGATTAATTAATGATTGGTTTAAATGGTACTTGTGTCGGGATAGTAATAGAGCAATTAGTAGTAGAATAATTATCATTCGAACATGGGATTCTGAGGTCTCTGTGGTTTCATAACACTGCTAGATCCATTCAATCTTGGACTTCCTTTCGAAGAAGTTGTTGATCGACTCTTAATACGGCACAGATAACTACTGCACTCTGTTTATAGAATTCTTGCACTGAGACGTCTTTCACTTGTCAATGTTGTAAACACAGACTCACAAGAAGAGACATCTTTTCAAGCATTTGACCTGTCGCAATTCAAGCTTTAAGATGAGATAGCTAAATGTATTAAATTTTAATCAGCTTGAACAATAAAACTATAAATTAGTTAAATTAATTGTCAAGACAAGGATCTTAAAGAATCAAAACAAGCCATAAATCTCCACTCGGAATAGCATTCAGCTTCCAATTTTACAATCAAACCATAACAATAACAGCAATAATTCAAGAACTAACGAAAAAAGATCCTCAAGCGTCGAACCACTCATAAATCTCGAGTCAGAATTGTGTTTGACTTTTAAGGTCGCAATCAAACCTTGACAGTTCCATAGATCACTGGTAGACCCTTAATCCAAAATGGTCACATGTACACCACTGTTTATTCATTTTCACATAAATATGTTGATGAAGAAACTGTGAAGAAACGAATGAACTGAGAGGAGAATAACGTTTGACCGCGTTGTAGAATATCTGTACAAGTCTGTGGCCGCGGCACGACTAAACGTCGATCCAGGACTTTCACTTTGAGATCCAGCCGGCCCTGTGTCCCTTCTCGAGCCGATTATTCGTAGCACACCCACGCTCTCCAACTCTGAATCACGATCGAATTGTTTTTACGTGGATAATACCGTTCCCTGGCTGGACAGAGTGGTTCTCTGTTGATACAGAGACGGATTTTCCTTAGGTTTATTCAGGAACTAAAAGTTAACGTAGTTATCCGGGTTTAGAGGATAAATGACAGTCTGAAGAATGTTGTTTGCAGGAGATTGCTATTGCGAAGAAGATAATTGGGATAATTAGAAAATTCTTGGCTACGGTTCATATATGTAGGTGTACAAAGAAGTTGGAAGAAGTATTGATTGTAAAAGTATCTGAACATATTAGTTATTTAGTGTAGTTCATCTAAAATTATGGAGAGTGTATATCAGGATATTTTATGAAAAATAAGAATGATGGTCCAGTAGTTTGAAAGTAAAATAAATTATACATCCTAACAGTTAGATACTTTAGGTAATTGTATATATAGTCCCTCTATGTCTTCTTTTTAAAAATGGTTAAATGAGATAGTAAAATTTAGAGTTCCTAGATGTCTGCATAGGAGGAAGAATTAAATGGTTTGATGGAGAGTCGTTAATTAAAATTTATGATGCTAAAGTATAGTTTGAACCTCACTGTGTGGTAGGTTGGCTACAAGAACAAAGGAAGATTTTAGAAAAGAGTTTGTTATCAAAGAAGCTTCCCAGAAAATAAATAGTAACTGTAAGTATAACTAACAGTAACTATAAGTAATGAATATCAATGAATTAATAAAAGTAAAGATACTGGTAAGGATACATTAGTAAGAGTTTCTTGAATAATAATAAAAATTTAATAATTAGAAAATCCTAAAAGTTTTGTTAATATATTTCATAAAAATTCAAGATTAATAATTTTATGAATATTTACTTTAGATTTGAAAGAAGTACAAGTATAGGAACATACCAAAGGAAGTCGATGAACAAAGGACACGAACAGAAAAGTGAATGAACTTCGCGTGTCAACAACACCAGAAACCGCTCAAAGTTTGCTATCATAGTTCGTTGAACGAGGAACGGCCGAGGAAGACGAAAAGAAGTCAGCGCTTACGTAAACGCGCTTTCGTTTGTTTTTCAAATATGCACCGGCTCGATCCTGATTCAGCACGGAAGAGCATGTGGCTTCTACCAGTTCACTGCGATCCGTCTCGCTGATATAATCAACCAGTAGAAACTCGACTTTTCACTCGAAGAAAGCAATATAACAATTATTACCTAAATTCTAAAGTTTCGATAATCATTCGACCAAAGAAAGTTTTGAAAGATCGGTCAAGTTTTACGATTTCGGAACACGAAAATGCGACACTTTCACAAAAAGTCTGAAAATTTGAGAATTGAAAAATATGGAGAATTAAACGTTCTCTAATCTAGAATGTGTGAAGATTTAAAGATTTGGAACTTCGAAATTGTGGTAATTCGATAATTTCAATGATTGGTAACAGAGATTTGAAAATATGAAAATTAGAAGGATTGAAATTTTGAAAACTTGAACACTTGATAATTTAGAAATTAAAGAATTTGAAAGCGCGAACAATGAAAAATCTTAAAATTTCTAAACGAAAGCATGGATATTAATTCCAGAATTAATATTTTGAATTTCGTTAAAAAAGATATTATTTGAATATTGATATCGAAGTTAACGCATCGGTTAACAAGAACGAAGCGTTTACTTTTGAACATCGATGAATGAAAATTAATACTCCATGGTAAAGGCGGCAACAGAAACGTAATCGTGGCGGGTTATATCGAGTCCCAGCTGTTCACCTCCGCCAAGCATAATCCATTCCCTGACTTTCCTCGTTCTACAGTTACTCCAGGGTGAAAGGTGAACCATCTCCCTTCCCCTCGAACCCGTACTGACAGGAGGATCCGCGACTATACTTGTCAGAACCGATTACAACATCGTGGCTCTCCCTGTTTTCTACCACGTTCTTCGAGAATGAATCCTTGAAAAAGCTGATTCACTAGACCACAGGAGGGTTGCTGTTTTATACTCAATAAAATCCTACTAATTATAGTGTGACATGGTTCGGAGTTACTCTGATCTGTTATTTATAAAGAAATAGTTGTATATTTTTAGTTTTTAACACTAGAGCTACCGATAATTAAAACGAAGTTAGTTAAGAAGATAGTTAAGCTATTTCTACCAAAAAACAGTCAAAATGACTGGTTTTTAAAAAATACGTAGTAATAAAATATTCTTATATTTATTGATTTATTACTATCTTATAAAAGGAATTCCATATTACGCAGTACATTTTTGGTATTACTAATCCATCTGGGACTATGATCTGGAATTTTTTAATTTGCAAATTTTCAAATCTTTTTCCTTGAAGTTCGTCAGTATTTCCACGTGTCATGCTTACACAGCGTCACCTGCATCACCCGCCTTCGGGAGCGACCAGGCTGTGATGTCAATGTAGCGTTATCAGCAGCCAGTGCATCAATCAATGGATCAAAATCTTAAATTTCTAAATTACTAACCGTCCAAAGTTTTTAATTTCTTAATTGCCAAGCAATTGGGAGTTTCATAATTATTAATCTGTCAAACATCTAAATTGCCAATTATGAATTTTCATAAATATAAATTGTAAAAGAAATTAAGCTGAGTATTGGAAGAAGAATAACTGATGCTCCAAGGATAGTACAGTGATCGTCATTATCCGAAAACGAGCAAATTTCGTCAGCAAATATCGTAGAATAAGGCCAAGGAAAATAAGAGATCGACGAACAAAGAGAATCACTCGCTTACTGGAATCGTATCTAATCTTAATCATTATTCTATTCGCATATTCCTGTTTATTATTTTCCCGTGCCCTCGCTGCCAGTCACCAACACGAAAGTGACATCATATTCTGTTCACGAACCAGTTCTCATTGACTTTAATACCAGCTCTCTATGGTGGAGGTCTGGAAGATGGTCGTCAGGTGCGGTCATAACCTCGCAATGGGTTCGCAGACACGTGTACTAGTCTTTTGAGCTCTGACATAAGTTCTAAATAAAAAATTGCAGAGGCGTTTATATTTCCGTTGAAAACTTGACGTTAATAGGGTTAAAAAGGAGAAAAACTCGGTCGAACACGTGAGAAACAATGGATCCTTCGTTTTGTTTGGAAGTTGCGAGGCTGTTTGTGTGCAGTGCACGCTACACCGAGCAGAAAGTTCAGTCTCCATTACATAAGAGAATAGCCGGTCCTCTTTATCTTTTTCCTCTCTCGAGTCCATCGTCGACGTTGAATCACCATAGGCGTCTAGACGAACTTAATTAAACCCAGACACATAACACACTCTATAGATTTTTGCCACAGATAATAATGTATCAACATCAAGTTCATGTTAATTTAAATCAACGATATGATAATATTCCAGCATTGATTTTCTGATGAAGCTTATAAATGAAGATTCAAACTCTACGGGCAAACGAATTTTAATTTATATAACCTAAACTTTGAAAGTAGATCCTCCTAAATCTCTTTATCCATAAATTAATAATAAATTAAATAATATTAATTCAAAATTAATAAACAAATCTTGATTTACGTAACTTGAACTTTAAAGAAATGGATCTTCTTAAGTATCATATACGCCAATCTCTATAGGCAAAGATTTTGCAAGTCTGGAAAGCCAAACATCAGCTTTCCAAAGCAAAGTTCATGCAGGGACATCTATGAAACCCCGGAAGGGTTGGCAAACCAGTTTTGTGACAACGGTGTAGCGTTTATCGATTATCTTCTTAACCTACGTGTTTCACAGGTTGTCTGTCTTGTATAATTGCTATCGATGCTCGCACCATCTAACCATCTTTTCGGTTATTTCTATCATTGATATATGTATGTAAATACGTTCTCACGTTTCTTTTTGGAGGTTAGATAACATTGGAGAGTTGGAGGCAACACGCGGGCGTTATAATGTCCCATCGAGAAAGCAGCCACCCACAAAAGAAAATCTGCCGTGTAATAAAAGGTAACGGTGCCTGGAAATAATAGAGTACCATATATCAACAGAAGGCGCCTGTATACTTTGTAATTTCACGTTACACGCAGTCGTACGTTTTCCTCCGCTATATTTCATTTTCTTTATCCTTCGTTTTCTTTCCTTGACAATTTTTTTATAATGTTGTTTTTAAAATATGATTTTATAGTTTATAAATCTATGCAATAATTAACTATCGGTTATTAATTACTGATTGTCTATAATTTACATACTTTTTGTAAAATGATTTTACCAATCAAGTAGTTTTATAATAATTTTCTAATCATTTTCATTAATGATATATGAATATAAGCAATGAAAGAAGATAAGCAATGTTGCAATAATTTTTTAATGTCAAATGTGAGTATATTTTTTAAATAATTTTACTGTCGCCGTAAACGTTGTTGTAATAATTTTGTAATGATTTCGTTAGAGTTGTATAGTTGTTGTATAAAAGATTATTTTTATATCTAGGATTCATAGTTAGTCGAATGTCTGATTGCAATTTTGTTAGAATGAGTAACGAAGTAATGGAAAACAAAGATGTCACTACTTCCGAAAGGTAGTTTCGTGACAACTTCCTGCTCATCGCGATGTTGCTCAAGAAACGTCGGAAATAAGGTTGGAAAATCGTGTTCCTGCCATCCAAGCATCGACCAATGAAGTTTTTTCTGATGCAACAATCATTGCGACATGATCATCAACGAAGATAACTATAAAATACGTGTGGGAGCGTTTCCATTATTATAATATTTTTCCTTGATTTTTTGTTGTATAAACTTTCCACTGTACCTTTTCAATAATTACTTGTTAAACTCTGCTAAACAGTGTTGTAAGACAGGTACATAGATATCAGAAAAGAATTAACTTGGGCCCTTATTCAATACGAAACAAAGAATTATATTGTCGCGGATTTCTTTCAACAATTATTTAATTGGAATATTTTTTATTTCGTTATCCTTGTTGCATTACTGTCATTAAATTTTGTGATAGAAATGCAATTAAATTAAGATTAATATAATATAATGTAATATAAATTACGAGAAATATGATTCAAACAATATACGTGAACTTTTGCCTCATATTTTCAATTATATAAACTTTAATTTTTCAGTGAATTATTATTGACTTAATTATATTAAAATCAATAACAGCACTTTTTTCTTTTTAATGCTTTTTACAAAAATGTAGATGGTTACAAATTTGGTGCTCCTCTATTTATACATTATTTGAATAATATTTATATACCTTTCTGTTTTATTTATGTAGAGCCAATAACAGATTTGTAAATAATTGCATTAACAGCAAAAGTAACGCATTATTCATGAAATAAGGAGGGCCGTAATAAGCCCCGGAGAGAAACTCTCCATTCACGATGCATGCTCTTTTCCAAAGCCAACGATTTAATGCTGGCGTCCTCGATTTGACGGGAAAGAACAATACTGCGAAGAAAAATGTGCATTTGCAATACACACTCTTAAAAGATATGATACTGGTGAGGCGAAGCAACGATCCACAACCTGGTTGCTAATTAATTAAACACTCTAACGTCACTAGTCTTATAGAACAATAAGAAAATAAGAGGTGATCGAATCTGCAATATTTACACAAATTAATATATTTAACGAAAGAAGACTACTTTGTTTAAAGGTAAAAATTATTGTTAAAACAATTCAGATACAATTCCTTAAAGTAAAAAGATAGAATGTATAATAATTTCCTTCCAATTAACAATTATATGTTTCTATCTTTTTTTTCAGCTAGTAAGGAAAAGCAGCGCCACAATTTTTTTTTTAATAAACAAAACTACAAGAAATATTGTTAATTGGAGATTAATTGAAGATCAGAGAGCTTCTGAAACGCGGCAGTACCTTTGGAAAGATGTCCGACAAAAATCCACGGAGATCGTTAAGTTACCTTACAGGCCGATTCAAGGACAGACAAGTATCATCAGGATTGCGAGTCATCCTGCTTGTTCTTTATACTCTTTTTTTTCTCCTTTTTCCTTGGACTCCGGCGTCCTTCCGTGCCGGGCGCTCTTCTTTGCTCGATACTCGTTTAAAACTCGTTTTTAAAACCATACACGAAAGTTTATTAATTTCATTTATACCGACTTATAATTGGAGATTAGAATCTATATTATTAGATCCTGATTCGATTAGATTTTCTTATGGTAAATCAAAGTTTTAAATATTCTTCTAATCTTCTTATAGGTTTGGAAATTTGCAAAAATTAGGTTAAGATTAAAAATAATTGATGTAATTATTGATGTAAAAGTTCTTTATCCTTATGAAGATTAATTAAATTCTGTGTAATTTATTGTGTCAGTTTAATTGCGTTTAATGAAAGTTTAATGCCAGGAGAGGAATTTCTCTGCTAGGCTCTACATCTGAGAATCCCCATTTATAGGAACTCTTCTATAGTCTTCCATATATAGACATAACCTTTTTTCAGAAAGGAAGAAAAATTATGGAAGATTTTGTTTCAAATGTTGGGGTGTTTCTAAGAAATAATGTCTTTTTATGCCACAAAATATGCGAAATATCTTTTCTTAATTCTATATATAATTTCTGTAGAACAGCATAGAGATTTCATTGGATTATATTAATTAGTATAGCTATAAAATTATAAAAAGAAATTTACATAACCTATAATCTAATAATTCACTAATCATTATAATACTGTCAATTAATAAATTATTGTGCAACAGGTGGAGAATGTGAAAAGAATGGTGAGAAATACAGTAATTTATAGTTTGGAAAGTGAATGACGCGATAATTCAACTCCTGTGAAGAGGTAGAAGAATGAAGTTGAAAAAGTCAGGCACAAACTTCTTGATGAAGGAAGTTGTTTGCGGTCGAATGAATCGGACCTTGGCAAGAGAAGTCCAGACAGTGCGGTGCTGGAAACAGCTCAAAGGAGTCCGCGGCACGTCGACAAGACGTCCCCTTTGTGGGATACCGTTCGACCACCGAGCAAGTAACGAGATTTCAGTTCGTGGAACTCGCCATAACGACCCCGCCTCTCGTTTGTCCAGAAATTCATTCACTAATTCTCCTCTTACCTTCTGCTGTCACAACATTGATCTGTTTCTTGATTAAATATCACCAACGAATCTTTGTAGTAGACAAAAAGTATATTATAATGAGAGATGATCAGTAGCTGAGAGGTTAGAATCCTATACCTAGGGGAAGATACATCTTCACGCATTTGTGAAGTAATATGTAATAAGAAGTTACACCGTAAATTGTATAGAATTAAGTGTACGTTCATCACATTGCTAAAATGGGACGTGAAAAAGCATTTAGAAGAGGGCAGAACGTATTGTTTCAGTGAGAAGAGGTTAGGAGGTTGTTTACTCGAACCGAGTTCGATCCCCCAATTGTTTGGCGGAGAGCGTGTATCGATCGAATAGTTCGAGGAGTCAAGCGCTCGCACGTGTCCGCACCTTTTTCTTTCTTTGCAGACATTGGATACTGTATACGCTGGATGCTGCGCGAAACCGTTATGCAACCTGCAGCGTATAAGTGGTCTTTGCTCGTCCAGATTCCCGTTGCCCTGTCTCCGCATCGTTTTCATCATTACAAAATAGCTATGGAAAATTATAACCTACTCATCCAAAACTACAAGTTCTCCTCTTATTAATTATTAATTACGAATTTACCTTAATTAGGAATGAGATAAAAGTTATAAGAATTAATTTAAAAAAATAGAAGAAATGAAAAATTGACTAGGTTATATATTTTCAGGATGGATAAAAACAGTATAGCATTGGAAATAAACAACGTTGTGCAATCATTCTTGACGACTGGATCGACTACGACAAAACCACATTTTACTGCTTGTTTAGCCTTCGCATTTTTCAATACCAGTTCTTTGTACCCACGTAATTGAAATATATATGTATGTAGTTGCAATTTAATTTCAGATTGGGAAGTTTCATTTCCACTTCTCCAATGTCATTTAGCTGTTACAGCTATATAAAACCATGGTTATTCACATCACGAAGACATCTCCCTGTTTCCCGTGTTCTATAACGTTTTGAAGCAATCGTATAGCTCACTTCAGAAGCGACGTTCATTGTTTTCTCTGTATTATGCTTCACTGTCTCAACGCGTTTTGAATTCTTCCATACAATTCAAACTCAATATATGTACTTTTTTCAAATGTTCTGCTTAAAACAATGATCCATCCACTATTGAACTCGAAAACGCCATCTACATCAGTAAGTATTCGTTTGAATTACTTCTTTGTATGAGGCTACATATATTTAATAACTTTGTCAAACTATCTGGGAAACGAATTTTAAAATTTTGTAGATTAAAAATTGAAAATTTTGAATTTTTGGAAATTCGACGGTTGTCGAATAAAATATCTCTCTAACTTTACTTGTACTTTGTACCATTTTTTAATTTAAGGTTATATACAGGTACATTGTAAAGCGGATAATGTCACGAGGTATTTAAGGCGACAGGCCCACGAGTTACCGTCGGCGTCATCGACCACCATGATCCCGTGTTTAGTCTCTGGCTCCATTTCCTTCTCCCTTTCGGCCACTTTCCTTCTTGTCTCTCCTCGCCCCCAGCCACTCCCTTATTCGCTTTCAAGTTCTCTTCTCTTCTTTTGTTTCTCTCCCCCTTTTCTTCTCGCTGCACTTGTATTTTTTCTTCTCTCTTGCGTTGTTTTAGTGTTGAATATTTAATCGTTTAATCTCTCTTAATTACTACTTCAAATATTTTAGATATTTCTTTACATTCTAGTCTCGAATCGCAGTGTAATAATTATTATGGAAGTCACAGCAATAAGTCTTAACAAGCAATATTTTTTAAAAAAGATTAGCTCTAAAAAAATGTCTGTTCACCATATTTTTCGTTCTTTGAACAAATGTTTCTTGCTCTACCCATTTCTTCCTACTCCTCTAATCTATTTATGACCGATTTCAATTCATCCTCTCTCTTCATCTTTAACCTCCAATATATCTTCCTCCTTGTGGAATCGTGTTCCCCATGAAAGAAGAAGAATGGAAAGCTGTGACGCGATTTACGACCCTGTTTACAGCTTCCGGAAGAAGCATATCGACCTCACGCACGCACTAGGTAAGATTAGTTACCCTAAGCGCTAAAAAAAGCGCGTAACATCGGTGATCCTTCCAGATGACGAAAAATGGACGCAAATTGGGGTCAGGAGGAGTGGCATCACATGTCCAAGGTGTGCATCAGGTAACCATGAACGCGTTTATCGTCCTTTAAAAGAGATTCGAGCGTCGTGTGGACACTAGCAGAGATGAAGTCAACTGAGAGAGGGGTTTCCTCACCCAAGGTGATCCGGTATAAAAGCGAGAGGCCATCAAGAGCGAGAAGACCACCTGACGAATCCTCACGCATAAAAAGAAACAGGATAAAAAAAGTCAAACTTTATTGATCAGAAAAAGACAGTTAGCATTGGATCACGACCATATTTAATATCATACAAAGTTCCCCTGGATCATCATACATGATATTCCAATAATCATGGATACCTTATATAATAAATACATAAAGGAATAAAAATCTGTGACTAGAAGAAAAAACACAAGAAACACCATTTGGTTTGAATTTCGAGATTATGATGGACAGAAAAATGTAATTAACGAAGAAGACGCGCAGATTCTTTGATGAAGCGCTTTTTTAATTAAGGTTCGAGTGCGTCATCGCTTCCAGATGATTTAACGAACATTTTTTTGGCCAAACAGAGCTGATGTTCTAGGTTGTTCACCCCGATGGCTACTAAATTAATTCTGGCGATGACATTATCCGCACCCCCGCGTCCCCAGCCGTTGAAGCGGTGCCAGTGACTCATTGTCAATGACTTTCCATCAATTTCCGCCTCGTTTCGTTTACCATGGGGAAGCCACAGAATCGCGAGTCATGGTTTTATTATCAAGCATCAGTTTAATTCCTGTTCCTCCTTAACAAAGGTTCTCCTTTTTTGTTTACAGTGAATCTAACTTTACTTTAGGGATTCTAATTCTCAAATTAATTGTTTTTAGAGTAATTATAGAAGGATTAAATAGAAGTATTAGTAATAATAATAGAATTAGTCCAGAGAAATGATTGTTAAGTGAGTAACCAAGTTTAAAAAGGCCTCGTTTTCTATCAATACGAAACTGGAGACCAAAATAAGTTAGGCCTTGAGGGTTTGACTATACATAGCCTGGTATATACCTCATGTACAGGGTCAAGTCAAAGCGGCGTTGTCTTGGAGGCGACTTTACGATGCAAATACACGTCGCCGCGATTTGTACAATTTTCTCTTGTTTGGCTAGGGAGCCGGACGCTGGCGCCGTGACGCTGCATTCGTTTCTGGCACGAAAATAGTCAGCAGTCGACGGAGAAGGATAAAGGCGGCTCAGTCGAATGAAAGACTAGCCTGAAGGCGACAGACGGACAAAACAACAAGTTAAGGGGAGAAAATCGAAGTAAACGCTTCGTCAAACCGAGTTCTCGCTGCCCTTTCCTCCTTTTACCAGCCATATTCTAAAAATAGTTCCGCCATGTGAGCAGGGAAAGTGCGTCCTTGGGTCTTCGGAGAACAAAGATTGCAATTGGCCAATCTGAAGGAAACCTAATCGAAGTATTAGATTATTATCGATTCTAACTTCATTTCAATTTTTTAAAGATGATACATTGAAATTTCAAGTTACAATATTTGGGAAAATATATTTCTTATGAAATCTAGGCAGTAGGCAATTAGATATTTAATCTTAAATTTTTTCAAATATAAGCATAGTGTCAAATGGAGTCAGAAAGTAGCGATTTTCTAATTTAGTAATTGCCTGTTAAAGAAACTCACTGGCTTGTATTACCACACGATGGTAATTGGAGATTACGTGGACGTTGCATGAAATTTCACGGGGAAAAACATAATTCGGCCTAAATGGATCAAAGTATAACAGAAAGAACCGTGTAATTACAACGCTGCGCGAAAATGTGTGTACAGAGGCGAGGATAGCCGGTTATCCTGGAGGCAGTCAGTGGAACAAAGAGAAACTACCGGACACATAGAGCGTCTTGGGCAACCGGCTTGGTGATTTCGTAACTCCCCGCGCCGCCGCAAACTGTATCACATGAGAGAAGTTTGATCCCCGATACAACATACAACGTTTGCTGGAATTATGGCGTATAATTAGAGAACAAAAGAGAGACAGGTATAACTTAAAGTATAGTAGGTTACGCGTAAATGAAGATCTTAGGATAGGATTTTTGCTCATTTTTTATTTGAATGTCACTTTATGATTGAAGAGATTGAATGCTGGAAATACGGTATATAATTAGAGAATAAAATAGGGACACTTATAACGTGAAATGAAGCACAGGGTATTGAATATAAAGAAGCGATTCTTCAGAATTTTCAATGAGTAATGGCGGCAAGATTGATTGACTCTGTCAAATGAACTATTGAATGGCGCTTTTTTCTAAAGAATCCTCGTTGTTTACAGTGACGCATCGAAAAAACTGCGTTAATTGATCGAAAGCATCTCGATGAACGGAGGAGAAATCGTCAAGAGTCGAATGGATGGAACGAAATCATTGTAGCACTGCGGAATCGATTCTTTGCTTGTTGGGCAATCGACAATCTGCAACCTGGAACAATTGTTTCCACTCTCGTTCCGCGTTCAATCGATTAAAAAAAGGTAATTTCCATCAAATTGTAATTATGCAGTTATATGATTGTTAGTTATTACATAATACATGCAATGTAGTTATTGTAAAAATATTATAATTCCTATACAATCTGCTAAGAATTCTAAATTTGGAAATTTGAAAATCTTACAGTTTGAGAATTGGAAAAAGATAATTTGAGCGTTTAAAAATTGCAGAATCTTGAACTTGGAGAATTTTTAATTTGGAAATTACAGAACTGTGAATTTTAAATGTAGAAATTTCAGAACTGGGAAATCTTTAATTTGGAATTCTGAAAGTTCGAAATCCGAGGAACTAACAATATAAAAGTCCAGATTTAATGACGCCTACAAGTTTTCCATTTTATCAATGACGACCAGCGTTGTCAATTAGTTCGAATTTGTACGCACATAGGATCGATTATAACTGACGACAATCACCATGAATAATTATAACCTCAAACAAGGGTCGTACACTGAAGTTCATGGAGGATCGATCAGAAATTCTTAATGGGGTGCGGGTCAATAAACAGCCAGATGTGTTTAATGCCATGCAAAAGACGTCCATTATTGATTACCATTAACAAAGATGGCGCGTGGTAATTAAACTCGCCCTAGGGACGCGTGGATCAACACTCTGAATTACCTACAACCCGTGAAGTGACATTCACCATGAGAGCCTTGCGTGTCACATTATCACAGGATTATTGGATTCTCGTTCAAGTGTAAAACTGGTAACAAAAATAACTAAAGATAATTTAGAATGAAAAACACAGAGGTGTTATTAAAGGTCAATTACAAGGACTGAAAGTTATGGTTAACCTAAAATTAATGTTCACATTGACCTGATCAGTGGCCTTTAAGTTGTTTAAAACGTTTCTTCCGGAAGAAAAGCGTAACGTGAGACAGATGGTCCATTTGACCTTTGTTCATCTTCTCCCTTCAAGATAAGTTAGGTTAACTCTGGAAGTATAGCAAGTTAGATACATCAAATTGTATAGAGCGGAACATCTTTGAATTTCAAGCTTCCTCCAAAGTAAATTAGCCCATAACAATGGCTGGAAGTCGACGGAGCGTGTGTGCACTCTTCCAGGTCAAAGTTCACGCTCGGTTGAACTCCAAACATAAAGAAAACGAGGATATCTGCATCTCCAACATTATATGCTATAAATGTTCCCAAAAGACATAACCGGGATAAGAATTAATATTGTCAAAATTATTTTAGATTCACTATCCAATTTTATCCTAACCAAAAAGTTCATGAATCAAAAAAATATGATAAAAAATGACTGATCTATAAAAATTACGAAGTTCAGACATGTCTCTGCTATTTCACGGTTCATTTTACATCCAATCCACGTCCAAATATCCAAACCTCAAAAAGACTAAAATAAGAAACAAAGAACCATCGAAAGTAATTGGCCAGTCAAAAGTACAAGAATCAGACACGTTTTTGGCATTTCACGGTCCCGTTGTTCGACTCGTATTAATTACCATTGCCATAAATTACCATGTTATGAGAAGAGACGAAAAGAAGTTTCTTGCTTTGTCGGTCCAGCATCATTAGGGTCGGCTCCCCACTTGATCTGTTCCCCACCTAGAATTCCTGTTCTATTTCACACGAGTGACACGTAGCACGGAGAAAGACGCATTAGGGTCGAACGGAAACGGATATTAGAAAACGTCGGATTCGAGACTGTTTTTCCGCGACATCGCGATGACGACAACATCGAGATCTGACGAATAGACGTCGATGAAACGGCGACATCATCGAAGACGACCTCGATTCCATCAAGGATAAGGTCTCTAGAGGGAGATCCCGGGAGAGCTCCCCGATTACTTTCGCCATTCTAAACGCGCTCGAATTTCTAAGATATTCCAGCGTACATATTGCGTTCGACGCGATCGACGCTGCGGAGAAATTCGT
The DNA here is from genome assembly GCF_000188095.3 of Bombus impatiens. Classification (NCBI taxonomy): domain Eukaryota; kingdom Metazoa; phylum Arthropoda; class Insecta; order Hymenoptera; family Apidae; genus Bombus; species Bombus impatiens. The sequence goes on along the minus strand of NT_176526.1, from coordinate 1,004,316 downwards.
GGGAACACGCTTGCCACGAGCCGCGATTTCGCGGCTTCTCCACGGGTTTCAAGAGCTACCGAGGTTTGCGTTTTATTATTTCTTGCTATGGCTAAGGTTTTCCTTGGGTATTTTGTATCAGAAATAAAGAAGACTGTTATTTTAAATTTCAGAAGTTGAAAGATACGAAAATTGGAAAATTTTATATTTGGAATCTCAAAAATTGTGATGGCTTGAAGATTGCAAAATGTTTAATTGAGAATTTTGATATGTTGACGCATTGAAAATTCTGTAAAATTCTAAACTTAAAATTTTGATCATTTTGTTGCTTTAGAATTTGGAAACTTGACGCTTTAAAAAAATGAAGAAATAAAAGTTTGACACTATGAAAATTGGAAAATTAAGACGTCGGACTTTTGCAAAAACCAAAAATTCGCTACTCCATATACGAGCATTTTGGCAGAGAGACCAATGAAGTGAAGAGCGCATTAATCGATCCGATATTCCTGAACTATAATTACTCGGGTAGTAAGGTTAATTAGCCGCAGGTCAGTTTACTTGCAGAAACCGGTCTACGGTTGCACAATTTCAATTGATCCATTGAACCTTGACACAGTATATGTGGTTTTGCTTTCCAGGTGTAGCAAGGTGCATGTATATTTAATAAGATAAGAATTGTGGCGCGCCGCTTGTTCCAGACGCTTGCTGATGTCATCTATTCAAATATCCGCGTGTTACAAACAACTAAATATATACTCTCAAAACAGTCAGAACATTTTACCAAAATCATACTAAATTTCTTCAAACCTTATAAACTCCACTAATTTCTCTCTATTTTATTGCAGTTAAAAAAGAACAGAAGTACCCAAAAAGAAGGAGTCAAAGAGTCAACAATACTCAATAACCAAAAACAACACAAAGAAATCTTAAAAGACTCACCGTAGATGACATCCAACTTCAATCACCAAATTCTTCTAAAGTATGATTTATTTTATTTTGAAATATTTTTCAGTCACTGTCAAAAATTACAAGGTTTCAAATATGTTTTGCTCAAGAGAAGCCACCAACACAAAATCCGTGATCACGAGCGTGCAGAGGCTCGCTCGGGACTGAAGAATACAGGATATAGCGAACAGCACGTCAATGAAAGAACGCCGGCATCACCGCCGCTCATTCGAGCTTCTCCTGCACGTGCGCGTGCAACACGCACGCGTACACACGCTCCAAAGCGTGGATGGCTGCGTAGGGTCTGCCCTTCTCTCTCCGAACCCTTTTCAACATGATATTGTGGTATCGATTCACTGAGACGCCGGCTGGATGTTTCAACGCTTTTGTGTGGAAGCTGCAAATTTTTTAGATCGAGCGCGCTATGATGGATAGACTCGATTATAATGGAATTCTGAAACAATCTTTGAAGTTATGATTGATGGCTGGTATTGATTTAAAATCTGTTTTATTGTGAGAGTGAATAGGAATTTTATCTAGAATGAAATGGGCGATTTCGATTTATTATTGGATTGTTTGAAGATAAGCTATAATTAGTATTGTTGATTCATTGGGGATTACAAAGTTTAGATTAGATTTCAGTTGAGTTATTTAAGTAATGCACTTTTTGTTTTGTCATTCTCTCTATAGTAACAAGTTTTGAGTTTTAGTTACCTATTTCTTTGGACTTTTTTCCTCGATCAGCTTTATTACACAAAATACAGAATAGAACTAAAGTAAAATAGTTTGTAGTTAAATAACTTTGTATAAACTATTGTGAATCACTTCTAGCGCAAGAATCAAATTCAAATATAATTTCATTGTTAATTTGAAACTTTCTTTGAGTCGGCCCTTGTACTCCCAATTGTAATTATCCATTAAATTGCATTGGAATCGCCTAAGCTAAAGTAACAATGAACATGGGATCACTTCCAAGACAAATTTATTTCACAAAACTGGTACAATAATACGAAGCAAAAGTCGACGCACAACCATCACAGAGGAAGTATAATACACAGTACACAATACTGCGCGGAACAACACCGTTCACTCTGGCACGGTAGAAAAATCACGTTGCACGTGCCTGGTCGGTTCTTGTCATGAGGTTCGTAGAAACGACCGGTCACCTGCTCTTAATCGTTGCTCTCTGTAACTGGCGAATCGTCTGAAACAGGATTATTTCGTTAAAACTTTCGAATGTGGATGTCGTCGACCGAAAAACTTCCTCCGGCAAAGGGGAATCCCGTTTGGCTTGTTTCCTCGTAAGCCATTTCTATTGTCTTTCCATTGTTTTCTACGCGTTTGTACTTCCTACCGGTCGATACTGTCTTTCTTACTATTTTTTGTTGTACTACACAATGGTGCGCCGTGAAAAATTGTTATGTAAACGTGTACTTATTTTAGATTAGGAATGTAATAGTAACTTTGGAAAAATTTGATGAGAAATGGCTACTATTCAGTTTTAATTGTAAATAATGTTTATTTAGATTAGAAATTTACCAGAAAAGTTATGTAATTTTTCTTAGACCGATTTCTACTAAAATAATATGGTTTTTGTGAGGAGGATTTAACGCAATGGTATTGTATATTTTAATTTTATGGTGAATAATAGATTTTGTGTAGAGATTACACGTATTGGTACTTCGGAATTTTTCTCTTTTTTATATAGGCAAAGAAATATAAATGAAACATATACCCTCTTTGCATCCTCCAGGCTGGCAGGAATATATTTTGAGTTCACTGTCTGTGCTAAACTACTGTAATCCCTGTAAAGAATGTATTGATCCTTCAGGCACTGCTTTATCATTAGTATTCTTTTCTGTAATTCGGCAAGCCCACCTTTGGCTTTAAATATTGAATCCTCCTCATCTGTTATTACGAAAAAAAGATACATGAATTAAGGGAAATAGAAATGGATGAATTAAAAGAAATAATCTACCAGGCTTTACAAATGCTGCGATTTTTGGAAATTCAAGAGGTTTGAAGACGGATAATTTAGACGACGTCATGCCTGGACCAAATTCTAATCGCGTGCCTTCCAGCTCCAGCAAGTAATTACGGATGTCCTCGCGTTCTTGTTGCAGTCTGAGTATTGCTGCGTGCTTCCGCAGATTATGCATTTGTCTGCATTCGAATCTCGAGTGCTTTCCCTCTACTTTGTTACAATTCGGTGATTTTCGATTTTTCGATGACCTCGAAACTTTCTTACACTTAGTCTTCTTCTGTTTAACTCTTTGATCACAATTAGTCTCCTTGCCCTATAAAGATTCACAATTTTTTACATGTTAAAGAAATATTAAAAGTACGAAATTGTCCAAAAATTTCTTCTCTAAAATATTTACCATCTTAGATTTTTCTAGAGATGAAGCGTCACTGTCATAATCTACAGCATCTACAACTGGAAGCTTCGCTATAGTTCCACAATTTTTACAAGGTCTAGGTTTATTTAGGCTACTTAAAGCTTCTACTGGGGTTTGAACCCTACTTCTCCTAACTATGGCATTAATTGCATCTTTATTCAATTTTCTTAAAGTACAGGTAACATCAGACTGTTTTGGAGTCTCTCTTAGAAGTTTCTCTTCACTGAAATTCGTTTTCGAACTGCCATCTTCTATCTTAGTTCCTGACCTTCCAGTTTCTATTCTGTTAATAAATTCTCCTCTGCCGTACTCGGTCGGTAAGGAAGTTTCCTTCGGATCCTTTTCACTTTTTCTAAAACAATACAGGAGATACACACGGTAAAGTAATTTATTTCTTCAATTATAGGGGATCGAAGATAACAGAATTGCTTCTTACGTGGATGTCATGGACTCTTGGCTGTTTTCCTTACGTTCTGTTAATCTTTCGTGTTCAGAAGTCGAGTCAGTTTTCTCCTCTATGTTTTCATTGGGCAACTTCCGGTACTTTTTTCGACGAACGTGCCTCCGCGTTGGAGTTACTTGTTTAGGTAGCTTCAGAAGATTGATCGGCCCTGCTTCCTCCATGTTCTCCGTTCTCTTCACGTAATTCGATAATTCCTCGTCGAGACCAATATCACACTCGCTGGTACTGTGCATTATTTTTGGCGCGATCAACTCCACGATTTCTTTGTCTCTGAGAAATGAACATAATTCTAAATATTATAATGTACCTTCGACTCAAGATATTTTCTAAAAAGAAAAATATTAAAAAAAACACAGGAATCTCTATTTTAATAACCTGTCTTCGTCGACCACCGTCTTCTGAACATTCTCTGTCTGCCTGTGTGGAGTAATCTTAATATGTTTCACCCCAGAAATTACAGTATCCTCTACCGAGCTCTTCTCCAGCTTCTGTTCGACAGAACTGGATGATTCAATGGAACTAGAAGCTTCTTCGAAAGTGTCATCTTCGTATCTAGTCTTCTGTTCTTCTTTGAAGGAAATCTTCTCCATGGAAATGTCCTTGTTCATCGTGTTTGATTGTTCAGAGGTGATTTCGCTTTTTTCTTCGATTAGCCTGATAACTTCTTCTATCGTCGTTTCTTTATTATCGCTATTCGATAACGGGACATTGTCCTCAGCCATCGTCACTTCTGGTTCGTACGATTTTTCATCGCTTTTTTTAGAGGAAGTCTCGTTCACGGATTTAACTGCTTCTGAAATTGTTTCAGAAACATCTGAACGCCTGGAAAACGCTGTAGCGATAGAAGAATTATCATTGTTCCTTGGGGAACCTCGAGATCCTATCGTGGGAATTTTAACCTTATCTTTGGAATTCGTATCCAGGTTTGAGAGACTCTCAGGAAATTCTTTCAACCTTGAACCTTTACTTTCTTCTTCTATCTCAATACTTTCGATTATGGATCTCATTTTAGGGGATGTCTTTGAAGACTTATTCAAGGTCACACTGTCACTGATTGAGGATTCATCATCTTTTATGTTGTTGAATGGAATCTTAATCTCCATCTTGGATTTAGAAAATGCCTAAATAAGCATTGAATATAGTTAAATAAAATAAATTTTCCAATTCGTCAAGAATAAAACATTATTAAAGATTAATTTACAAAAGTATCGATTCGAAAAAAATATAGATGTGATATCAATAATATAAAAAATAATTCTCTTTCCTTATAAATACCTCCTATCATAATAAATGATAATAAATATGATATAAATATCATATAAATATCATAATAAATGATCTTGAAATCTTGCGCAAGTTATTTAAAATTATTCAGCAAAACTGGTCAATACCTTGGATCTAAATTCCGTCTCTGCATTAGGTGTTGATACAGCTGAACTATCTTCTTTGTCATTTAAGATCTTAGATTTGACTTGCAAACTTCTAGATGGACTTTCCAGAGAACTTTCAGTGCTGACGTTACTCTGAACTCTCGTGCCCTCGTTACGTTTTATATTATACTTCTTGTCTATCTCCTTCAACCTCAACAGAGCAGCTGTTGCCTTCGAGTGCAACATTTTTCCCTTTTTTTAATTTTTTCTGTTTTCTTGCAGGTCCACCGACTTCTCTGATCTGATTGGACCTCACTGGCTTTACTTGTAGATTTTGTGGCAGTTCGACCAAAGCGAAGTGCGCCTGCTACAAGCCGTTACCAAGGAAACAAATCGGTATACAATATGTTCTGAAACCCGATACATCGTTCGGAGCTGTTCCTCCAGGTGATAAGTGGTTGCATCAGAATCAGGATCAGAATCTCTATTCGACCAGTTGGTTTATCGTGACACCTGTAAATCGTTAAAATTTCTACATGGACAAATAGAAACATAGAATAAAACGTGAGGGAAGGCTGTGTCTGTTTTATCGACGACTTCATGTTTACTGTGTAAATATGCCGGTCAAGTTTCATTGTCAGACCTACATTTGCTAGCGATTACATAATTTTCCGATCGAGAGTGTGCATGATAAGCGGTTATTCGTTATCTATCTACTGTTGTATTTTACAGCTTAATACAGCAAATTTTTAACAATACTATGGAATTCTTTTGATTTAATCATCAACATAAAGCTCTAAAAGAACAATTAACATTGATTAATAGTAATGAAAATTCCATACGTGTAGTAATCTTTATTTAAAATTTTTCAATCTTTAATACAATTATTCATTAATTTCGTTAATGTTATAATAATTGTAAGAGAAATTTGGCCCATTTTTTAGAAACATCCAGACAGACCTATAAAGGGCCCTATAGTACCACAATGTACCATGTGGAGTTGACTAAATGACTCTTGCATGTCACTTTGAGGATGGGCGCACCAGCCCCCAAGAAGTTTGCCCAGACAGCACTCTCGCGAAAGATCTTTTTTGATGACGAGGCCAATTTTCACCTGCCCTTGTAAAACGACGAAACACTTTCCCCAATCAGCTTTTCATTGTCAAGCCTGTGACACCTTTTTGCCTATAAAGGCTATGTTATATGAATCTCTTACATAATTTTAATCTATACCTATATTCTGGTTTATTAATCATGACAAAATCAAAAAACAATCCAATGTTGTATACATATATTTAAAACAAATGTATCAAAAGAAATTCATGAAAGTCAGTCCTATTTGAATATTGCTTCAAATAATGGCCATCAGCAGGTCGACCAATAAGAACGTTTCACTGAATCATTATCCCATATCCTCTACTATATCGACAATAGATAAAATGAGGTAATCAGTGACGTGAAGTATGTGCGTGCGGCATGACTATAAACTGCCACGGCGCGGCGCCTTGTTGGTTGAGCGTGGTCAGCTTTGATTGGTGCTCGCGTTTCAGCCAATCAGCATCCTCCATCTGTCTACCCCAACAGCCGCTAACTCACCAACCACGTCCACGATTCGAGCATTATCGGCTAGTTCGTCGTAGAGTAAGCATCCTCGTCGACCGGACTTTCGTTGTCCCGGCGTCTGAAAATGCGATTCTTCAGCTCAATTTTCCTTCTGTTGGCGGTTACGATCGTCACCGCGGAAGTCTACTTTGAGGAAAAGTTCCTCGACGGTGAGTAAACACGCATCCAGACATTTTCCGTCGTAATTTCATTCTTATTCTGTAACTCCATTTCGAAATGCAACTACCCAAACCAAAGATAATCTAGAACAATTAACGGAACTTCCCTACGTGTTTTCATAGGAAAAAACCACACCCATGTCTTTAATTAAGATAGTTGTGTAGTAGAGTGGAAAATTGATTTATCGGGGAGTACTTTCCAGAAAGATCTGCTAATAGATTCCAAGAGAGACCGAGCGGTGTATTTCTCCTTGGTAACCACACGCCCTTACCTCGATCGTTTCCGCAATACCGTGCTCTCTATATGTGCACACGGATTTCTACATAATTAATGCTAGATTTCATGATCAAGCGCCGTAGAATTGTTTACGATACCATATGCCACAGAGGAAAATCAAAGTCGCCGTAAACGTGGCATGAGAACCGTCTCGTGGCGAGGGCTATAAGCATACGTTGCATTTCGCCGACATGACGCGCAATCGATTGGTTGATCTGCGTTGAACGCTGAGAGCGATGCAATTATACAGGGTGTCCCAATAATTGTGATACGACCGACAAGAGGGTGATTCTATATAAAAAAAATATATCTAAAATATACAATAATTAAAAGTTTTCATACAGAGCTTTGTTCTTAATGAAAACGAATTTGAAAATATATTTTATATGTGTGAACTTAATTACCGATTGGATATGAATAAACAATCTATAGAATGTTTATTCTACATGTAATTTAAGTAAACAAGATGTAGAATTTTCAATTTTAGACCATTCAGTTTATGATTTTCAAGAAAATGTAGTTTGAACACGTTAATTAAATCCGGTACGTATTTAATAAATTTTTAAACTTAATTTCCTCGGAAACGGAACATCTTATAAAAAGATTTTATTTTGTAGTTTCGACTTATTTTCACATGTAGATTAACCTCCTGTTGATTATTCAATTCTGTCCAGTTCGGAATTAATCAAGTTCGGGTATATTTCACAAATTTTCAAATCCCATTTTCTCGAAAACGTAGCGTCCCATGACAAAATCGTATTCTATATTTTCGACTTACTTTTTCAAGAATAGAATCGTCCATTTCTCAATTGTGCCATGATTACTAGGTATTCTGTATATATTTATTGAGTTTGATTCGATCTTTAAATTGATTTCGTTGTAACATTATTTGTATGTATGATAATCAATATAGATATCGATTCTGTTCAAATACGACTAATAACTTTCAGATTACTATCTCTGGCGAAAGATAGTCGATTAAATTCGATGATATGAATTTGATAAAAATATTAAGATTTTCGAAATTGTTATTTATGTAATTATTAGATTTTGTTGCATAATAAATGATGCTTTTTCATGAGATCTTGTTTTAGATATTTAAAAATATAGAATATCTGATAATTGCTTTTGTTTGCAAATTATTTATTATGCAACAATTTATTCTTTATATAACATCTTGTGCTACAAAAATCTTAATGTTTTTATTCTAGAAAATTTCTTGCTGTAGATTGTTAAATTTGTACTTCATATTTCTTACATTAAAATCATGTAATCAAGGATTTATTTTGTTATAATAAGATTTTTAAAATCATTAGCATCAAATTAGTATTTTCATGAATAAATTTTTTACAGATTCCTGGGAAAAGAATTGGGTATATTCTGAACATCCTGGAAAGGAATTTGGAAAGTTTGTTTTAAGCCATGGAAAATTTTGGAATAATCCAGAAAATGATAAAGGTAAAGAAATTTTTGTATCTTATAGAGCATTTATATGAATTAAAAAACATGATTCTCTATATGTACGATTTAATAAAACAACTGATACAATAATTTCTCTTATTTGCAACAGGTATCCAAACATCTCAAGATGCCAGATTCTATGCCCTGAGCACGAAATTCAAACCATTCAGCAATAAAGACAAAACACTTGTTATTCAATTTACTGTTAAGCATGAACAAAATATCGATTGCGGCGGTGGATACGTAAAAGTATTTGATTGCTCGTTGGACCAAAAAGATATGCATGGTGAAAGTCCATATCAGATCATGTTTGGTAAGAATCTTTAACTATTTTAAAGAGATTTGAATAAGAAACCGAGCCTAGAGTCACTGGTTATGCCCTGTGGCATGCTGGTGCTAATGGATCTCGGAGAGCAAATTCTTACTTATGCCCTGAATATAGTAACCATACATATTTCAGGTACCTTTAAAGATACATTAACCATTTCATTAATTAAAGATGATTGATAAAACAATAAAATGTTAGATCTAGCGAATATTAAAAACGCTTATTAGGGTTACTTTCTCTCTTTGTTACAAAAATACATAATATGTATTATATGTATTTGGCAGGAATCCAATGAACATGATCATTGCTAAATGTGATGCTTCTTCACAGGACCTGATATTTGTGGACCGGGAACAAAGAAAGTTCATGTGATCTTCAGCTACAAGGGCAAAAATCTTCTGATTAACAAAGATATCCGCTGCAAGGACGATATATATACCAACTTGTATACTCTGATCGTTAAGCCTGACAACACATACAAAGTAAGGGAGTATAACTATAACATTAAGTTGTAGAAATATATATCGAGCCTAGAGTCACATGTTCTCATTGATTTACTGTGGAGAATAGGTGCTAGAGGATCTCGAAGAGCAATGATTATCTTGTTCGTAAAGTGTATATAAGTTAAGTTACTTATTTACGATAGTAGCAAAGAACGACATTTTCTGTGATTCATATATACGTATTTGTTGAAAAATGGTTAACTTTCCTTTTATTTAAATGTTTGTATTTGTTTCGTAGGTTTTAATCAACAATGAGGAGGTTGAATCGGGAGAATTGGAAGCAGATTGGGACTTCCTTCCACCGAAGAAGATCAGAGATCCGTCCCAGAGCAAACCTGAAGATTGGGATGACAATGCTACCATTCCTGACCCAGATGACCAAAAACCAGAGGACTGGGACAAACCCGAGCACATTCCTGATCCCGAGGCCACCAAACCCGAAGATTGGGATGATGAAATGGATGGAGAATGGGAAGCTCCAATGATTGATAATCCCGAATATAAGGTTAGTTGTACAAAATTATGTCTAAATAAATTAAATTCAGATTTATATTCACATAAATTAATTTCTCTGTATTTAGGGTGAATGGAAACCGAAACAAATTGATAATCCTAACTACAAAGGACCCTGGATCCACCCAGAGATTGACAATCCCGAATACACTCCTGACCCAGAATTGTACAAGAGGGACGAAATTTGCGCTATCGGTTTCGATCTCTGGCAAGTAAAATCTGGTACAATATTCGATAATGTCCTGATTACGGATGATCTTGAGGTCGCTCGTAAATTTGGGGAAGAAGTTTGGAAACCCACTATTGTAAGTATTAAAAAAAATTATATATAATTATTGGCAGAAATAATGATGTTAGAAGCGTTGCTGATTCTAATGAGCGATAAAAAAGCTGGAATTCCTCGTTGCTGAAGTTACATAATTATTATTAGGATTTTAAGTATCAGGTTACATAAATTTATTTGGCGATCATTTGCACGTTGTAGGAGGGTGAGAAAAAGATGAAAGAGGCTCAAGATGAGGAGGAAAGAAAACAGAGACAAAAGGAGACTAAAGAAAATGAAGATAATAAAGATGATGATGAGGATGAAGATGCGGATGAAGAGGACAATAATGTCCCTGATACTGAAGTAAGCTTCATTTAAAAAACATTAAAAACTGTTTCTTCTATTTAATTCTCATGATGATTCTATTTAGCTCTGATTTAAATTGATTGATAAAATGGCTGGAATTCTTCGTTGCTGAAAATGAGATGAAACAATTTCCACCATCTTAACATTTAACGCCGTATTACTAAAATTTGTCTTTCCATATTTTTCAGGAGCATGATGAATTGTAAATAATGTGTTGTGATGGACACGAACACAGACTGTATTCCAGGAGCTGTGTGGCCGCGACACGCACTAACTTTCCATAAGAACACATAAAAATCATAGCGATAAAAAAGAAAAACTAACCATTGCCATAAAATGAATCAGATCCCTTTCGATCGAATGAAATTCTACGGGGAAAAAGAAATATTTATTAAATTCGTGGACAATTTGAGTCAGTGTACCCATAAGAGTTCTCTCATTTTTTTCTAAAGAAACATGGCCTCATCTTCGTAACCTGAATTTTCAAACCTAGTCTTCAATCGTTCGGTCGTGTTCCATGAAATTCATCGATGTGAGGTTATTGTCCTGAACGTTGAGTGTCAAAAAAAAGAAATCAAAGTGCTCATTATGTGCTACCAGAATACATATGGTGTATATATATATATATATATCATATAGAGTCATCTTGCCCCGTGTCCTCCCCTCCCTATGGCACAGTTCCATGAAAGACTCTAAGTTGTTCCGTTTTTGTTTGTCAAGTGTTTTTATATACAATTGAAAGATAATTGAAATGTAATTTAATGATGCTATACTATATATATATATATAAATATATATATTATATATTATTTCAATTTCCGTACAGTGTACGCGCGTATTAAACATCTTGCTCCAGTTAAAATGTAAGAATGATTGGATGTATGCAGACATGACTGAATGAAATATAAATATAAATATGATTGGTATGATTATGTATTAAAAGCAAAACCAAGTAACCAATGTAATAAAATAAATAAGACTTTTCTAGACGTGCCCAGGCCGTTTATTTTCGCCTTTCGATTAATACGACTATTATCACATGATAGTTACATCATATCAAAGGCAATAAGCTAAACATAACTTCAAAACATTATCACAATTGTTAAATTAATTAAGAAAGATATACGCGGAATGTGCAATACGTAATTTATAAAACAAATTGCAGACTAATTAAGTATATAAATACAAAGTCTGAATTTTCTTCATTGTAATCTCATTCGTTCTATAAGGCATAGTCGCTACACATAAGTTTTATGATATAGTGGGTATGGTATATAAAGTTTCATGAGCACCCAATTGTTGGGTTAACCAATCAAGACCTTGTGTAGAACCACAAGCGTTTGTAAGTGAGGACGAGCCTTGTATATGCCATGCTCGGCCACAACATAATTTTTGCAAACACAGAATATCAGTTAATTCTTCGACACTGGCGCAACCAGCGAGGTCCTACAGAATTAAAAAGCAATAGATCAAAAACCCCATAGATAAAATTAATTAGAAATTTATCAATGGTTCATGTATAAAAAAATATTGTAAAAGATATCTCACTTGCTTATTGGCATATATCAGGAATAAAGCGTCTTTTAATTCGCGTTCATTTACAATTTTTGATAGTTCGTTCTGAGCCTCTTCGAATCTAGATCTATCACTGGCATCAACTACAAAGATTACTGCCTGTGTATTGTGATAGTAATGTTTCCATAGTGGCCTAAACTTCTGTTGTCCACCAACATCCCATAAAGTGAATACCAAATTTTTATACTCTAGACTTTCTACATTGAAGCCAATTGTAGAAATTGGCGGTCCGGAGAGCGTGATGCCTCTTATGGCTGATAGAATGCTTGTTTTTCCAGCACCGTCTAATCCTAAGATTACGACACGCATGTCAATCTTTGTGCCGATATGTACTCTGTTGTCCTGTAATTCCATTATGAATTATTGTGATGCTTCGACTTAATAATGTAAACACTTACACGGCTGAATATTATAGGTATAGAGGACTCGGGTGTGAGGAAGTCAGGGCCAAGTTGAGCATAATGTTGTTGTTGTTGTTCCAACGTAGTTAACACTTCTTTAACTTTCGTTGCGCTACTTAATAACTTCCAATCTTCAGAATCCAAAATACTTTCGCACTGAATGCACACATCAGCTACTTGAGACCTAGTGGTAGTTAAATCCTGTTGTTGCTGGCTTAAAGCACATAATCTCCCACGGGTTTCTGTTTCAATACAAGAGATGGCTGCATTTTCTTGTTCAGCCAATAGAGCTCTTAGTTCCTCAAAATGCTGACGTACTCTTTGTCTTGCATCTTCTATTGCCCATCCCTCTAGCTCTTGTATCACCGTTTCTAATAACAACAATCATAATAAAGATTTACTATGGATTTACTTATTGAATCTTTGCATTAACTACTGTTCAATAAAGAATTAAAATAAAATATGAAAGTGTTAGAATAATGAGAGCAAACATGCCTATTCTGTGTGCTGTATCTCTCATACTCTCCATAAATTGTGTCATTTTCTGCAGAGCAGTGACAATAGATTTTCTAATATTCTCTGCCTCAACTTCCACCAAAGCTAGCTACAATTAGAATAGACAGTAGAATATTGATCATCAATTACAAATTATGTTTGTTACCTTATGCGTACTATGTCTACCATAATCCTTGCACAAATAGCACATAAGGGAATTATGGCAACCTTCCTGAGTGCAAGTAAATTCTGCAACATGTGTTGTATGCACTGGACACTTTGGTTTGTCCTTCGGTTTCTCTGATAGAGTTACACGTTTATGTTTGCTTAAAGTCCTTGAAGAATGAATGGTACTATCACAATTCTCACACAAATGTGTCATACAAATTGTACAATATAATACTGCTGTATGAGTTTCATCTTCATCGCAAGTTTGATTAGATTGGAATCTCTCCCTTTCAAGTATAGATAGTTTCTCACTGTTGGACTGTTCTAATCTCTCTAGCAATTCTATTAGAGCAAAATTCTTTTTCAAGTTACAGACATTGTTCTGACTAATGCCTGTTGGCTGTCTATCAAAAGGACACAATAAGAACTGCTGATCTGTCATGCAAGGTCTCAATCGTAAAAGACATGAATGACATACTGTGTGACCACAGTGTAGTAATCTTGGTACTTTTATTCCATCGACAGTAAATACTTCTTCACAGACACGACATTCTAGTACCTAAAGATTGATATTTAAAACAAAATCAGAAATTTAAGATAGTTTATTTGGTTTGATTTATTAAATATGCTTGACTTACGTTGGTTCTTACAGTAGGTTTTAGAGTCTGTTTAAAGTATTTGCTCAGACGATCCAAGTTGTCAGTCATGATAATTTCTTTATTGAAATTAGATATATATGAGAAATTATTAATAGTTACAGAACAATGGGTATTAATGCAAGTACTCCACTTTTTAAGCAAGTTTTAGGTTAGAGAGTATTTTCATATATAAAACTGCATAAAATATTTGTTAGCTGTAATAATTCGAAAATATTTAAATCAGTAATAACAAATAACTTATAACAACTAATAATGTAATTTAATTTTTGTAAAATAAGTTTAGAAGCTTAAAATATTTTTGCATAACTTTTCCACGTGTTTTATCATTTAATTATACGATAAGAAATGATTGTTTTAGATGATTTCAAATAAGTAAAGTTTTATTTTTTACTAGATACAGTGCTGTCTTAATAATTAGATGCAGTTCAGACGAATTTCGTCAATTAACAAGACAGTCTATTCCAAGATCTTCTTGCATTCAAATTTATTAATTGATGATATTAGTAAATTAATAAGTTGCAAGTTATATGTTATAGATGTCTTTTCTATAATTTTATATATAATTCATATAATTTTATATTAAGATCATATTAGTTGACTTCTAATTCATAAAATTGACTTCCAAAGCTTCATTCGTTACATAAAAGAATTTATTATGTAAAATTGTACTATAGTTGTAAAATTTCACTGATAATATTTATTCAATTCAATAATGCAACATGAGAAGGCCCAAAAATTCTATTTCAGCTTGAAATATTTAGTAATATTACAATTTTAGGGCAGATTTACAATTACATTCACGACATATCAAGGCGAATATGCAACAATTCTAATTTTCTGCATAGTTTTCAGCATGGGAGAAATTCAGTTCTATGAATTATCGCCTCTAACGGTCAAACGGCCTAACTATATTTACATTTTTTCCTCTGGTGTTTTTAGTGACTAAAACGTGCGTATCCACTGTGAAAGTGGCAATGATAATGAAAACCTAGCCGAAAGCAGATGCTTAGTGTCAATTCGAAAACTAATAGCAAAACATACCGTGATGTACACACTTATAAATTTTTTATTGTTATTTTTATATGAGAAAAGTTTTTTCAGCAAACCAGTCGAGCGACGGAATCAAATTACCGCGTGAATTATTACATATACAGCAAATGAATGGATTATAAAATTGTACAATTATTGTATATGCAATTGCCAGTATCCCTCGTTGGTTACCCATGCGAATGCATATTTCCTCTCTCGCCGTGTGTATATGCATTTCTCTCACCAGAAGCTCCAGAAAAAAATGTACATATAGTTCGAATGTTGACCACCAGTGTGGATTTCCCTAGTGTGCGTTTTCTAGTTTTATTAACTATGCATTGGCGATCACTCTATTCGCCTTTACTCATGATACAACAATGCATAACTAGATTTTGTCGCATATGTGAATGCGTCTTAAATTAGTATAGAGCAGACGACTTATCGCCATTTTACCCAAGTATTTCAAGAATAACGTAGGGAGTACGAAATTATAAAGATGTTGACTGTAAGATCAGCTTTACGAGGATTCACCAGATCCATCAAAACTACTGCTGTAAACAAAAGTGATCACGGGCCAGAAGGTTTTCCCGGTGCCGTAAGTAAAAAGATAATGTATTATTCTATAACACATAACGAAATCTGACTTAATAACTTTTTGTCAAAATAAAAATAAGCTATAGAAATAATTGAATAAAATAACTTGAAATAATTAACTGCATGTTTTTTAGACATTTACTATCCCTCCTTTCCTTATCAATGAAAAACAATAAAAATTTCACTTTTCTTTTTACAGAACTTACCTTTTAGCATCAACAACAGATACAAGTTATGTGCAATATTTATGGCTTTCTTTGGAAGTGGATTTTCTGTTCCTTTCCTTGTTCTCCGGTACCACTTAACGAAGTAATATGTGTGAGTTCTATCAATTTATAGTTCCTATGAAGCACCTCAATGTAAATTTGGATTTATCTTAATCATTGTTTTACAGGTATTACAGCATTAACATTAATAAATTAGTCTAATACTGTTGCAAAACATGTAATATGTAACATAGATTTATAATAAAAATATTGTAAAATAAAGTTTTATAAGTATTTAATAAAGTCATAATGTCAACATTTTCAGAAATGTTTTCACATAGACATTGACATAATTTATCATACATAATGAATATAATATAATATAGAATATAGAAGATTTATAATACAGAAGAATTTCCATTTATTTTATTTTCATGAAAACAACCAATATACATATTCAACCAATTTAAATATTGCTATTTGTAGACGAGATATACTAGATTAAATAGATTCACATGAATTGGCAAATTTTTTCATTATAATCAGGAATGGAGAATAATTGTAGTAATTATCCCATTACATAACCAGAGAGAAACGCGGTTATTTCATTTATATAACCTATTTTATGTGTCACGACTCAAATGTTACTCTATGTATATGATTCAGTTATAATTTCAATACGTACAATGTCGCATCTTATTTTGCTCAATAAACATTTAATTGGTAAACGCTAAAATAATTCAATTGGTATATTCAACTTTGACCTCTGCATATCTATTATCTTCAGCTTCTATAATTTAACGAGATATTATTATTCTTCAAGGACTCGCTTACGTTAGAGCTAATCTATGAATAGGTGTCAATACGCAGTTTCATAGGCGGGATTTGCGTGTTGTTCCTCCTGTTCGATTTTAACTCGGCTGGACGGATTTTTTTTTCGCGCACGTGAGTATCAGCCTTGACGAGTTTCTGCTTGCCGGAAAAGAGTTGCGTTTTAAGATAAGGTGTCGTCATTTACATAAGATAGTGTTACCATGAACTGACGCTTACCGGGCTTACCTTGCAAAAAGCACATGCTGCTTAGAAATTATTAATCTTTTTATGTGAACAGTTCTAACCTTCATGCATATTCATATTCCGGGGAATGTCGTTTGACGTTCCCATGAAGTAAAACAAGGTCAATTGATTTCGAATCGGGATTGAAGCACGTCTTTCTCCAGCACAGCGGTTAGACGAATTCTATACATCAACATGTATCACAAATTGAATCTCGAAGTCAAGTATCTTACTGAACAACATCTTACCGGCTTCGAGAACTATAAAGTAAGTCCTCTAGCTAAGTATTTTTCTTCATAATTTGTATTGAATAATATTGAATTGCGTGATAAAAATTTTTGTTTATTATTAGTTTATTACCTCGGAATTATAATATAGATTTAAGAAAAGACTATAGTTTCATACATATTTTATCGTAAATTTTTCATTCATCTACATTTTCAGTATAGCTCAGTGGATACAAGCCCTCTCAGTGTATATATTATGCATCCATTTTGGAATAAAGTAGTACAGGTACATCCTTTATATAAAATGTTTATTTATAATTACGTATTCAATTTCATATATCAATTTGGGACTTTTTTATAGTATTGTCCAAAGTGGGTTGCCCCAAACGTATTAACTTTCTCTGGATTTCTGTTTACTGTCTTTAACTTCACGTTGTTTACATTTTATGATTATTATTTGTATGCATCAAGTGATGATAAGCCACAGTATCCTCCTATACCAAGATGGGTCTTTGCCTTGGGTGCATTCAATGTTTTTATGGCATATACTCTTGGTAAGTATAATCTTAACATCTCCTATGAATTTACATATTCATTGTATTTAATGTAATGTTTATTTTGCAGATGGTATTGATGGAAAACAAGCACGACGTACGCAAACATCAGGTCCTTTAGGAGAGCTATTTGATCATGGACTAGATAGTTGGACAACAATGCTCATTAGTGTTTGTATGTTTTCTGTGTTTGGTAGGACAGACCATAGTGTATCTCCATTAAGAATGTATTTCATTCTATGGAACGTGTTTATTAGTTTCTACTTAACTCATTGGGAAAAGTATAACACAGGGGTACTGTTTCTTCCTTGGGGATATGATCTATCTATGGTAGTAAGTATTCATTCAAAGTATCTATTAAATTATTGATAAGTGATTCATGTAATTTATGGTTATCTCTAAAATTTTTAGGGTACTATTATTGTCTTTGTCATATCTAGTATAGGCGGACATAAAGCCTGGAAGATTGTGTTCCCTGGTGGTATACCAGTTGGTGTAATGTTTGAAGTATTACTTTATGTCACTGCAATTGTATCTAGTTTGCCTGTAGTTCTATGGAATATATATAAGTTAGTACAATACAATTAAAGTAATTTACATTTTTTAGTAACGTTTTCTCATATATTAACAAAATATATTTTGCAATCTCTAGATCATATAGGGACAAGACTGGTAAAATGCGAACGTTCTTAGATGCCATAAGACCTCTACTGCCTCTAGCAGTACTCTTTTCGATTTCAACAATTTGGGTAGTTCATTCACCTAGTAATATCATAGACAAAGATCCTAGGATAATTTTCTTAGCAATTGGAACTATTTTTTCAAACATCTGTGTAAGATAATTAGTCAGAGAATTGAATTTAAACCGTTTAATTGATAAAAATTAATTTAATTAATTTATATTCTTTAAAATTTACAGTGTCGTTTAATTGTTTCACAAATGAGCAACACCAGATGTGAACTATTATCATGGATATTACTACCTGTAGCAGTTGCAGCCCTTTTCTCATTTATCTTGCCTAGTATAGATTTGGTATTCACATATATTCTTGCCATTATAGCTTTATTGGCACATATTCACTATGGAACATGTGTGGTAAGCTTTATATTATTATTTTCAATAAAATATTTTATAATACAGGGAGTTTTTGAAATCGTGGTACAACTGGAAGCTTGTAATTATAAATACATTTTGTTTATATGATATGGGATATGAGGTAGTATATACAAAATATACAATGTGGAATAAAAATGTGAGCTGTGGAATGGACTTGGGTTAATGAATATGAGATAATAAATATTAGATATTAGATATAGTATATACAGTTGTCGATAATGCAGAAAGTGAGAGAGAGAGATTGATAGCTTAATATGCAACTTTTGAAATATCAGATATGAAAGATTGAATAGAGTTGGTTGTGGAATATATGAGATAAGATGTGAGAATATAGGACATAGAAGATGAGATATGATTCCCCGAGCAAGATGTGTGATTAAGGTGCACGTATACTTAATGAACATACAAAAAAAAGATATTATTCTATATGTTCGACTTAGCTTTATACGAGGAATCCTTTCCAGTTGTACCATGTTTGCAGAAACATCCTATATAGACTATTATTAATAAATTATTTATTCCTTTAGGTGCGTCAGATGTGTCGTCATTTCCGTATTCACACGTTCCATATTAAAGATCGTGCAGACTGACTACTTGCCGACGATACATGTTAAAAATGAAGAAATACGAACAAACGGTCGGAAAGAGCTACGAATGATTGAGTACAGAGCAGACAAACGGAAGAAACTTCAGAATTACGATTGATAAGAAGAACAAAAGAATATTTCAAATATGAACATGCAAATATTGGACAGTAGATAATAGGAGTTTATTCGAGCATACAACTATCGCTGATCATATATCTAAAAATAGAGAGAGTACCTGTTAAGTAATGTTAATAATTCAGTTGCAAAGATGAAGCCATTTCCATTTCATGTTGCTGTGATATAATTAAAGAAGAACCTAGAAGCTTTCTTTATGTGTACATACTCCCAAATAAGTTCACATACGTTCTCTCTACTTTGTCTTTTTGTGTTCTGTTCGTAACTCTGACTGTGCATAGAGCATTCATTTAAAGCACGCAAGGCTTTTAGCTGTTGCGCATCGAATTCTTCGTTTTTAACATGTATTGTCTGAAAAATGAGATTATGAATCTGGCTTGCTCAATTTTCCCACAAAACGAACATTTCTTTCCTTTAGAGAAATTAAAAAATTTGTGGAGAAATTTAAGAGTCAAATTTCGAGATTTTTTGAACTTTTAAAGGTCTCCACAGAAGCTTTTCTTTTGTTTCGAGTGATTGCTAAAGGACGAAGTTTTCTTTTGCTTGAAAATTCTGAGCAAGTTAGCAGATGAACTTCGATATGGATAAAAGAGAAAGGGTGTAATGCTGGTGTAATAAGATAGAAGACATTATTTATTTTGCGTAAGTATGTATGTGTATGTTATATTATATTTAATCGGCTTCCTGAAACGAAGAATCTTTGCAAATAATGTAGAAAATGTCGTGTACCGACGTAGATAACGATAAGTCATAACGATAAGTGACATTGAGTCACAAATTTTGACTTAGATTAAATCAAGTCAATCGAATTGATTAAAGAACTTAGTGAGTAACTGAAGAAAGGATACGCGATATTTCATTTTCTTCTTTCTTTATAAAATATTCCAAATGACGTTTTAGTCCATACTCATTGCGGATTTTTATGCATTTATGGGAAATTTGAAGCTGCAAAAATATATAGAATTTACATAAAGCACAAAAGTGCATAAAATATATTACTAGTTACTAAAAAAATTTAATAAGTTTTCAACGTGGGAAAAAATATATGAAATTACAGTCAGAAGTCAGAAATCATGCAACAATTAATTACCTGATCATTTTTTGTTATTAATACCAATCAATTATTATAATTTTTGTCTACAAGATATGTAGTTGGTGACAATAGCAGATGGTGCAAAATATATAAATAGTAAATATATTAATTAATTTGTGAACTGAAATGAATAATTTGGCTTGTAAGTTAGGAAACAATATATGCAACTATTAAGTGTTAAATAATTCCCACGTTGTACGAATAAAACGAACAAATAAGTCAATGTAACAGTAACCAATTTGTTGAAATGTGTATTATTATCATGGGTTTCCATTGACTTTATGCATTGAAATTCCATTTTAATGTTTTAAGTGAAAATTTTTCTATTCCTGCATTTAATATTGTTACTAGTCTAATTTATCTTATCGATATACATAATTTTAAGAAATTTAACGCATTGCATTTTGTAAAAGAAAAGAATTAATTCAAGCATTCGTTCGAAATTGTAAGTAGAGTGGAGAATGTTAATAGATGTAACGAGCTTTTTGTAAACTTTAGTATATGTACATACATAGTCACAAAAGAACTTACCGAACGTGTAGGAACTCAAAATGCTAAATTTTTTAATTACCTAGGTACTTGTACAAATAGTAATTAACGAAAGCTATGTAACCCGTTCTAATTAAAACACCGTTTATGTAACTTTACTTTTTAGATATTTAGTTCTTCTTTTTTATGTAAGGTATTAATTATCTGTATCGTTTATCACTCATCGAATATAATAATGTATGTATTAATTTCTCGAACGTTTGTTTTTGCCAAAGATGTTAAAAACAGGAATTTTACATAAATATTTCGCTTACTGCGAGCAGTTATATACACATTTTATCTATATATTTTTAATGCATTAATAATACAATTAAAAGCACAAAAGACTGTTTTGCATTTACTTTACTTTTACATATAATCCATGTAATTATAGAAATGAACAAAGAGTTATCTATTTTAGGAATACATCTCTTATATATTTCAAGATTATGATAAAAATGATTTTGTAGATATAAATAACGTTTATAAAGTAGCTATAAAATTATATGCAAAACCTATCATCCATAAAAAAACTGTACTATTTTTTGCGGGATTGTAAGTACTCTTCTTTTATTTTTTCTCTTTCTTCAGGCAAAGGGAGGTACGGTTTTATACCTCGAATCTTCCTATTGATCATTACCGCTCTCTAAAACATTCATAAAATATTTGAAGCACACTGTATTCAGAACTGACATTAATGTACTTAGTGAATATATATGTACGATTACCCAAAATTTCTTACAGAGCTTGTAATTTTCAAATTGCATTATACAATTATTAGCTTCGTATTTATTGTCCTCTAGGCATTTCCCACTGATGTTATATTCCTGAAAAATAATAAACAAGATAAACATGCTTTTTATATCTTTGAGGTTAAGTAACAGACTTTCCATCAACTTTTAAAATAATAGATCAACAGCTACAATTTATCTATTCTTCCATTCTTCTCTAAATTAGTTTCTAACTTTTTAAATTGTAAGTTTCGTTTCTTTAAATATCTTAATTGAATAAAAAGGTTCAAATTATATAACCTCAAAGAACTAAATCCCATACACGTACTTGTAAACAAGGATTAATTAGATGCTGATCTTGAGTGAGTTTCTCTTTTAATGTCGATATATGTTTATTATTTATATTTAAAGTACTCATTTTATTTTCCAGATATTCAAAGTTTATCACTTAACATTGATAGTTGTGGCTTTCTCTAATTATAATCGAGTTTAACAAGTTTTATTTATAAAATGATAAGTCTTTAAAATATCAAAGTTAATTAAGATACACAGTAGAAATTTAAATTAAAGTTTGAAATAATAAATGTAAGTTTAAATAAGTACCAATTATAATTGTCTGCTTTTATATATGCATATATATATTTTTGATAATCATATATGTATGTACATATTGTTACAAAATGAATCTGTAATACATATAATCTTATAAATTTTCTACAATGATTATGGATTCTGTGTAATTTCAGTTTTAAAATTTATGTTACTATTATGAAAGTACCTAAATATGATTATAACATTATCTCCTCAATTTGCATTCAAACAAAGTTACATAACCTTAAACAAACAAGTAGAAGCCTCTTTTTGTTGTTTTGAAAAGTAGGTAATTAACTCTAGACCTGTGATAAGAGGTAGCTATTTGTTTTTGAGAACGTAGTACTGAAATATTTGGTTTTTAAATTGTATAGGATGGGAGAACACTTTTCTTCCATGATATTTGAGGATAAATAAATCCTAAATACTTCAAAACATAGTACATATAAACCTATATGCGAAGACAGTGGAATTGAATGTTATTAAATTACAATACTTTTTTTATTTCAAATGCTTATAAATCGCGATAATATTCTTCTCTCACAGTTGATGAGCATTAAAAGAGATCAGCCTATACTTTGTATATACACAATGATAAGAAAATCATATCTATAACTCCTCAAAATTTACAACATTCTTTTTCCAGAACCTACCAATTCTTATAGTAAGTTCGTCAAATTTTAAAAATAGAAAAGGGAGCGCAGAGAATAATAAAGTTAATTGCAGGTACGGGGTCACTATACTGGCGAGAGTACAGTGTGCTATTTGTGTCGAGTGATCTAAACATCGGCAAGTTGCAGCTGGAAATAATATTTAAAGTTTTACATATAATAAATATTCAAAAATATTACAAATATTACATATAAAATATATAACATTCAAATATTAGATTAACTAACCAATTTACGTATTTTCGAAATTCTGTTGCACCTTTTGCCATTTTGCAACCATACTAGAGACTTCTTTATGCTTTTTACTAATACCAATCCTTGTCTGAAATCATAACACAATGTAATTTCTTTGTAATCTATATATATCAAATTAATTTTACTTCTTTTATTCAAATATTTTACCCTTTTCCTTTTCTTTTCTTTCACAGTAGTTTCAACAGGGATAGGTTCTTGGTCTGTCTCTAATTTGGCTTCCTCTGTTGGTAAGGACGACGGTTCCACAGTCGTAGTATCTTGTCTCTGAGGAACTTTCTCTATTCCGATATTCTCTATTCGCGCAATATCATTGTAAAATGAATCTAGTGCAGACACTAAAGATTCTTTCGCTGTTTTAACTGGTGGCTTCTCAATGACCTTATGATTCGTATATATTGGAGTGTAGTCAGGTATTAGCTGAATCGCAGGCTGCACATTGTGCTTATGCGGAAGTACTAAGGCCGCTGGCTATTTGACAATAAATATAACAAGATTAATTACAGAAGTAACCTGATTGTATTAGTATATTTAATAACATACAGCGTGTAAGTGTTGATGATATGCTGGATATTGAAGATAATGTTCTTGTACTATGGTCGCTGGATGACTTAGAATAGGAACTGTCGGATCTCTCGCAGCTGCATCGTAGAGCGCAGCACCTTGTGATTGCACAGCGCCATAAATAATTCTTTTCAGGGCAGTTGCAGGTATCTCATAAGGTGCTTCTGTTAAATCAACACCTGGTGGCAGGGGTTCTGCGTTAGTTACGTTTGCAAGATTGGCAGGCTGAGGCGACAGTAAGGCAGAGGATGGGGCAACAGAATTTTCTAATTGTTTTATTTCCGCGACTGCTGCTCCCTCTGCAGAAAGAAATATATCAGTTTATATTTAAAATACCTAAGTGTGTAAAGAAAAATTGATTTAATAAGGATGCACCTTCTCCTAGTCGTGGTCTCTTATCATCCAATTTGTCGTTGCACTTATCTTGTTTCCTTTTGTCCCTCTTCAAATCCTCCGCGTATATTCTTGGGGGTGGAGGTGGGCTCGGATTTGAAATTTGTGGTGGAGGCGGAGCTTCTATGTCGCTGTTCCTTGGCATCGTCATGTCCTCTGTTGTCTCTCCACCTTCTGATTTCTTTGACTTTGATCTTAGTCCTTCTTCTTCTGCTATCAAAGAGAAGCATACATTATTCACTAAATAAATTAAGGGTCTAACTTTATATTATATAAAACTTCACCATACCAGGTATAATAATATCTTCTTGCTCAGCTGGAGGAGGCGTGGAACAAATTTCCATCTCTTCAGCTCCACCGGCGATGCCAGTATCCGGATAAGTCCATTGTGTAATTCCAGTGGCAGTGTTCTGGTAATAATATCGCTTATGCGACCTGGAAAAAAGCCCACAAAGGGATGTAGCACAGTGACGAATAAAAGTGACTTACTTGCATGGTTTTTTTCTTTACATTGATAAACATTGGAAAGACGTTACTCCATGAAAAGAACGTCCTCCTGAGTTCTGAAGCAACTTATTAGCTAGAAAACAAAAAGTTAATACTCCTACCTGCAGCTCGGTGTGCCATTAAGTCAGCGAGGCCCTTTTATTATAAAAGGATTAAGTGTTACTTAGCAGTTACATAGAAGGCGATGTCTTCCGCAAACTCGAACATTGAGAATTACGTCGACAATATCTGCGTTACGCTAGCGAAATATTAAGCGGATTGATTATGCGTGTAACTAAGGGCGCAAAGGCCTGAGGATGACTTTCAAAGATATACAACGACGTGCACTCGTTGAGGAACAAAGGGAAGCGCCTTTTAATTGTTACATTTCAAGAAATTGTTTAAACATATAGAAGATACAACTTTTCACGAAATGTATTTTTTTTTTTAACAAATGACGTATATACGTGACATTAAAAACATATACATAAAGTGTAGTGTAGAGAAACGAAAACTTCGTACGATATATATGTAATGATCGTCTACAAGTATTGTTACTTTGATGCTTTGACTAACAACTTTGTGTACAACTTGTATCAACGACTTGATAAATCTTTTCAATGATGCCTAGCTTCTTTAGGTTCCTAGTTCCTTCATATGACTTCGTCCAAGAAGAACTTGAGTTAATTTGGTATAAGCTTCTTTTGATATTTAATGGTTTCTTCCAGCAACGACCATCCCCTTTTATCACTTATCCCTTCAGGTTACTAAGTCTGTTTAACACTCACATGATTTAAGATCTCTTTCAAATACTTCTCAGGTTTCATGACTGCATCTCTAATGGATGGTTTTATCCATTTGGTATAGACGCTGTCTCTGCACTTTGTTGAGGTGAGCTTTTGACTCTAGTTATTTCAGAAGTTTAGTTCTTGAAGTGTTCAAATATACTGGATAATATAATCTTCATGCTTTAAGTCACTAAACAATGCTCCTAATGTTTGTTAATTCTCCCACATATACTCTTCGTTCATAATTTTAGATAATGCACATTTGGTCTTTGAGGCTCCACTCTGAACACAAACCTATCTTTTTATTACTTAGTTACTTTATAAGATAACCCGGTACTGTTTGCACATTCATGTATAATTTTCAATAAATTTAATTAATAAAAATATTGTCCCTTAAGGGACGTAAGTAGAATTAATGATCCTAAAAACTTTAAAGAATTTCGTAATGTTTTATTCTGAAATTGATAAAATCAAATTGATTAAGTTTCTTAATAAGGATACGACAATTGTTTGTTCATTTCTTTTACTATGAATCATGAGAAGAATTAAAAAAAAATTTGAAAAAATACTTCATGTTTTAAATTCAAGATACCATCTTGTGAAGAAAATTAATTTAAAACAAAAAGATTGAAATTATCACTGGTTATCGTTACTAAGTGTCTTGCTAATGATATGTGCAAAGATTACATGACTTGAAGATTTTTAGAATAATGACGTGTATAACATACACGATATTTTGTATGGTACGATTTATGTTTATTTATATGAAATACACAAATTTTAGATGGTATACTATACCTATCCCACTGACATAGCCATCCAGGTGGTGCTGCATCTTGTTCCAAGCGTTCCAATTCGTGACTGGTGTCACTCAACCATCTACGTAAGTAATTCTTTTCTAAACAACCTGCTTCCCATGCAACAAACAATGTCTGCAACATAATATTCAATATATCGTATATTATACATATAGATCTCATACATATAATATTATATTTTATTTGATATAACATTATATTGGTTGATCTCTTATAACTATGTAAAAAGGAATTTTATTTACTTGTAGCTGAATAGACATCAATTGAACTGGCGATACACCTGGTTTTCCTTCTGATAAAAACTTTAATTTCTCAAGTATGATCTGGGATAGTAGATTAACCTCCCCTTCATCTTCTTTGGATTCACCATTCGTTTCTGACGTACTTGTTTCTCCTTCAGTACTATTTGACTCATCTTTGCAAGTTGAAACATTCTCTTCCACGTTCTCGTTCGCAGTGTTTGGTTCTTCTTGCTGATCAACCTGAGGTTCAATAAGATGCTCGTCGCAAGAGTTTATTTCCTCGCGTTGGGTCTCCACTTCCAGTTTACTTGTTTCATTATCATTATTTGTTTTTATCTTTGTAGATGGAACTAAAAAAATAAGTGAATTTTAATTTAATTCAGGTTATAATTATTGATTTGTAAAATATTCTTACCATCAAATGCAATACGTTTTTTCCTTTGAAAAAATTTATTCCGACCATGTACGTTATCGACGAATTTGTTTCCTTTTTGCGTATCCTCCTCTGTTTTAGTATTTGAATCATCTTTGCATTCTAACCTTTCTAGAATGTCTTCATTATCTTCTTGTACGTTTTTCCTTTCGCCATTAATTTCTTCATTGTCATTACTCTCTGCTATTTGATCACTATCAATTTTACCTAATAACATACTGTCTATGGTTTCTTTGGGTTGAGGAATTGGAAATAGAGCTTTTCTCTCCTGTTTATCTTCAGATTCTTCTTCAACATCTGAATCTTCATCGTAACCAGGCACTAAAGAAATGCGGAAGTCTACATCGGAATCAACACTGTGTTTATTACTGCTTTTCTTTATTACAGATTCTTTCATTAATCGATTATCATTATTAATTTTATCCGTATAATCTATCTTTTGAACAGCATCTTGTTTAATTTGGTTTATTAAGTACTTAACTTCTGCATCATCGGATGGTTTTGAGTCCACGGATTCTACCATTGATTCTTCTACAGTACCTTTGTTTTCGTACATCTGATTTGTATTCTGAGAAATTGTCAGTAACTGTGGTTGGATTATAGGGGTTGATGCAGAAAGTTTTTCAGGGCATCTCAATTTTGGTGTTGTACTTGTGCTTTTCACCGATGATTCTTTCATGTCGTACTTTGATCGATTCTCATCCACTGTATCTGAATCACTTTCATCACTCCCATAGGATGTGATCATTTCTATTTTCCTAAATCATTAAATTATTCTTTCTAAGAAACCTATTAAAGTGAGATTTAAAATTACTAATGCCTTAGCGTTATACCCATCATCAGAATCGTTATCCATGGTATCAGATGTGTTAGCAGTGTCTGGATCAGTTTGAGATTCTGGCTTCTGCAAAGTTTCATTGCAAATATATCTATTACGATTTCGAGCCACCACTTCCCGCGGAATCATACCTTCTGGTATATTTTCATGGGATTGTTGATCTAAAAAGATTTCACGCTATTGATTAGAGAATCCATATCTGTTAAAGAACAAAATAAAAATTCAACAAAATACAATTACATGTAACTGATGAGAAATCAACCCAATGAGACTCTTGCATTGAAAGTGGTTTTATAACAGAGCTTGTTTTAATGTTGTTTTTTAAGTACCGTAATTCATCTGGCATTTCCCAGGTTACTTCGTTAGTCTCAATGTGCCAATAGTAAGGATAACCTGAAGATTCATCTAAGCATTCTCTCCACACTAAAATGGTTTTCATTATTAATCTACAAAGTATTGCAAAGACATTCTCTAAATTCTAAGATATGATAGTATCTTACTGAGTGCTTGTTGATTTGTATAATGTGCTAAGCGTGTGTTAGAATTTGTTGTTAAGGCAACATTGCTAGATTCATTTGAGACTGGTTGTTTGGGTGCAATCAGTTGGATTTCCTACAAAATTTCAAAGATCTTACATTTTTTAATGTTTTGTAAAAAATTATGATCATAAGAAGCCTTACTTACTTTAAAAAAATTATTAACTTGATCATCTAATTTGCAATCTTTCTTTGAGTCTTCAGTATCACTATCTGAATTATAGTGACAAAGTAAATTTGCCAGAGGATTTGTAGGTATGTTTTGTCCAGGGTAATCACTATTTATATGTTTGTGTTTGTCTAAAAAAGGTAATGATGAGACATATTACATAAAATTTAAATCTATGTACGAGTTTTTATTAACAATTTCTTTTTATTAATAAAATTGAATGTATAATTACAAAATGCTACTGTATATATATAAAATTCTCTAATGCCATGCACTTCTGTAACAGTTTAACATCTAAAAATAGATATAATGCAATAATAAAAATTTGTTAATTAATATATGTGTTTACTTTGTAAATGTTCTCCATGAAAACCGGATTGCGATTGATTAAGTTCTAAAACAGGCCTTCTTTGACGTCGCTTCATAATAAAATATAAATTATATCTGTTACAGATAATAAAAATATCTGCAAATATGAAAATTAATGCGAGTAGAATGATGAGATCATATCTAGTTATTCAATCAAGTGACGCAAATCTGTACGCTATTTTTACGTACATTTAAAACGAGAATGTATTTTCTCATAAACAATACAGAAAGGTCATTCATAACCTCAAAGTATACGCTTATTTGCTTAAACAATTGCAAAGTATGAAAAAGAGCAGAGACTGAACACTTCGACTGATAATTACGAAGTGTATAAAAATACAATACTGTACACTTCACACATATCTTAAAAACTTCTAAAGACCTTAGACATTGCAAAAGAGAGGTTATGTTAAACTACAACGAAAAGTCATACTCCCATCTTCAAGAGTCATCGATCACTAAATCATTCATTATTAGTTGTACAAACCACAGAATAATTTGGTTATTTAAAGCGCCATCCAGTGATACATTTTCTAACTTATATCTTATAAACCGTGGCGGGAAATGTAAAATTACCCGTCGTTTCTATATGGAATACCTTTTTATTCAAAGTAATATTACTAGAAAATATAAATTCTCGTATTTATATAAATATTCAACTATATTCTGTTAACAATTCATTCTATAAATATAAAACTCTAAATGGAAGAATGAAAAAGGAATGAAATCCTCGAGTTTAAGGGATTCGATCACGAATGTAATTACTTATAACATATTTATTTATAATGTTTTAGTAATATATTCCTTACTGTAGACATATATTTATATCATATGGCAGCATAGTAATATGACATTGTATAATATAAGTGAGGTGACTGACAAAACGATTCATATTTTTAATTCTCTTTGTTCTCTGGTCAAAGACCAATCATATCTTTCTCCCATTCGTATTCAATCACTCTTACATTTCACGCACGCATACGCTCATTAATGTTCCAGCCTCGTGGTACGCGCGTCTAGGATATTCCTTTTTCTCTCAGATAATTCGCATCCATTGTACTTTCTTGATCGCCAATCGATCGATGCTGGAACTCAAAATGGCGTGTTTTGACTCGCAACAAATCGTATCTCATGATATTTTAATCCCCATTTACGTGTTATATTCGCCGTCGTTTTCAGTTTTTATTGATAGGTATATCAGGCTAATGGGCGCGTCGCAGTGCGCGCGCGTGCACCGACCTCAAGTGCGAACCGGCACGATTAGTCGATAACTGACGATCGCAACCAAGGTTACCTACATATATATATATATATATATACATATATATATGTGTGTATATTATATGGAGCTCGTCTACTATGATTTGTAACATTATTTCATACTTACTCGGCTAGTTAAAATATCAATGTACATTATAATATACTCTAATAACGATAATGCAACATCGTTAATTTATTATGCTTTGCAACTTAGAAAAATAGTCCTAGCTAAGCGTGGCCGCGTCCCGTGGAACCTCACGATTATCATTTTGTTACTGGAAATACAAAAACTTAAAATCTGCGCTTCGGAAGATCGATATCGATCTTCCTAGGGAATTTATTCTTTCAGATTACCAGATCTGATCGAAGCACCTGGTGGTCGTACCAAGTTATGCATAATATCTCTAGATAGCAGTAGATGAAACTGAATTCCATGTTATTCCACAAGAGAACAATTCCTTGAAGCAACTAAAAATTAAAGAGAAGATATTACATAATATTTAATTAAAATTCAAATTTGATTTTGGAATAATTTTGTGGATTTTGGAATAGAGTGATTAAAATTAATTCTAATATGGATAAATGGAATCATGCCTGAGGAAAATACCCTACAAGATCACCTAATTGACTAAATTCTTTACGTCTTCATAATCTCAGGAGCAAGAATTTCTCCTAAATTGCAAAAGAACTGTCTATACCTTCTATTATACATTATACCAATCTCTGGAATTATTTTCCCCAGGATTTATGTTGCATATCCCAAAATCCCCTAGTAAATTAAAAATAGTAACATTGTTAACGTGAACAGAACGATATCGGGTAATTACAGATATTTAAGAAGGTCACCGAATGATTGTTTGTTAATAAGTCAATTATTTATTGTTACCTTTCAGCAATGAAACGAACGTTTAGCAGGAGCACGCGATGCGGTCACGGCACAATAAAATCTATTAAAAACGATCAACGGAACAACGGTAGTACTACCTCTTTGAAATTCTCACGCTCTACAATATGTCCTACTGTTGATTTATAATTCGATCGATGATCGCGCACACCATCGATCCTCCATCTTGAATTAATGTGGACTTAACACTGACTAAATTATCACCGGAATCGGTGACGTTAGAACCCTATTCTTTATCATTTTTTTTTTTTTGCTTTTCTTTTCATTTACTTGCGCGAGATTTATCGATTCGCTATCAAGCGTCACCTTTTGGCCGGCAGGCTGTCAACCTATGATCGATAACGGAAGTAGTGATCACGATAGAAAATACCGTATACCTAATATTCCCTATATCTAGAATTCCATTTCTAATAACTATTTATATTATTGAGAATAATGAAATTACACGTTTTTTTGTAATTTGAAGTATTTCGTTTGGTTCGAAATTAGTAAAATTATTATTACTTCTTTTTAATGATATTATCGATTAGGTTGGCAGTCTACTTGCCGTGAAATGAAACAAAAATAAAGTGTGGCGTCCAGCTTAACCGATTCTTGGCTAATTAATAACTAATCGACCCTTCTCACTCGAACCACTTTTTACCTCTGTCGTTAATATGTTCATGTTCATTATTCATACATAGTATTTAATAACTCGGGGAATTCCCCATACGATTCCATTTTTCTCTAGATGACTCCGTAGTGACTTCGAGTGTGAAGGGCTTTTTTTACCTCGAATGGGCTCTACTATTGATAATCATTTGAATCATTAATAAACATCGATCGTCATCAAGATCGATAACGTCGCGACGCAATAAATCTTTCACAAACAATGGAAAACAGGTTACCATGGCCAAACACGCTGGGTGGAAACGTGCCTTAAAGTATACGTATTATTAGTATTATTAATTATTATTAGCAATTCGAACGCACACATCGTTATTTATTTTTTCTTTAATATTATCGTTATCGATATTACTATTAATATTATTGTTATCATTATCTTTATCATTACAATTATTATTTATTTAGAACGACATAAAAAAGTCAGTCCTCGAAAGCAGAAGTTCCATTTCACCCGTTGTGCCTGGCTCACTAACGCGCAAATCTTACGATCACGTGTGAACACATTGAACATAACATAAATCGAAGAAACAGAGTTTTTACCCATTCCATACTGATTTTTTCATCTTATTCCTAGATTTCTTTTCTTATCGCGAGAATGTTCGTTACGATGCGGACCTCAAAGCGACTTGGACAAACGAATACGCGTGACACGCAAAAACAGCGAAGAATACGAATATTTTATAATCTCTAGCTACAAAGAATTCCCATAATTGATCTAAATTCTGTTATATTGCAGGAAATTCTATTTCGTTTTGGTGTTGAAGTTGCTGTACTTGTATCCGCGTACTGTGCTTCTACATCTTCTTGGAGTGCGTCCGGCTTGACCAACGTTTAAAAAACAAAAATTATTATAGGTACCTAGTAACATTTTTGATCTAAGGAAAATTTACTTAGATATTCTACCAACTTATGATGAATCTTCTGTTGAAAACTGTAAGATCTAAAATTTCAAGGGAGATCTTTGATGATTAGAAAAATATCCCTAGATGAAGACAAAATTTCTAGAAAGCCGGACGCATTTACAATTGACACTGTCACACACAAGATACGCATTTTCATTTACTTTCCCACTCGACACTATCTTTTGTGTTCACACTCTCATCGGTGCTTCTCTTTCTTTTCATAGTTGATTTTTCTCTGGTTCGCATGAGCGGTCAATGGGCGTCTCTAGTAAAAGCGCGCCGCGACGCGCACTTACAAATTGTAATTAATTATACTGACACGCTACTATATATTCTTCAATATAATATATATATATATCTACTTGCTTGGTATAGCGATCAACGATAGTTGTTTTTTCTTCTCCTTCATTTTTATATGTATAATTTATATATATATATATTTTTCTTTCTTGTCTTATGTATATATATATATATATATAATCTCCCTCCCTCCCTCGTTCCCACCCTCCCTTTTGCTCATTCATTCATACTTTTAGCCACACATTCGTCTTCTGGATCGTTCAGCAGCTTCGATCGGAGGATCGATCGATCCTCGAAATTCGAGTCAAATTTATTTCATGATACGCTTCTAAGTTGGGACTTTTAACTTTTTTTTTGTTGTTGCGCAAATACTGATATACCACTCATCCATCATTTGTTCGTATCACTGTCCTATCTGCTCTCTTTCCCTTCTTTCGTAGTGTCTCTACGTTTTCCCTTTCCTCCTTCTAAAATTAGTATTTTATAGCTTCTAGTTTCTCGTTACCTATTCTACATTCACATAAACTTTCACTCGCCTTCTTCCAAACTCACTGCTCTCTCCCCATGTTTATTATTTCGCTCTGTCATTCATCTTCTGATTCTTCTACACACACAACACTCGATGCATTCAATTTTGTAAATATATTTATACACTTAGAATTTTCAATTCTCTTGACGATTTAATCGCCTGGCTTCTTTGTATCGTCTTTCTGCTCTTGTTTCATTCATCCACACCCAGACACGTATGCTTGCCTCTCACTCTTGTTCATACGTTCCTATAACTGTTTACCAATCATTCCCCATAGATGTTAAAATTATTGAGGAAATTGATTGCACAGTGGGCTATACATTTAACAAGAATTTAAACACTGTAAACGAAAAAGCTCTTTCAAATTTATCTTTAACTTCATTGACAAGTTAGTCGTTCGTTAAATTAAATTGTGTGTATGCTTGGAGTCTCATCGATATCAGGCTAAAGTGTTCAACATTAAACTTCTTCTATGTGTAACAGTAACCAATGTGCAACAGACTTCCTCAATCAAGGTGTATGATACAACAAGTGAATTGCAATTATTCATCCACGCTATTTCTATTAACAGAGAGTTTCACAGGCTCCTCTCTAAATAATCGTAAGCTTTTTATTCTTTCACTTTTTCTCCCTTCACATGACAGTGATTGACAGCGATATTGTGTGTGGAGATCCGATGATCTAAGCACTGATTATATGTACATGTTTACGTAGAGATTCCTATGAAATATTAATCTGTATAAATCATAATAAAGATGATACAAAATCGTCAATTAACATGGAATGAATAAAAAAACTATTTGTTGAAATACAAATTTATCTTAGTGTTTCATCCCTTCCACACGTGTGATTTAGTTATCTGCGCATACTTTAATAATTAATACTCAACTTTTATTTTATTATTCCTATTCTTTTTTTTAAATTTTTTTTTTATTTTTTGGTTTTATCAGTATTTCTCCCCTTATGAAGTTCTCGAGCTCGATAATTATCGTTCTAAGTATTCATCAGTCACGATTATTGTCAAACAATCTGAAAGCAATAGGAGTTGTTTCCGTAAACGATATCAGAAGAAAAAAAACCCTCATGTGAAAGGGTTGACAATTGTCGCTCATTCGGGTCATAAAAATTTCTTTGTATAAAAATGTTTCTGGTTCTGGCGGGAATTACGAAAAAGGAGAAAAGAATCCGACCTTTGTAATACTGTAAGATAGTAGCTATCGAATAAGGACAGTAGAGATCGATGTAGATCAGTCTGATTATGAAAATAATTTGTCGACGAACCTTATAGATGAGGATGTGCATGTCATACGTCTTGATTTATGAAAATACGAGGTCAGAAGATGGATATGTTGGAAAACTGAATGATTCGATGAGCTGCATCAGATCCTTTTCCTTTATTATTGTCGAGAGCTCTAATTACAACGTAAGGTTATCATAAAATAATAATCAACATTTAAAAAAGGATCTAAGATCATAAATTGAACATTAGAATGAATTAATTCAATTTAATAGATGTATTATTAATATTATATTATTGGTAAATGAATTTTCGAGACAAAGTTTCTATATTAAGGGATAGAACTCACGATAATTAAGGAAAAGGGAAAAATTTCAGGGTGCACATTAGAAAGTGCCATTTAGTTATATTTTTGGGGGGCTAGGTCGAAGCTGCGACTAATCCTAAAAAGCGTGTTTCTCGTTTATCTCGAAACGCGGCTCGTTTCCCTATCAATTACTAGAGGCCCTCTTATTTCTTCTTTTCTTTTGTTTCGAGTTCCTAATTGCATATTTCTCTTTCTCTTTCTTTCCTTTCTCACTCTCACGCTCACTTTCATTCTTTTTATTTAAGTACTCCACTGAACCTTAAGAATTTTCTTCGTAGGCCCATCTTTCTACCACAGAAACAAAAGGATCTCTTCTTCTCTATGATATGTAGGACGATGAAAGCTTTAGGGTAAAACCTACGACCTAATTATGCCCCTGCTCGATGAAGGATGGAAACGATCAAGCGCAGAACCTTGATCGGCGGATCCCTTTAAATCACTTTCAAGATTTTGTGGGCCCAATTCTGACTAATTTCTCTATCTTTCAAAACACCTAACCTAAAACGTTACAACCGAATGTTATTTATTATTTCCTAGGTTACGTGACAAGAAGTAGAAGGATGAAATCTTACATTTGGAGAGTCTTAATTGTCTCCGAGTCCATCGATCAGACAAGAAATCACTTTCCACCAGGAAGAAATGAAAAGAAGAAAGCGATCAAGACCGACCACGGCAAGTTCCTTGCTAGAAACTAGTTTCTAATATTCAAAGGAGGGCCCACATCTCGTTGCCATCATTCTGAATCCGTCTCTATCCATTTTTTCCTCTGCACCAGATAGAATGAATTCTGGCTTTGAGATATGTGTTCGCAGCTATTCCTTGGAGATAAGTGTCTTTCTACGTACAATTCACATAATTACACAAGAAGCTATACTCTTCTGAAGATAACTGTATTATGCACGGTCGTATCCAGTTCTGGGACCCTCACGCCTCTCAACGGCCTCCAAAACTGTACATCATGGATCAGAGAGAATATAACCTGGCCCCAGGACAGCCAGCTTCGACCCTGGTACGCGTGTATTCTGTGTATGTGTATATATATATATAATACTCTTCTCTTCTATTTTATCTGAATAGAATTGTGTCGCGCGCATCCGTGACCAAAGACCAAGTCCAAACACGTGACGAACGAGACTCTACTTATTTACAAGCTTCACTGATCTCTCCTAACTTCATCAACTTCTGCATCATCGTCATCGTCAACTTCTTCATGAATTGAGAAGAGAACGCTTCGTACATCGAATCCCCCGAGATGTGGGGCTCAGAAAACGACAGAAGAACCAAGTATTCTTCAAGAATATGCAATTATTCTTCCTAGTCATCTCCTTCTTTTTGTCTTTCTTCTCTGTACATAATTAACTCGTTGCTTGGTCTACTGACTCAAAGTATACATATATCTGTCTCACCGTTTCCTGTATAGACAACTCGACTACTTGCCAACTACTTACTATCCTGTGTGGCTGCTTCGTTTTTTTGGAGTCATTGAGCACTGAATACGTGGGAGTGTGAAGTTCGTCGTTTCTACGTCTACGTCATGGTGAACGACGGCTCGAGGAATTCGAATATCTTCTCCGCTTCGTTTTTCATCATCCTCATGTGACTATTCTCTAAGATTCGCGCTCTGAGAGCGCATTGTGCTGCTCACTGTGTCTCTTTCTCCAGGATCCTCCTCCTCATTTGAAGATCATCATCGTCTACCGGAAGGACGAAGGAAGAACAACGTAAATCGTAGCCAAGCTGGTTTCTGGAAATCGTCTCGAGGTTCACCGTGAGCTGTTTTCTTTGTCTTCCTCTTCCCTTTAGCTTCCATCCATCTCTTTAGGTGCTGCAGCTCTTTTTTTCTGCTTCTGGACTATTCATAGAAGGATTTGGAGAGGCGAAAGGTATATTTAGAGTCAGACTTTGGCTTTTTATTCTTCGTTGTAGCAATGAAGTAGCATTTCCTCTAAACTGACCTGCGTCTGATTTGAAAAATCCATTTAGGTCTAAAAGAAAATTAACGAATGATTGGAATACCTAATTCGTTTCTAAAAGTAATCTGATGCAACGCTGAATAGGATCTTCGTATGAATCGAATCGAGGAGACGAGTATTGAAGGTAGATCATCAAAGAAGTTTGTGTTGAATGATTCAGAATGAACCTCGTGACGATTCGAGGATTTTTGAGGAACGACTAGAAACTATATGATACGAACTACTTAAGTTTGAATCGTAGAAAGTCGATAGTTATACTCATTCGTTCATCTCTTCTTTTCTTTTTGAAACTTTCTTCCTTGAGAAATTTTTTTTTCAAGAGCGCAACAATTGCACTCTGGCTACTGTTTGCTTCTAAATCATAGAAAAACCATGGAAAAACTCTCTCAATCTCACTCCCTCTCTCTCGCTCTCTCTCACATTATTTTTTTTTGCTTTTTTTTTTAGAAACGTTTCAGTATGACAAACATGGTCCATCGTATATACGTAGTTCAATATATGTTAGCGCTAGGATTCGACGATTAAAAAGACCTGTATACGGGGAAATCAGAAACGATGCTGGTATTCACGAGTCATTGAAGAAGTTACGCGCTCCTAACCTCAAAATAATACCAAGAGGCTTTGTTGATACTTCTTCCTAGTCTCATTGTGCGGAATTAGTACTCAGAACCGTCGAATAGGTTACTTCTTCTTCTTTTATGTCTTTCCTAAGGTTTGAAAATAAATGTGTTTCGTTGATTATAAGCTAGCAAGGAATTTCGCTTCCTCAACAGTGAAACAGATGTTAAAAATTCTTTGTGCCTTTTCTCTCATGAAAGAAGTCTTGCTTTCCTCTTCTGCTCTTTTCTTTTACATATTTATTTTACAACTTCATAGAAATCTAGAGATAAGCTATTAGTGTTCAAATATTAATCAGTTTTTTATTTTCTTCTAACACATTACTCAAAGTGTAAAGGAGAAGATATAGAATTTAAAAATCACTATATTAACCATTCATTGAATCTTCTCTCTTTTGCAATGCATATTCTCCATATTTTCTCCTTTTCTATTACTTTCTCCTTTTTCAGTGAAAATTCGACGGCCCTGCTTCAGTGAATCGTGTACGCAGCAAGACAAACGCGCCTCCTTCTTTCAGATATTGGCGCGCTCGAGCTTATCAAAATAATCGGCCTATAAAATATCGCGGGGTTATCGTAAAGAAGAATAAAATCGCTCGAAGATCGTGTGCCACGGTAGAAAATACAAGCCGTTGGGTTCTTTTAGTTTTCTTCATTTCGCGCAAAAATTCGTCCGAAGAAACGTCTGCAGTCATGGTATTGGTTGTTCGATGAAACGCGATTGCGCAAGAGAATCAGGTAATGCGAGCATAATAAAAAATTAGATTCTTATATCGATATTACGCCCCTTGCTTCGTTTTTTTTTCTTTCTTTTCCTTTCATTTTTCTTTCACTCACCAGTCTATTCTACTTCGTTTTTCTTCCACTCTATTCTCTTCTCTACACATTGTAAATGAATGCTCACGGAAGTCATGAGTGGCTCTTCGACCCTCTTCTTCCTCAGAAGTTTCGTTGTGAATTATTAGAATCAATACCTTCTTCATTTTCCACAATTTTTTAAATACTTCTTTAGTTTATTTTAAGCAATTGCTCGCTGAGTCTTCTTGGAATGGAGAAGAAGAGGCCGACCGAAGATACCGAAAGAAAATACGATCTTCAGAAAGGAATTAGAGAAGTCGAGGCCACGAACTTGCAGTACATTGGGCTCAGTTCCTTCGTTCGGTTCTTTCGATCAAGGGGTTCCATTAATAACGATACGATGTCTTTCGAAGGATCTCCAGGCCATCATAAACGAATATTTCATTGCGTACGAATCGTTCATCGAAATGAAATGTCTTGCAATTGATTCAAAACTGATTGTCAAATTTTGCTTTCGGCTAGTCCATCTGTTGCTTCGGTATTCAGTTTTATATTATCTGCCCTTTGTTATATTTTATATTTCTTCATGCTCAAGAAATATAGAGAATGATTTCAGAAGTATAGATTAATCGGGCGAAGATAGAGGCTGATCAAAGAAACATTTTTTCTCTAATAGATATATATTCGATTTTGTTTTGTTTTCAAGTAGTTGACGTTTGAAAATGCGAGTATTTGGCGCCTAGCAACAAGTAATTTGCTTTATAAATAAAAAAAAAGGAAGCAAAATCGGACATACGTTTATTAGATAAGAAATGTTCTTTGCATCATCCTCTTCATTATATCTTACTTGATGAACACAACAGTCCACTGGAAATTCAGTTTCTGACAATTGGGTTCTCAAAGATTGCATTTCTAATGCTTTTTGTTTCCTTTAAATGCACCTTTTTCCAGACTGAACAAACCGAAAACGCTCGGAAAAGATACAAATGTGTGAAACCTGAATTTATTAACCTGGAATCCCTCATCAGACACGTACCAATCGTTCGATTCGAGTCACAATTAATAATTATGTATACGTAGCATAATATGTAGGTATAGGTATATATAACAACAGTCAATCATACAAAATTGCGGCAGTGTGCTTTCACGTATAATTGTAATTAATGGTACGCGTATTTCTGGGCGCGTGATTTCATCGTTATTACTAAAAATTAGGAACGTCGAGGAACGCCGGCCGCCGATAATATTCTGACAAGCTTTACATACTAAAAGTAAGGTTATCCTGGTTAATCTATAGACGGGCGATAATTCTTTTAAACATGGAAAATTCAACTTTTATATCAGCCTAATTATACAAAATCTTCTTGAGAAATTGTATATATAGCAATATTTTTATAAGGTCCTTTTTTAATTTCCATATAATTTTATGTTTTTGAATAGACAAATATAACCAAAAAAGTACAATATAAATAGGCTCGTTTCATCCTCTAAATAACGAGTGCTTTACCTAACATAAATTCAGAAATTGAAGAATTTCTAGTCAATTCATAAAACAGTATTACAATGTTTAAGAATTACGAACGTCAGTTTTATTATTGCATATTGGGTTTTAAAAGGTAATTCTTATATACATTTTATAAAAAATAAGCAAATATCTTCACGATAAAAATTTCTTCATGCAGCCCTGATCAAAGTTTCAGCTTATGTTTTTATAAATCCTTTACCTTGACAACTCAAATACACTTACTTTGCCTGATTTTACGCTCTCGCCATATTGTAGCTTCTTATAATTTTAGGTTAGGTTAGGAACACTAAGTAGACATCGCTACATATTCTTACAAAATGATGACAACGAGGGATCATACAGTACTTACACAATATAGAACTATTATATATAAATGGCACTAACATGGAACTAATGAATGGAATTTTAAAATATACGCAGTGAAAAGGAGGAATATAAAAAAGAAGGGACCGGCGTTCCGTGGCGCTTGCACATCGAACGATAGTGAAACAGTCGGGGGCTCGGTAAGATCGGAGATGTGGCTACGCGAATTATGGTACACAGACAATGAGCTATACAATGACCCTCGAATCTCGGCTACTCAAAACAAACACCGCCCCTGGTGACATCCTCTACCGAGATGCCGCCAATTAAACTAACACTGTGCGGAAAAAGAGAGCGCACTGGAGTATGCGATAGCATACGTGTAAATATATTATATGCATAGATATATTCTTGTATCGTAACAGCATTTTTCAATAAGTCAACAGTGATATATACTTATGACTCCGCACTGGTTTGTATCTCAAGCTTAACATAACCTAGTACGTCAAACATAGTGAATCTGTAGATCTACAGATCTCTTTCTTTATTATGAGACTCGAGAATATCCCTGGGATAAAATTGGTATATATCTGTTATGACACAATTACAATGCAGGCCCCTGACCTATTGGAATTTATGTGTGCATTAGTGTAATATTTGATCAAAAAGTAAAGTTCCATCTTCAGGAATAATTAAGATCAAAAAGCGACGTCACAGAGATTTATAGGATACCTTAAATTATAGCTTCAACTATCGCCAAATTGTAATATGGGCATCGTAACTGTAATATCATCTTGATCTGGTACTTTCCTTTAGATGACTTTTGTTTATGTAACTTCAGCGAGCTCAAAAAATCACTTTTCCTTCCTTTTTCCCTTCTTTTTCTCTTAAATTTCGGGTCATTGAATAGCAACAGAATTAAAACGAAGAGAATTAAAGGAAATATTGCATCATTATTTTGATGTATTATCTAATAGTATGAACTTCCAAGAACTGGAATGTTTTGTTGAAGAACGCTGATACGATAAGTATATCGTATGCCATTTATACAGATTGCATTCACTCACGAGGACACGAGCTGAGAAAGCAATTTCGTAGCAGTCAACCCCTTCAAGTACTAAATATTTTTGAACAGGGTGCTTTCATCAACATTGTCTTTGATACAGGATTGTTCTTAACTATAGAAAATGATATTTTTTGCCTTTCTTGACTAGATTAATAGTTTAAAATAAAATTTTGTTCACATAACCTCTCCAAAGGGCTAGTGAACATTCATCCTAATGTTACCATTATTCATACACGATGTATTATTTATACATTATTTATATAGGGTTGAATAATAGCTTTATTCAATCGAAGGAAACTCCTGTACTTAGTCTTCAGCAGTATGAAAAAGTGGTGTTTATTAAGAACTACTGCTTGTAATGGAAATAGCTTCCTTGCAATTCTCTTGTAACTTCGAACAACTTATGTTTAAATTTACAAAAAGCTATTCCCATTATGTGACTGGACATTAAGTACTGTATTAAACGTTTGATCACCACTTTTCTATACCACCCGAAATGGTAAGAATATTTAAATTGAATAAAGTTACTATCTCGTGCTGAATGAGTCGCTGGAAATTGTCATGTGAAATAACTTTTTACTAATTTAAAAGAAAAAATGTTTCCAACCTTTCAATCATTGAAATTGAAACATTTTATTATTTAATTGAAATTCGTGTTTAAGTTAATAAAAATTAAATTATTCTCTTCCTAAATCGATCAACAGGAAAGTTAATTTAAATGACAACGTCTGACGACTCATTCTGCATATACATATATACATATAAACGCTTATTTAAACATATTGTTACGAACACACGGTAGATTTTTGGGAATTTAGTCCTGTTTGAGAAGATATCGTCAAATAACCGTATGGCGCTAAGCATTGCCAGTAGCGATACTAGCGCCACGGGTACCATAACTAGTTTAGTAAGGAAGTGCAGCAGGATTCTAATGAACAAAGCTATAAATATAGAAATATAGATGCATAGTTTGCACGAGAATAAATGAAAATAAAGACTAGAAGTTTGAAGTTCTATTTAATAATAAAAATTATAGCTATGGTGTTCATTGGGATAGATTGTGTGCTGAGTTTGTAGTGCAGAATACAGGAATTGGGAGTGTTTTGGGATGCGATGGAAGACATATAATAGTTATGATGCCATTTAACTAATTGGAATTTGTCGCAATAACCATACTAAAGTGAACATTGGGTTCATTAATTTGAGGACTCAGAATACCTCATTGACATATAAACGCTTCACTAATGCACTTCTTACTCGTTCCAGGTGAGGATAAAATAAGTGAAATCTCAAGGTAGATTGAGAACTTGTTTTCCATATTAAAAGCTAGATCAAAAGAATAATAAGCTTTAAATGGGACTACTCATTAATTACC
This sequence comes from Bombus impatiens, assembly GCF_000188095.3. Taxonomy (NCBI): domain Eukaryota; kingdom Metazoa; phylum Arthropoda; class Insecta; order Hymenoptera; family Apidae; genus Bombus; species Bombus impatiens. The sequence goes on along the minus strand of NT_176526.1, from coordinate 961,539 downwards.
ATGAGGTCTACTTAAATCTACTGTCTGTACGCAACAATATTATACTAACTAACCATAATGACAGTAACAATAGTCAAATAACGACTCGTGTCCCCGTTGACGAGATCGTAGAACAAACGAACCCCGGGGAATACCCTGACCGAAGGGTGGTCTCTCTCCCGGCTCGTCCTCTTCAAATGCTTGCTTCTTCACGTACACAATTATAATACTGGCTATGTTTTTTTAATCGTTTAGAAGTTTACAATTAACCGTTTAATTATTATCGTTTCTCGGTGAGTTTCTATTCATCTACCACTGGCTCTCCGCTTTTATTCTGATCCAATCTCTCCTTTATCTTTCTTCTCCGTTCGTCGGTTTGCTATTGTCAACATGTACAAGAAGTCATGGAGTCGGTTCCTCGACTCCTGTCGCGCTGAACATTATATATATTATGTATAACTTTATCGTCTGCGTGCACCTATACTTTGCATCTTATCTCTCATCCTTCGTTTTTTTTCAATTATTTTCTTTTCTCCTTTTACATATAATGCATGTATATGTGCGACGCAGCTGTCGTGTACATCAGCAGTTCCTTTGTGTTTTGTATACGAGGGCTAGCTAACCTCTAAGTAATAGTTTTTTTATCAAAAGCACATGTATATCGTGACTAGCCTATGTGTGTATATATAATATGTATATATATAGTATATTGTATATAAATCGACCGTTGTGTCTGTGTGATTCATCATCTTCATATTTCCTTATATGTCTCTACGTGTGTGTATGTCTCTTATTCAACTTTTCCTTTTGTGTGTGTATGTTTTCTCTTTGGTTATTTATTCTTGTTTCATCTCCTGTCCTCCTTGTATATCGCTCTCTCTTTTCTTCTTCCATCGCCAGTCAGCGTGATCAGTTCTTGTCGCCTTTCTTCTTCTGCAGCTAGCTTCGCCGGTGAAGAAACTCTTCCGGAACTTTTTCGCGTGAGATCTCAGTCTCGACCGGCCGGGAAACACCATGAACTTTGTTGAAAAATCGACTGGAGAAATGGTAGAGTCTCTCCTTCAGTTGAGGATGTGCGCGGTGAATCGCGAGATTTCCTTTTTGCATTCCATTCGTATCCCTTTCTTTGCTGTTCCAATGCATTGGACATTATCTTCTCAGTCGGTAAAATAGATTTGTGCATAATTTAGGACGCAGGGAATGTTTAGAGACGTTCACTGTCGTACAACTATTCACTCGTTGCCTCCTTTCCTCTGTTAGTTTCTTGTCTACTGGCTCCATTTTTGCTTGATCAACCGTTGGGTTTTTGAAAGAAGCTTTGACTGATCTCAAGATAGAATAGAAAAAAAGTTCAGCTGGTTGATAATCTTTCTGGCATTTGTGCTCGAAGAAAAGTTCAAAAACCTTGCAATATTGACTCTTCAGCTGCGGAAGAGAGAATTATTTCCTCTTGTATATGGCGACTTATTTCATTGGTTGAACGAGACCAAAATTATCTAGGAGTCAAATTTTGTGCAAGAAGTTTCAAACTAGGAACCCATTACAGTCTTTGGTCATTGTGAAATCATAATATATATCGCAGCTAAAGAGTAAAATCTTCTTCTAAATATTAGTACAACTTTCGATTAGTTCATTTTCTTTGGTTTAGGTTTTGTTTAGTCGTATTATAAAACTTGCAGAAGGCTTTCAGTCAGTCGTCAGATCGTCAATTTCAGCGTTGAATCTCGTTTTTTCGCGAAGATATTTTCTTTAACGAATATTCGCAGTGGTCCCATTATGCGCGCCATTTCGTCTCGGAAACAATGATCGCTTATATTGTGCGTCTGGCGACAAATATTCAGCCTCGTTCATTGTATAAATTATATGTTCTTCAAATATAATATATATGTGCGATTTGACGCGCTGACTGCCGCAGAAAACATCTATAAATATTTCAAAACACAACGTTACGCAACGAAGAGAACCATTTTCCTAACACAGCCAACAATAATAACATTCAAGGAAAAATTATTTCACTAGGTAATACAGCATCGATTAAGATTCAAGTCTTTGGTTTTCGCTTCTTTGCTGCTCTACAAGTAGCTGGTACCTATTAAAAATTGAAAAATCGTTTCACGATACAAGTGTTGTTCAAGTTAGATACAAGTTAGATACAAGTTAGATTCCTAAATCAAAGCAGTCAACGCGTTAAATATCTTTGAGAAATTAGAAGTAGAAAGTATATCTTCTTTTTTTCAGCTTTCGTCAACACATCATGAGAATCTTTGATTAAAATGAAACAGAAACTCTTAACATGTTTGTTTATCATTTCATACAATTCTGAATGATAAGCTGTATCTTAAGAATATAACCTCTCTCTCTTTTTTTTAAACAATTTCAAACAAACACACTTGTGAGCAACAAAACCCTTTCAATCCTGTTCCAACAGACTTCAAAATCCATTATATTTCTATTACAAGTTTCATTGTCAGTCTCTTAATACGCATGCATCAGTATTGGGCAAGATTCAAACCTAGCCAAACTTTCTTCAAATAATAAATAAATTTAGAGAAACTGTAAGCAGACTTTGAGCCTGTTTACAGTCTATTTCAACAATTAACAACTAACAACTAGATAATCCAGGTAATTCCTAGTTGAACAAATTTTAACCTTTCGATGTATTCATTATTTCATGCCCAACACTGTTCCTTAGTAATCTCATCTTCTTAAAAAAAAAGAGAAGAAACGCAAGATTCTCCAAACTATCGGTAAAACGAAGACGTCGAAGTTATCCAGGGCGCACATCCCCGATTAAATCCTCATATTTTACGAGACTCTAATGCGTATTGGGTACGTGCTAATGTCGATCGTCATCGCTGGCCTCTGCATCACCCTCGACGCCCTTCTCACCCTCTTCAGGATGTGGTGTATTTCCCTCCTCGGTGTCGACGCTGCTGGTCGGCGTAATCTGTTCTGTTCCAGGACCAGTCGAGTTCGCTGTGGCCCCTTCGTTGTTCTTTTCGAGTCCCAGGCCGCCCAGGAGGCTTTTGTTAATCGGTTCCGGCGAGGCTTCCGACTCCTCGCTGCTAGGTGAACCGGGAGACGAGACTATCACCTATATGAACAGAGACGCCGTATCACCAGCGTCGTTTTCCATTAATTACGCAATCCTTGGACTCTTTTTGCGTGCTTGTGTTTGATAAATATTAACCCTTCGCACTCTATATATGGTGATTTTCTGAGGTTTCAGGTCTGATTTTCTAGGCTTGAATTTTGAATTGAATAAACATATGTTTGTTCAAATTGTTGCACAAAGGGTTAAAGAACTTGTGGTGTGGCTGTGTGCAAAATGAATTCTGTATTTCTATTGTGAAGGTTCTGCTCAAGGATTGTTGAAGCATAAATCACTCTCATAATAGAGGTGACTTTTAGTGACTTGCTTTTGATGAGTGAGATATGGTCCTGGGATGTATGGAAATAAATGTGTTCACCTATGTAGAATGAGACATCTATGATTTGAGTTGTGTGTGTAATATGCATAGAAAAATTGAAAGTACCGAAACCTAGATGCCTCATCTTGGTTACTATATTCTATGTATCTGATGTATACTTCACAATTGAAAGGATGTCCATTGGATAAGAATGTTTGGGAATTGAAAGGATATATTGTTCTTGATTCCAGTTTGAAACATTTTAAATTAGAAAGGAGGTATTGAATTTAATCAAGTTTATGATTTACAATGTAATGTCAAACCAGATTCAAGAAGCAACACTCAAGGTGCAATTAATGCATGCTTGGAGCACTAATGATCCCTCAAACTATCAGTTGCTAAATAGTTTTCAGAGATGGAGTGGTTGCTTAATTAAAATGATTCCCAAGAGGGATCATTTTTCCTATACTCTTTCTCCACTTTGTCTCTTAATTAAGCATAAATATATATCATGAGAGATGATACTATGTTGAAAGAGTACTAGACACTTTATGAATGAACATTTTTACATTGATCAAAAACAGACGCACTGTCAAAGTATTCTTCACATTAAGATCTTGATCAAGAATAGTCACTTCATAAACTGTATAAACATTTTGAATGTAATAGTTTTTAAGGGAGAACAATTCTATCTTTTATAAATATTCATATTAAATAGTTTTTGATCTACCATGAGTTTTCAGACATTGGATATTCCTGATCTTTGCAATCAACTAAAGGTATTTATATATTTTCATGTACATCAGAGTCTTTGATATACACACTGTAGTCATAGCTGTTGTTCGAAACGACTCTGTGAAACTGATGAAAGCTAATGGATGACTGATTACTTGGTTCTTTAATATATATATATATATATTTTTTTTTTTGATAATCTGGCCATGCATGTGATAGAACGATAACTAAAGGCTGATGTAAAAAACGCGAATGAAAACGATAATAACGATAATACCTGTGCAAGAAGCGGCGTCTCTGTGCTGTCAGCGGTTTGGTAGAGCCGGCAATTTGCGTTTGCTCTGAAGAATACGTGCCCAAACGAAAAAAGATAAAGAAGACAACGTAAATCGTCACTATAATGGAAAGACGTCGAGAGACTGGCGCAAAGAGAAACGGAAAAATCATAACCGACCCGCTCGACCAGTAGAACACCCAAGTAAATGTACAGAAGTGACATCGAGACATGCACGGAGGCGTTTTTGGTAATTGTGGTATCATATTTACACGGACGCATCGCGACGTGATTGTTTTGCAAACTGTTTGCCACCCATTATAACCTCTTTTCTTTATATTTTTTCGTCTATACACCTTCGTTTTGATCATGCTAAGATAACATAGCCTTCAGGGCGAACAATTTGCAATGGCCGACGATCCTCGAGAGTTAACCTGAAACCGACACGATGTAAATGAATGAAAGAACGTATATGAATGAAAATATGTGAATAAATGAATGGAACGAACTTGTCTCATTGAGTAGCGAATACATGATTCGTGATCATAAAAGCGCGACAGGGCTTGTTTCTGCGAAGCGAAAATAAAGGGAGAGAACAGAGTCTTTACTTTGCCTACCATGCTGTTCACAACACGCTTCAGATAATACACATATGTGGGACACGGATAAAAAAGCAGAGAGCGAGACGAGACTCTTGTTCAATTCTTTTCTTTTCTTTTTCCTTGAAGCGTTTCGTTCAACTTTCCTGGTCTTTCTTCCACTTCACGTGGTCATGATATTTTTAATTAATATGTATATAAGGAAATGGCGAAGAATCTTGGACCAGGAAAGCTCTGATTTATTATTTCTTTAACCTTCTTCCGCCCATCCTCTGTACTTTTACTCTGTTAATTACAAATTAAACGAAAATAAACACATTACAGTACTTACAGTAGTCTTCATATAAAGTAATCACATTTGAAGAATATAAGGTGAAGTAGATGATAAGACATATTTCTTATCTTTTACACGAAGGTAATTACAAAATTTAAGATACTGTCAATCAATCCCATTTAAACAAAATTCTCGTTTTATTTGATCTTGGAATTAAATATAAGTTTCTCTCACCCCCTGAATATTTTAAAAATTCCAATTGTCATAACATTACTTAGGCTCTTGGCGTTTCACAACACTTCGTGGATTCATCGCTTACTTTTATAAGATCTATAACTTTAATTTAGAAGATTGTTCCCTTTTTCAACTGTCATATTAAAGAATCACTTCCATAAGTGATCCATAGCTGATCATTTATCTGGAGAATAGGTTAATTGTAAAATTCTCCAGATAACGTAATTTATTACAGTTTGTTATAATAATGCATTAATTTATGCGACACAAAAATTTCAAACTGTTGCTTAAGAAGTGGACCAAGAGGGTCTGTACTTTTAAGGTGCTTTCTGAGATATTTAGACATCAATAGCAGTGGAGCAAGTGCACAGACAGAGGAAGCGACGGTAAGAGAGGCAAAAGATTGCAATGAACATTGTTGAGATAAACCGAGAGCTCTAAATAGAACACTGACCTGGCGAGGCTTGACCGGTGGTGGAGGACGAGTGGAGGGCGCGAGGGCTGCGGTTGCTGCCGTAGTTGGGGGCTGTTGATGAAGTGAGTGTTGAGGCTGCCAGGGCAGCCCTGTGCGTCCCAATGTTCCCTGCAGTTGCTGTTGCACCTGTTGCTGAGCCTGCTGCTGGTGCTGCAGTTGCTGTTGACTGCTGTTGTGCTCGACTGTTGGCGTAACTCGAGGAAGCGCCGAAGCGACTGAAGAAATCTTCCGAACTGTCTGTGAAATGAGCGACTGATTATTCGGCTCCTATTTTTTCGGTTCAATTAATTTAAACTACGACTCTAATTTTCGTACGTGAATTCAACGATAAAGCTTTGAAAATGCCTAATAAGTTGCAGATATTATATAGACTGCAAATGGCTATAATGAACATTTCTATTTTTATATTTGTAGTAGCTTTATAGTCTTTCAGTTATAGTTTGGAGATTTTATATTTTAAATTTCTCATAAATATATAAACATCTGCAGTCTAATTCTAATATTACAAGCTACTTTGAGTTATATATTAATAGTGAATTGGGATTACGAAAGTCAATTGTTAGGAATGACGACATTACCTGACTTAACAGGCCAAATTTCAAGAAGATACTTGAGAACTGCTATTGGTTGTTGGAAATCCAAAGGCGGCCCGTTCTCTTCAGAATGTAGCATTAAAACTGGTCCGAAACAGACTGCCAAACTTGCTGGTGACATCTTATTACACTGTGATACTACCATTGCCAGATGGTCCAGCAAGTAGATTAACGTACACTGTTGAAGGGACAATTAATTATTATTTTCTCTAGGTATATGAATGGGAAGTTTGAGATTAGATACTTACCCTGTTCACCTTTGGTAAACAGTCAAGTATACTGAACATGAGTTTTGCGTTGCCTTGTGGATCATCCGGTAGACAGACGGCCAATGCATCGACCATCATCTGATAGAGGCACCTCGTGAAGAGTGGTTCTGGAAGTTCTCGCAAGTAATCCTTCAGTACACCTAAACAATAATTATAGATTATCATTACAATCAAAGTGTATCTCCTACATTATTATTATTAATATTAGAAATAATTATTAAGGGAAGTTTACCAGTAATCACGTTGATATCTGGTACATTGTCAGGCGACAGGTTCACTGAACGAGCATTCCTTTCAAAAGCCTCCCTAAGTATCCTTTTTTTCGTAGCTGATCCACAGAGCCTGTATAGACCTGAGCCCCCAAGTTTTCATTGACAAACTGTCCAAACTCAACAGTATAGAAATTGAACTTTGTAAATGGTAAAAACATATCTCACCAATGATGTCAAGACCTCTTCTTTCAACTTCTTCGACACAACGCCATACAATTATGGGCACATTTGGAACACCCATCGCTAGGGCGGTAGAAACACCTCCAGGAACTCCACCAGTCTTGCTCTCTCGACTCACCTAATCAAAATCATCATCATTTTTCAAATTTATATATCGTAATTTCAAAATTTTGAACTTACCACTGTGTCAAGGTCAACTCCGAAAAGTGGCGCCACTCTGGTAGCCAGAGATATGACTGGGAGCCCTCTCCTTCGGAATGTTTGCTGAGCATCCGTATATCTCAGTCTTAGATAAATTGTGCCACGTGGTTCGACTTTGACAGCTAGCTGGTGAACTGGTGATTCTTTCAAAAGGGTCGCCAGGTGCACAGATCCTTTGTAACAAAGCTTGTGCCTGTACTGTGGATCCCAGGAATAGACCAGCAAGTCTAACTGCCGGTTGCCAACGAGATCCAGCTCGAAGGTTTCGTCCCAGTCGAACATTAAATCGCCAGTTCGCATCACTGTCCTCGCCTTGTGCACCCTATCGCACTCCAACACGCAGTAAAGGTCTCTCAAGCCGCAACTAGCTGTTATGTTATCCAAACAATAAAGATATTCCGCCATTTATCAAATTTATATATGGTAACTTTAACCCTCAAGCTTTGATCCTTAAAGGTTTCTGTAAAAGGAATAGCTCGAGACTTAAAGACAGTACATAGTACTATCGAACACTTTCTAACATTCGAGAGTGTCAGGTAGTAGGAATCACTACAGATTTAAATTAAAAATAATTGAATTTTAAATAAAGAAAATAGAATAAAACAGAAATAATTTAATTTTGCTAGATATTATGTTAATGCGAATAGTGATTGTGCAGTGGAGAAATAGTCTAGGGGATGTGCAGACTCCCGAACGTACCTAAATTAGGCTGACCTGATGGTGTGGAAGGAGTAGTGGCCGCTGAGGAGGATGTTGTTGAACGGAGGCCACGACCTGCCAGAAGATGGACCCAAAGTAGTCCACTAACACCACCCGCCAGGTCACCGCTGCTGGTTTCCCCGAGCGAGCTCAAAAGAGAGCTAGTCGAGCTCGGAGTTCCCACAGTCGGAGGTTTTTCTATCTTATACTTAAGGAACTCTGTACAAAAGACATTATGACCTTAATTAAACTTTTTACTGTCAAAATTGATTTTAATACTCACCTGCAGGATTAATATCTAGCAGTCTTTGATCCTGAGTTCTGGTAGGTGTGGGGGTAGGTATGCTTCGGGTGGACTCCAGGTCTAGCAGGTTCCTGATTCTTCTGACCGACGTTGCCCTCTGGGTGGTGGAGCTGCTCAGTGACGGTTTCTGACTCGTCAAGGACGTACGAGCACTGGATGCAACCGAGGCCGGTCTTGGGTTCGCTGTTCCACGATGACACGTCGAGCTGATCGCTGTCGATGCTCTTAAGTTGGCAAGATTCACTTGCTGAGCAGAGGCTGATCTTGTTGACAAACGATCCAGCGTGCTGGACAATGGTCTGTACGTCCCATAGCTTCCATATTCACCCTAAATTTTAAACAAATTAGTCAAAATTTAGAAACTGATCTAAAAAGTTTATCAAAAAAGAATGTAATTTTTAATGTATGTTATTTACTTGATTTACAGCTGCGTGGATGTTCTCTGCGCTGTAAGTGTAACGTGGTGGTCTAGTCGTAGTGGCTCTAATCTGCTCGTACAATGCACTGGTACTCGGCGTTCGACTCAGCCATGCTCGGTACTCATCTGATGTGAACACACTGGGTGATGACGGTATTCTTCCTGACATTCCAATCAATAGAATTCTCAATTTTATGTTCAAAATACTAGAATCGACTCGCTACTTGAATTTTAAACTAACCTCTATCGCGTCTAATGGAAGGTAGTTCGGGCGCTGATAGTGCTCCGTCACTATCTTCCTGATCTATTAGTCCAGATGCTACTGTGCTAAGTCCAGACCTGAGACCTGGTTGCTGGGGCAACGTTCTGCCACTACGAGGCAACGAATTCGATCTCAAGCCTAGAGAAAGCATAACTTCAATTTTAAAGTCTGTTCACGATCACACATGAGGAACTAACTTTGTTAAGATGCAGAAGAAATAACTAACCTGAGGAACTCTGACCAATCTGTGATCTCGATAGGGTGGCAAGATGCGAGACAGCGCTACTCTGAGGCGGATTGTTCATATTGTGCCTGTAGTAATAATACGCCGATTTGGGCGAACTCGAACAGGTTGCTTCAGTGTCTGAAGCATAATCCAACGATGGTCGGTGCCTCCTGGTTAGGGTACCAAATTGACCTTGTCTCTGAGTAGTCGACGTACTGTCTCCCTGAGTGCCATATCTGGTGTTGTATCTCAACGCAGATGTTCCTGTTAAAGAAACGTCACAAAATATGAGTCTAAAGTTAGGAAAACAGTTGCGTAAATGATTTTAGTGGAAAGTGACGGACCTGACTTCAAGCTGGATCTAAGAAGAGTATGTCGAGCTGGAGTGGTGATACTTGTGTAATCAACGCGAGGTAAATGTTGATCTGAACCGCTTCTAGGCATAATTCTTCCACTTCCAGAGTGTTGGCCATAACCATAATGCGATGGCTGAGTCTGACTAGACAATCTGCTGCCAACCGACTGCATCCCTGCGCCCGTGGACATTCGACGACCACCATTTGAGGGCATAACTGGCCCCGTGTAGAAGGAGTGTACCTAAATTCAATCGAATTAATTAATTTATGTTCCTTCTTTTACAATTTTCTTTTATTTTCCTTTCATATCACAATCGATTATTCGTATCACACTCGATCTGTATTTTTTAATAGAAGATATTTACGTTATCTACACGGATAGATTAGGAAGTCAATTGTGATTAAAGGAAAATATAATTAGATATTGCCATCATGATTGATAGATCTCTCTATATAGATTATAATACACTTTACATAGAAATCCACATATCACTATGATGGACTATGACGACCACGGATCGCCACGAGAAGAGACAATACTCAGAAAGAAAGAAAAAGAAAGAACGAACATACAGAGCAAAGCTTACAAGGCAACAAAAAGTGGAATTACGTTATAAGTAGCGACGGTTGTTTTGTTCACCTGGACATTGAAAAGTATTTATTGTTTTTGTTTAATTTTCTATTATTAAATCTTTTACATTACTTCTTCTTCCTAATATTATGGATATACAGAGTATAAATACTTGTCCATTGTCCAGGTGATGCACGGTGCAGGGAATTGCTGCATACACAAGTCTAGATATCAAGAAAGAGTTAGTGGTTTCTTTACCTTTGTGAAATCCTGGTTAATATCAACGTAGCATTCATTCATAGAACCGATTAGTCATGTGAAACACGTGGTCGAAACACGAGCGAGCTGCGAACCGTCTACTCTCTAAGTCAATTTCAGACAATCTTTCAAGCAATTTAATAAAAGAAACTCGTGGTATTTTGTTTTATTTAGAAGGCTTTGAAATCGAGACGGTGCACAGCATTACTGATCACTATCAGGAGTGTCTCGAGTCATTGCCACGAATTCACCACTTTCTTATTCGAATCGCTATCGCAATTGAAGACAGAGAAGGGCAAACAAGTGTCAACTTGGTGCAGACAGGTATATGAAAGGGTGCTCGATCCACATCGTCTAGAACATCTATGTGATCTATATTCAAACGCAGGTGGAGATTTAATAACAAAACGCCAAATTGTACATCAAGATCTTGCATTCTTCTCTAATATCGTAACTTTTACGGTGGTTAAACTCCCTTTCCTATATCTTCCTTGCAAAGTTTATCAATATCAATTTCTTTTATTTTCTCAATCTTAATTCTTGCTTGAACTTTATGTAATCGAATGTTTTTCATTTAATAAAACCTCGACCTGCGTCAAAGTCCCGAAGAGCAAGTAAAACATTACACAGGCTTACTTTTTCAGCTAAACTCTCCAAAGTTTTTGGATATCCACGCTCATAAGGCTGGAAGTGTTGCGTCGTAGAGGGTTTTGGCTGATGTGTGATAACAGGAGGTGGTGGTGGTTGATACGACCAGTGTCCCTCCGGTCTGGAGTTGTAGTATAGGTCACCGTTGCTGGAACCTAGGTCTTGACTGGAGCCTAGACCCGAAAGACCTAATCTAGACCGGGAAGGTAGCATCTCACGACCGTCGCCACGCCTACGACTGCCATCCCTGGAATCAAAATATAAAAACTGTATCAACTTATGATTACAATCAACAAATGGAGTTTTAATTAGATTCTAATGGAACTTACAATAGATCAGTCCAAGCAATGTGGGTAATAATTAAAGTTCCCAGGATGTAAATAGCAAAAGTTTGATAAATATCTAAATAAGTCTTTCATCGTAAACTTTTTTTATATTTAATTATTTGAGAAATAACAGGCTTGTAATTATCTCAGAAATCAAACAAATATTATTGTTCTTTAAAAACTGTAAGAAAATGACGAGATTAATATTGGGACTGAGAAAAGATCTCCTTCTCTGGGTAGCCATATTTAATTCCTATCTAGAATTGTTTATTTTTTACAATTAGTATAGCATACGTGTACATGTATATGTAATTTCACAGAAGATGTACTTGTAAGTACCAGTAGAATTCTAAGTATATTTGATACTATAAAATATTTTTGAGATATAATTACCTGACGTGGTTACTCGTTGCATGGTCGCTCTCATCTTCATTTAGCTCCCTCTTGATCACCACAACCGGAGGCGCTTTGTGCTCGGTCTGACGACTATGTGAGACTGGCTGGTGCTGGCCATGCCTAGTCGCCAGGACGAGCCTCCTGGGTATCGACATAATGATCACGACATCGTCCAGGCTCATGTGCGTCACATCGACCAGATTCACTGCTAGGATTTCATCCCCAACCTAAATAAAACATATTTTTATATAAATTATTTACATAAAATATTACTAAATTTAGAAATAATTATGATTAAAAAAATAAGAATCTTTCCTTTATACATAGAAGATAAAATAAGAGGAATATTCTGAAAGAAAAGGACTCATAGATTTATGTTAAATATAAGCTATCAAATAGTAGATTAATTTTTCTTTCTACGAATTTATTCTATTCATTGCCTTGTAAATCTTCTTTTCAGATAGCTGCTCATATATATTTTGGAGAAGAAATCAGTGAGTCTCATGATTTTCATTCCCACAAGAATAAGTGCAGTAAGTGGTAAGCTCAAATTGGCTATATTAGAACTGCAATTAAGGATTCAAGGAAAAAGATGCTTCCTAACCTTCAGGCAGCCGCTGTTGTAGACTGCGGTCTCCAGGGCTATCCTCGAGATAAAGACACCGTCGTTTCTGTCGACGCCATTGCCTTCCCGTATGTACAACCCCAGCGTCTGGCCTGGCCTTTTGATTATCTCGACAAAGTGGATGGGATGCTTTGGATCCTAGAACATCATAGAAATAATAAAATATTTCTTATAAATAGTACTTCAAAAGCATTATGGGAAAAAACGGGAAAATTTGTTGGTTAAATTTATTGCTTCATTATATAGTGGCAACTAAGTTATGAACTAATAAATTACTGTCTTAATATTGGATTTTTTTGTGTTCAGAAGGAGATACGTGGGACGAAGGTCGATATTGTGCTTTTCTTAGATGACGAAATGGCGATAAGAAGATATATATGGAATAAAAATTCTCTTCCGGCATCTTAGAAGATCATTTTTTAAGTCTAAACTTTTTTTTACAAAGATCTTTTATATTATTATAGCCTTTAAGGAATATTTTTCAAGTTTGAAGCTTCTTTCATTGTCATGTTATTAGTTAGGAAATTGAGATTTCGTCTTCATAGATGAAGAAATAGGTTTAATTTTTCTTATTCAATTGGGAATTTGGTATGGTGTCGCACCTGCATAGCAATGAACTTCTTCGCCGCCTCGGACGCCTGTCTGCCCATCTGTCGTGGCTCGATGACTCGGACGACCATCTCACCCCTTCGTTCGACAGCTTCGAGGGCCGCTGCTGTCGAGGCGTCATGATCGTTCTCGACGGTCTCGATCTGTTTGAAGATCTCTGTGCTGATTCCACTCACCTGCAACGACAGGTCCTTCCACTTCAACCAGCATGTCATGAACAGGCACTCCAATAAAAAATATTCCATGAAACTGTTCCAATAAGCATTTCTAAAAAAATATTCTCCAATTCATATTATACTTCTAAAATTTTTGATATTAATATTATAAATTTTAATATTCCAAGAAAAATATTTCTCAATTCCAATAATTATTCTTTTAAAATATTCGTCAACTAATATGTTTTTCATAAAATTGTAATTTCAACATATCTATAGCCTAAGTATTTCTTAAATTCTCTCTGTTCCTTTTTATAATGGCTATAGATTGTTACATATATTGTTGTTAGAGTTATTGCTGAACAGCTTCATGAAAAAGGTAAATTGGCCTGATAGTTTCCTCTAATCTGATTCCCTGTTCCTGTTGCTTTCCTCTGTCTACTCTCATTTTTGAAGTAATTGGGTTTATCAAGTGCTTCCTTGGAGACCTAATCATCCCCTTGGATCAGGATATGTTTGGTCTGGAAAACAGCAGGATATCTAGCTTTTCCTATGGGACATTGTAAGGAACCAGGATTTTAATCTCTTTCACTGACAAGAAGGTAGGATAATCAGGAGAAAAAAGATAAGATTTTAGTACATGTATATAGATTGCTGGAGAGCAAAGATGTCATGGAAGTCAGTACCTTTCTGAAATCTCCCTGAATCACCATGGGGGGTGGTTCCTTGGGGCGCAACTGGTTGGCAGGTGCTTGCCTCCCAGGACTTGCGCTGATGTCTGTCACTTCCCCCCGGCCCTCCTGCATCAAAATTAATGTACAATTAGTTTCACTTTTGTAATCTATTTTGTATTATTAATGTCTTGGGCAAGCTAATAGGTATTCATAAAATTGTATAAATTGGCAAAATAAAATTTGGTATTATAATCAGTATTACTTCTTTGCAATACTTTTCACGATGTAACCGCGCTATTGATTTGGAACATAATGTAAGAGTAGCGCTATTGTAAGGACTTTTCATCATACAGGATTCCTGACTTCATTATGGAGACGCTGCAAAGCTATTCAAAGTATCATAAATGAAAAACATAGGAAAGTATAAAGAAATTTGTTGCGATAAACAGAAAGGAAATTTCTAATTCATGTCATAAACCTAGGATCATGCGTCTCCCTAATTGATCCTCAATAAAATCACGAATAATCTTGGAAAGAAATCAAAGGAAGTTTCGAAGTACTAAGAGAAAAATTACAGGGGGACGAAAATAACAAATTGAATTTTTAAAGATAAACATAATAATGGAAAATGAAAATGTTTGGTGCACGAAAGGTATCAGGGGGATTTCCCTATCAGCTTAAAAGCTACAGCAAATCGGGCTAAATGGGAGGGGAATTTTCTTCGCGGCGGTTGCATGCGAGATTCAATCAGTGTGCTGATTAGAGGCTCGTAAAAATTGCAAGCGTTCTCTTTCCCAGCCGGCTTTTACCTGTGAAATTACGGACAATCAGAGATGCACGCGCTTCAGAGGATCCGCCGAAAATAGAAACCGCTTTGTCGGTCACCGATGCAAAGGCGCCTACTCACTACTACTCACTGCTGCCAACCCAGGGCCGGGAGAGATAATAATCAACCCCGTGCAAACATCGGTCTACCATCCTCAATTTTCTCTTTTCTCCTCGTTCAAACGAAATTAGACGGCTTATTATTAATTCAGTTTCCAGAACCACGGATTTAATTGGTTGCTAAATTTTGCATGACTAATTTGGAAATTCTATAGCAATTTGTGATGAGATTGTAAATTGATTCAGATTGGCCCCCCTCGCTCTATATTTTACAACATTATTGGTAAAAGTAGAGATTCTACAGTAAACTTCATATTTTCCTACTATAGCTAGTAATTAAGTCTTTGGTTATGGTATTTTAGGAATTAAACAGAGTTTTGATATATGAATATGTAGATTGTCTCTAGAGTTTCTATCCCATCTAGTCATTTCTAGGGATAAAAACCTACTTGTATATCCAGTTGATAATTAGAAAACCCCATAGATTTGGTCAATTCACAAATGCACTTTCTATTTGGAAACTGGACCAATTTGGAAATCAAATTGAGCTAAGTATAAAAATCATTTAACCTGTGCTTAAATATTCCGCCAGTTGATCGTTTCTTCATTGGAAGATACTTCACAGTGTATAGTGAATTGCCTCAATTGTACACATCTTGAAACCAATAAGCTACCTTGAGCTGATCAGGCTATGCAGAGGTTCCGTTCAATGCTAAGAAACTGTATGCACAAGTACCTTGACAGAACTCATTAAGAGTAATAAACAATGCTGGGGAATCAACCGCTTGTTACAAAAGCTGCTTTAATTACAATTAGCCAGAAATGGCAACGTTTCTCTCTTGTTCTTTTATAGGACTTAAATCTCCATAAAGATTCTGCTACTTTGCCATTAATGAGTAATCTAGCTGTGGATGTGATTATATGATCAATATGTCATGGTCTTCCTAACTTCTAACAAATTCATAGACAAATTTATACAGTGATTGTTAGTTAATTACTGAGGTTTTTAGGAACAATACCCAAAAATTTCTGAATACGATAGCATTCAATATTCAAAATTCAATATTAAGAGCATCAATTCAAGAACTTTGAACGACATTGTTAAAGAAGGAAAATTATTTTCTCAATATTACTTCTAGGCCAAAAGTATATTGTATTATATACAGTATCCCACACAGCATTCCATATAGGAATTCAGATGAGAATCTCAGAGAGTAATAAAGATATTAATCATAAGCTTTAAAATTTTCTCTTCCGATGAATGCTGTCATCCACCGATCAGAACCCAGTTAATCTCTTCTTGTACCTCACAATTTCACCGTTGGTCGCTCTACATACCCATACTCCTATAAATCCCTAACACCATCACTACTACACCCGTATTCTCGCTTCATGCGTATCACATTTACTATCCTCTTTACAAGCATCCTATATCTAGTCTATATCCAGCACGCGAGTAGCCGGCACACGTTCCACATCGTAAGAGCTTCTCTCTCTCTCTCTCCCTTCGTTCAAAGCAGATCACGCGATCCGGAAACGCACCCCGTGGAGGCATGTGAAGAGCACTAGCCACGCGGCGGAGCCGCACATCCGATCACAGAGGGACAATAAAGACATCCACACTTGCGCGGCCGATTTGCAGCCCCTTTTGTTAGACGTGTCCTCAGGAAGGCCGGCGGCAGCGGCTAGGAGCTCTTCAGCCTTGGTCGTGCAGCCCTCAGCACCCCTCTCCCTGGTCTCAACCGGTGTCCAGGCCCTCTGCTGTTCCTCTTTCCTCCTTCTCGAGGTGTCGAGGTCCGTCGTTCTTGGGATAGTACGTTTATCCATGCGTGCTACACGAACACAGTGGGGTCTACTACAGTGGGGTCGTTACAGACCTCCGACACAACTGGGCTACCGGTCCACCCTAGCACACTATCCGGCCAGTCCACACAGGGAGACCCAAATTAGGCTTCTCTCGTTCGATGGTGGAAACCGCACACGACACCAGGGGGTTCGGACACGCGACGCAGGTACGCGGATTACCTTACGGGAGAAGAAACAGCCCGTATCACCCCTCGAGAACATCCTCGCCTACCCCATGCTGGCTAATATGGCGGGAAGGAGCGCT
>NT_176526.1:870572-943823 GCF_000188095.3 Bombus impatiens | reverse complement strand
TGGCGGGAAGGAGCGCTCAGGAGCGTACGAGGCCGCGCCTGCGCCCCCATGGTCACCACGACACCGGGAAATGGAGTGTGGGTGAGTATCGACCCGATGTGACGTCACCGTAGCCCACCACCATCCTCGACCAAACCTCCCACCCCTGTCTTAACTTACTCTGTCTCTCGCGGTGATTCTCGGTTACGCTGCCGCCCCTCGTTTGTTCCACTCGTTTTATCTCTGTCTATACGTTATAGCTGTCTCGCTCCACCGGCTGCCGGGTTTCTCTGGCTACGTCTACGCGTTCTGCCAGCTCTGTGCACCTCTCTGTGCCGTTTGATTTCTGCTATGCTCTCTCTCTCCTTCTCTCTCTCTCTCTCTCCTTCTGTGCAGGTTTTTCTTTGAATCGGGATGTGCTTCTTCTTACCGCGACTTTTTTGTTGTCGCTGATTGTTGAGTTTCTTCGATGTGGTGTATCTGGTTTTTAGGTTAGGTTCCACTTGGTTTCTTTGAGATTTTGTTAGGTTCGTTTGCTTTTTCATTTATTACAAGGCTATTGATGAGTGCATTGAGGAGTTTGTGAGATCGAACAGGAATTAAGAAGGATTAAGATTTAGTGTAATATATTAAGGGTTGAAGGGTAATGTTTCTTGCAGGGCAAAATGGGAATAATTATCGAACAGTTATCGAGGGATATCAAGAAACATATATTGGGATCGTTGTGAGATTCTAATCACCTTCGACTACTAAGAACACGTATCTAATGTGACCAAAGACTAATTCTTTTTCACAATATTACGAAAGGATTCCTTGTACTATGTGATGCAAAATTGAACAGAATCTTGGAGAATCTCGTGCAGAACAGATTTCTTGCTAATCTGAGAACCTGTTTCTCACCAGCATCTCCTTTCGTCTTGCAGCTCGCCTGATCCAACCTAGACTCTATCAGCTCTTCTTCATCATCCAGAACTATCAATACTCCTTTGTGTTTGGTCCTTTCTCCTCCTCTTCATTTCTCACGATTTACAACCATGTTCCTTCTTCCATCTTTCATACTCGCCTCAGAGAACAGATCCTCGTCATTGATCTTCCCATTATTTTTACTTCGACCCATTTTACCCTGCTTCGAGGATATTCATTTATCCGGCTTTTATTTCGCGATGCAGCCCGTTCTTCTCTAATTGCATCCAACTCGCCGCGTCTCTTGACATCTTTCTACCATTCCCAACAATTCGTTTTATCCACCAGACACGCACACAGAACGGTTGTACAGTTCCCGATCCCCTGTGTGCTTCTTCCTTTATGTAAGCCATAAACGCTTTTCTCTGTCTGCATTGCTATTCTTTCCAACTTTCCTCACCGCAAATCCTGCCTCTTCTCTGGCTGTAAGTTGCTTATTCCTTCAACTGCTGATTAGTTGCAGCGCTGTTTGACTTTACAGAGAAATGGTCCAATCCTAGTTCCTCTGTCTGCCAACTTAACGACACACAAACGTTATTATTTGAATGTTGTCGTGGATCCTTTGTCTCTGGTGTTATTTGTAATCTGCTTGTTTAATTAGGGGAATTTATAATGTCACAAGTTAGGCAGGTCCTTATTTTAGGATCTTAGTCTAAAGCCGAAAAATTTTGTTATAACGATATACTGGTTTTGGTATAGTAATCTTTGCTATGGTAATCTGTAAAATGGAACACAATTAAGGTAATGCTGGTATCTTTATAGCTTTTAAAAATTTGGTTGATAAATTTGTAAGTCAGGTCCTTCCTTCATTTAATTTCTGTAAAAGTTGAGAATAAAAGATCATTTATAAAAAAACATATTGCCATATGTTCATTCATACCCTTTGCTACAACTTCTTTTCATCATCTTATCATGTGCAGAATCTTGGCTCTTTCTACCTTGGTTCCGCTCATAATTTTCCATTTCCTTCGTCCAGCCAGCTCTAATCTCCGATTTCTCCACCTAACCAACCCTAATTCTCACTGTCTTCATCCTGTTTCTCCACGTATTTATCTCTCACGTGGCTCCTTGTCCCTCTATCTGGCTTCTCCTCCGTTCTTTCTCCATCGAGCAACTCCTACAGGGTTCGACAACCCCCTCCACTATAAAATCTCGTCGTCTCTCGCCTCTGGCGAGGAGGTGCAATGGCTCGTACCCGTCTGCACGTAGTAATGTTACCCGTGACGGAGGTGCTGATGGTGGTAACGGTGGTGTTAATGGTGGCTGCGCTTCCAAGCTGCAGGAAGAATGCCTGTAATGGCGCTAGGGGACCTCACGTTAATGTTTCGCTTCTCTGATTGCAACCGTGTCCCTTTCACGAATTCTGCATTCATTGGTAAGGTTAATCGTCTAAGGTCCTAGGTTCTTGCTTCTTGTGACAGATCTATTTTGTTTTCTGTGGAATTATTTTGGAGTGGAATTTGGAGGTTAGGTTTGGGAAATTCGCGTATGAATGCGAGAATAGATTTATTTATGCTATTGATGATGTGTGCAGAAGCAAAGCTCTGTATTTGGAAGATTTTTCTTCTAGTAGCAAATTCTTTTGAAAGCACGACTACTGATGCATAGTAAAATATAACCATTTGTTATCACAGTATACAGTAGAAAATACTCGTTTATCGTTAGATATACAAGAGAATATGCTCATAACGCTTACGTATGGGTACACAGATGCACGGTGGAATATACTCGTACATCTTTAGAACCATAGTGGAAAATACTCGTTTGTTATCAGACACACAGTTGGATATACTCGTAAAGCATAAGCGTGTGCCTTGAAACACACAGTAGAAGACACTATACGTCGTCAGACGCACAGTGGAGTATACTAGTAAGGCATAGGCGTGTGCCTTGAAACAGACAGTAGAAGACACTATACGTCGTCAGACGCACAGTGGAATATACTCGTGAGACATAGACGTGTGCCTTGAAACACACAGTAGAAGACACTATACGTCGTTAGACGCACAGTGGAACATACGCGTGACGCATATGCGTGCGTCACTGAGTACAAACGTATTAATAAAGGGTATTACAACCTCGAACTTTGCTCTTTTTTTAATCAGTGAATATTAAACTATGAAGTTAAGAATAGAATGCTAATGAGGGAATTTTACAAAATTCCTCTTCCATAGATTACGAGTAGATACTAGTGAATTTCAGGATAATTATTTGTATCGAAATATGAATATTCACATATTTCAACAAAGTGTTTTCGAAATCACGCGGAACTGGATTTTGGGTCAGATACAAATCGAGGTCGAGCGAACACTCTGGAAAGCAATTCTCTTCCATATACAAACTCTGGGAACCAATTATTTTCTCATTATCCTTGCTCCTGGCAACCCGTGACGCAGCCAGAACAAAAATGTTGTCATTTCCTAAAATAAAACGATGAAAATAAAACTTCTATTATAGTTCATTCAGAAATTACTATATCTTCTCTTATATTTATGGGATCAGAGTCACCGAAGTTTATTTACGAGTTTGTGTCATTAAATTCGTCAAACAGAATCAATAAATACTAAAATTCATTTAGAAATCATTGTACCAAAAGTGTCACTCAGAAATCACTATATCTTCCATAAGATCGCGTTCAACAACCTGGTGAATTGTCTTAGAGGCAGCCATTAATTTTTTTCAGTTTGTACCGAACAAGCACCGTGTTTGGAAAATATAATTTCCTCTCATTTTCCAGCCGTCATAAAAACCAACGTCTTTTTTTCTTTCCGAACGAAAATACAGGTCATCAAGGTCTTTTATTCTCTGTGTATTAGGCAAATTATTTCACGAGGAATTAATTTGAATGGGAGGTGGAGAAGGGAGGTTGGGCACTTTTTCTTCGGCGTGGCTGGTATTAGAGCGTGGCGTTTCATTGAGTTTCGAACGAAATTGTTGGCGCAGGCGTGACGACCTTTCCACAGGAACGGCCGGATTTTACGTGTCCTGGGCTGTGTGTCCACGCCTCCGCCTCGTGGATCCTCGTTTTATCGTTGTTTCAGCGTTTTAACGCGATTAACCGCGGTCCCGGTATCGAGAACCCTGTTGGATCGCTTCGCTGATCGCGACTGATTTTTCAATCTTTCATCGTCTCTTCATTCTATGTAACAAATCACGAAGCAACTAAGCTTAATACTGCTTTTCGACCTAACTTACACTGACCCCTCTTCATTTGGATTAGGTTAGGTTAGATTAGGTTTCGCAAGGGGACTCGCTATAGAAGAAAATTTGAAACTAGTACCATATATTACTGACAAAAGTAGATGTGAGAGTTTAACGGACTCTTCATTTACTTTGCGTCTGAGTTAGGTTTAGTTTCGGTTAGATTTATCAAGGGGATTCACCTTAAAGAACAATTCTTGGAAATAGTGTCATGGAACAATAGTTTAATAGATGTTTCACTTACTTCAGATTTGGGATAGATTAAGTTCCGTAAAAGAAAATCTTTCAACACAATGTCACTATAACATTACTTAGGAGTAGTCTAACATCTCACTTTCTTTAAGTTAGGTTAGGTTTCGCCTAGAAGGAAAATCCTTTAATATTGTATCATATATTATTGGTAAAAGCATATTCAAATATTCAAAAATAATGTGAAAAATTCTTCACCAAATTTAATCAAAGTATTAATAAATTTAATATGATCGAGAAAAGCAAAAGAGAAAAAGCTGAAAGAGGAGATTTATAAATCATTTTGGTTTCGCTAATCGTTCACAGGAGCAGCGCAGTTTTAACGCAGCGTGAAGCGTTAAATGAATTACTTTCAAAGCTTCAAGTGGCTATTTCGTGGCTGACGGAGTATGGAGAAGTGGGCAGCTCTGGGGTAGAGAAAGAAAGAGATTCGATGAAGGGTTGAAAAACGTGGAAGGAGGGCAGGGGGTTAGTCTAACGTCGAAACGTGTCCCGCTGGGCTGGATTCAAGGCGGCCGATTTACCGCGGTTCTGTTTCAATTTGGCACCGCTCCATTGGCTCTCTCTCGTTCAAATCAACCCCAATGGAGAATAAAATGAAACGAGAACATCGATACCAAAAATTACTTGAAAACTCCTTGATATGAACGTAAGTACCTGCTCTGACTAATACTATTGTTATTAATGCGAGGCTCAGTCCAATACAAAATTATCAATCCTGAATCTAAATTTGATATAAGCAAATTTTCTAACTATCGTTGATGGAACTGTTATAGTGAAATTTTAAACCAAGATATCATGATAATTTTACCATCAGGTATCACAAATCATTTCCAAATTGATATTTTATTCTCTGTATGTAAGAACCAATCTTCAATATTTCGTAAATCTAACCTCAAATATTAAGTACGGTTTTGTAACACAGGACAGCAATAGCGGTCGACTCTCTAACCTAGAAATGAAGAAACCCTACAAATTTTACGAACCAAACCTCAAACGCCAAACAAACCTTAGTAACATCCAATTTCTAACCTAAAAAACGTACTCATATCAGCCTTTAAAAACCAAAATCAAGAAATCGGTCCTTTTTGCTCGATTAGATCAAACGATGAAAAACGATGGTGCAGTATGAAGATAGGTTGACCACGACAAAATATAGAAAATGTGGAAGGATGGTTGAAGGGTGCAGTGGGTACAGGGAGGGAGGTAGCGTAAAGGTGGTACAGCGTA
The DNA here is from genome assembly GCF_000188095.3 of Bombus impatiens. Taxonomy (NCBI): domain Eukaryota; kingdom Metazoa; phylum Arthropoda; class Insecta; order Hymenoptera; family Apidae; genus Bombus; species Bombus impatiens. The sequence goes on along the minus strand of NT_176526.1, from coordinate 938,201 downwards.
AAGCTACGCTGCTGCGCGTAGTAGCCCGGAAGTATCAGTAGTAAAACGTAGTAGTAAGTAGTAACGGCGGGTACGCAGGCGTACGCACGTTCGGCATCGTTCGGGGTCGAAAAAATGTACGGCGGTGGGAGAGATTCGAGGACGAAAGGGAACGAGAAGGAGGATCGCTTGTGGTCCACTGGAAGGAGATGTAGTGATAGTGGTGGGGATAGGTTGGGGTTATGGTGGGGAGAGTGGTGCCTGGGTGGTGGGAGAAAGGGGAAGTAGGACGGACAAGGACACCGGAGGAGAGGAATGGGAAGGTTGTGGTGGGATGGCCAGTTGATGAGAAAAGATGTGTAAAAGAAGAAAAAGAGCTCGAAGCGTGCATGGAAGAAGAAAAGATGAAAGACGAGGGGGAAAACTGAGTAAGGATAAATGAAGTATGCTTTGCAAGAGAGCAAACTGTGGAAGCTTAACCCATTAAGGACTTGTGGAATAATGCGTAAATGCTACGTTATTGAAAAAAGAAGATAGAATATATATGTGTTTTATAGAATACTAGATAAATCAGAGGTATGAAAGATGTTTCTATGATTTGAGAAACTAGGTGGTTACGGTGGTATAAATATCTTGACTTATGTATATGGAATTATAAGATATGGATAGACGAAAGTATAGTGAAGAAGGGGATATTAAAAATATTTTTGAAATTATCTTCCATAATCTCAATGATGAAGCAAAAAAATTCAATGAAATAATTTGTCTAACGAAAAAAATAAGGATAAAATTTTGTATTAACGCGATCTGTATTCTTAATGGGTTAAAGAATGGCATATAAGGAGGAGGGGGAGGCGAGAGCATTCTTGGGAAAGAAGAATACCAAATGTTAGACCAGACTGGGCAAGAACAACTGAAGTATACTCAAAAAGGGACGCGAAGTATATAGAGAAAGGACGGATGGTACAAAAATTATTGATGTGTACTTTGAAGGAAGACAAAAGAGATAAAAGAGGATAGGCAAACACGGCAGGGGCAAAGAATTGGAAACGGAAAAATGGAATCCAGATAAAACAATGAAGAAATAAGAAGAAACAAAGTCAGGGTTCAAAGAAGAAACAAGAAACGATCCTACATGTAGGGAAAGGCTTACATGCACTCAATGTGATGTGTAGAACAATCAGAAGAATGTACGTTGGATGCCATCTAAAGAAAGACGCATAGATGGCTAAACTTTAGTTTGGAGTAGATTAACATTAGGTTCACATTTTGCACTTTCCTAGTAGTGAACAAAAGAATCTTAGAAATATATAGGGATGCAGTATTTGATCACCTACGTATCGTTTCAACATCCTATACAACCGAAAAGAGACTACAGAAGAAATTAGATAGTCCAACAACAGGGGATAAGAAAAAGCGATCCAATTTCACGAATATCCAACGTAACGAAACCTATTTCTATACCTTCCAGAACAGAATTTTCCTAACCTATAACTATCTACGAAACCTTCTTCCGCTATTACAAATGTGCCCGAAATACCTACAAAAGTGTTTGACCCTACATCAAAATTTAGTCAGCTACATATTTTCGTAACACCTTATATATGGGAAAAGAAGTTAAATAAGAAACTAGACAATCGAAAGACGGAGAAGGAGGGTAAGAAGAAGAAGAGACAGACAGAGCTACAGGAAAAATTCAGAAACAAAGGCCAGTCTGTACGAGGAGAGGGATGGATCCTGCAATACGATGCTCGGTCAACGCGCCTGCGTCTCACGATCCTGAAGTAGCTCGAACTGAACTGAATTCATCTACTGTGCACTCTCTCTCTCTGCTTCTACACACACGCGCGCACATAAACGCGCACGCGCCTGAACGAAGGTGTGTGGGTGGAGCCACACTCTTCTTTTTCACTCGGTCTCGAACCCTCTCTGTCCGGGTGTTTGACCACATTTCTACAGTGGGTCTCTGTGTGCGCGCGCTATCCCCCTCTGGAGGTCGATGCACGCCAGTGTGCACTCACTATATGTCTACCCGGTCTATGTACATACGGGAGTACGGTGAGAAGTACGTACGCAGCTAAGTACAGGGGGGCGCCTGTAGCCTGTATGTACGCAGCCAAGTACGTACAATACGTGACATATATTGCGCCAATGTACTAGCTTTTTACCAAGTTAATACGGCCTCTAAGCGAGCCGTTGATTGCAACAAAGCTGCGTGTCCAATTTTTTCCCTTTAACGGATTCATCGCGATTCTTCCATCTTTTTCAAGCTACTGAATAACTTGGTACTATTTACTGCCGGATAATTTGTGCTTAGAGCGGTTACAGACTCTTACTAGATCCTAGTTTTTTAGCTTCATTTAGAATTTTAATTTTAGATGCTAGTTTTTGAAAATGGAGGTTCTAACGATAATATTAATAATCCCGATCGTAAATTACTCAGTTTCTTCGTTAATCTTTCGTGTCCTAAATTTATCTGAAAGATTTTTCCTTTGGTAGTACGTTTCTTCAAAGCAAATAGACGTCGCATATATTTGCGTTTCTAGACGTGGATGTGCTGAACCATTGTGTATAGGTTAGGGTCTACATGATTCTTAAAAATGGGAGTCCCAATTGTAAAGGTAATGCGAGCTCGGATGTGGGAAATGGGTAGGAGAGTCACCATAATTCTTTACAACCAATCAAATTCATGAAATAAAAGAAGCATTTGAGGTTTGTATTACTTAATGGTCCTCAGATTTTAATAAACTTGGAGATTGCTTTCTTTGAAGAAGTTATGTTTCAATGAAGTTTTATAAAACTTCCATATACGGTTACCGGTTTAAGTGGAATCTTTCAGCGAAGGACGAATGCAATAAAATTTTCGGCAACTCCTCTTCCACCATTACAATATACACATACACACACACACATACTATTCTATTTATCTTGTTCCACTTTCACCAAGCATCGTACAGTTCCTCTTCAACTAGGTCACTTTTATTGAATTCATAAAATGCTTTTGGGAATTTAATATCGATTCCAACCACTCTCACACGATGTCAGGGATGCAACACTAGAATTAATCCCTTGAACATGCCTGTTCCAATTGATATTCCTTCGATATAGATCAAATGCTTCTACAATACGAAAATCACAGGAATTCACTGTCTGGGAATTGCATTATTTCAGCAGCAAAACACGTGACTAGACATCAATTTTTGCTAAGAGAAAAATGCAATATCTTAATTATTCTATTTTGGGTCGTTTCTACTTAATTTTGAAAGTTCATAACGATTTGCCCCAAATTGATCGTTCAACACTTTTAAATCTGGCACTGCGACATATTTGACATAGCCTTTTTATTATGAAAAGTGACTTATTTCCGTGCAAAATGTCAGGAAACATTAAAAATAGCATAAATGATCGAGAAAAATATCGCGTATTCATCGATTATCGTTCTAGACATGAAACTCTAAACGAATACGGTCTCCCTAATGACGCACCAAGTGCGTCATGCTTCTTTTCCAAACAGAAAGAAGTTTGGCTAACAAACTTTTCTACACTCGCATACAATGAAAAGTCATTTCACAACATTTCTGCAGCAAACGAATCATTTGCACGATTTCTGCGCTGCAGTGGGTCTGACCTCGAAGAAAAAAAAGTATTATACGAGGTATGCGTTACCAGAGTGCGTAGAGAGTAGGCGACATTAATAACCAGGGCACGAGCCACGGAGCAGTCAAACTTTCGCAATTAACAACGTAAATTGCTGGTAACCTTCTCGAACTGGCGAAAAAGGGGCATTTCCATAAATTAATAACGCCAGCCTGACATCGTCCTCGCGAATTGTAACCTTCGACTTCAGCAGCGAATCGCTGACCAAACTTTTCAGAATTTGTCTACCACTTCGAGGATGCGTTCTTCCTACAAGTCAACTGGCAACTTTCGAGAAATTCTTTGAAACCAGCTAACTAATTATTACTTGCATAAACGAGCGATTTTGAAACTGAGCGGTAGATGAACTTCTCGCTGAAGATTCCTTAGGTGGAAACTATTAATTATTAGTTTCATAAATCATAATAGCCATAGTGGTGTTGCGGGATTTGAAGTTGAAGGCTCGAGTGACAGGACATCGACCGATATAAATATCTTCCATCTACAAGGATATGGCAAGAATAGCAATTTATTGTTTCATATGTTTTCGTTATAATTTCCACCTGCAAAATTATAAGAATATGCAGGAGTACTGTAATAAATAAGAATAAATTTAGCGAAACTAATTGTAAAAATTTAATATTAAAAAAGACATAATATCAATTTAAAAGAATTTACGAAGTCAGATATGGAAAGAATTTATTAATTTCTCGAAAACAAAGGGTTATGCACTTAAACCTGTTTGGTATTGTTTTACCATCAACCTAAAACGTGGAATGCACAGATAGGAAGAGAGCACCAAGTCATTTGAGATTTCTCAGTTCTTGTCATTGTCTCATTAGGACGAAGCAAAAGGTTATGATTTTTTGAATAGGAATCGAAAACAGAGACCAAGCTGAACATAATAATTGGAATAACAAATGAAGGGAAAGCGAGTGAAAAATTTGTTATGAAATTTTCCAAGACCCAACGCGTATCGGAATAATATTTCTAAATACGATAATCACCTTCGTTCTATTTCCAACAATTCCCAAAAAAGGCTCTTCCTCGAAAGGAGAATTAGCGTTGTCCAATCCATATACCAAAGATGTCTCTAACACTCAAAAGGAGTCTCCTAGAATGCGATTCCGATAAAAGGAACATTCTGAAGTGGGCTTTGGACAAGCCTGAAGAGAACTTTCGACTCCGTAGCGGAGTCGGTCACTCGGAAGATATCGGCCCCGGAATCGGCCATGGGAAAAGAAAGAGCCGCTTATTGGGTAATCCTGCTCGTCCGTGCACAAGCTACGCCTATAATCCTATCGAAGAAAAATACAGGAATATCTCCGTCTCTCCTCGATTTGCTACGCTCGAGAAAATCTTCCCAGTTTCCAGGTTTCATGTAGCCACACATACCCATTATTTATATCCTATTCGTGATTCCATTGTTGGTATCACTGCAAGAAGAAGAGCCACACGCAACTTAACACGTGTTTCGTATCCACCATCGTTTCTTGACGCTTTACCGACCGATAGTCTATTAATCGGCTTTCTGTCGCCGACAATTTTTTTTTCATTATTTGAGCAGTAATTTGTTATTTAGTACCTTGCTCAGATGCGTCAGTCGCGTGGCTTTGTAAGCTCTCACAGTTTTATACCAATTTGAAAAACTTAGCGTTCGCGATGAACGAAAAGAATGGCATTGGAGAGGCTAAGCTAGCGGTCGGTAAAGTGTTAATCTCAGATTACATCGCATCATAGTTGTCCTCTTGTACGATTTTCCTGTACTTTTCTAGCGTCGGTCATTTTTATTATCTTTTTTATTTTAAAGGGACAACTCGTAGTCGTTTAAGCGGACAGATTTACTCTTTCTCCGCTGTTCTTATGCAGAAGGATTTTTCTACTGTTAAACAGGGGCCACGTATAGCATCGTCACGTAGTAGAGATTTAACAAACCTGTCTACGAAGTTGTTTACAGTTATCCGTAGGGATTAGGCGAGAATTGATTTACGTGGACGCGGGACCAGAAGTTGTGCAGGTCCCGTTTGCCCGTTGTTACGCGTACTCTACGCGCGAGTGTCGCTTTCGGCAACTACGAGTGCACTCGTTCGTTTGTTCCGCGGCTGTTTCCGAAAATCACCGCCTCGCAAATTGTCCAACTTCCGTCGGCCAGACAGACACTTTGAAAATTAATTGTCCGGCGAGAGTGCACTCTCTCGATGCTTCCCGCCATATTTTTTTTCTTTTTCATCCAATTTCGTCGAATAATTGGAGAATCCAGGTCCCAAGTGTATTCCAAATGGCCCTTAACTGACGATGTCCTTATCGATGTTACTGATATATCTTCTACTTCCCAGTTAGCATAATTTCCCTTTGGCTCTGTCCCGTCAGATTATAAAAGTATCTTCCCTCCTTCGATCTTTCAGAAATTTCGCTGGAATAATCCGATCGTCAGAATAGAGTAACATTAATAACCGTATCTTCAATAAAGAAACTAACAAACGAACAAGCTGCTCATCCAATATAAAAGTTTGTAAAATATAATGGCGAGGATGACGAGGTGGGAGAGACGTGCAAACATTCTAGCGAATTCACAGCGGCATAATGATATTTCCAGGGCTTTTCGTTCACAAAGGTTGTTGCACCGTCCCGCATAAAAATGCGCACAGTGTCCGCCCTCCAATAGGAACCCCCGTGCTCCAACTTTTCCAATAACTTGCGTGAAAGGACTGGCTAGGCAGGTGTATGTGTGTTCTTGTGTGTACGTAGGAGAAAACTAGCGTCGTTCTGGGGGTAGACCGAGGATTAAGCATGGAATTTTCTGCGGCAATTAGGTGCTCTATCGGTTCCCCGTGTCTCTTCGACGCCATTTCAAATGGTTTTTCAATTTAATCCTCTACGTGTAACTGTCTTATCTGGGATTTGTCGCCTTCCTTAAGATCCGTTTGACGATCGTGCTTCCACTTGCACCTATTTGTCTGCCATAAATAACCAGATAAGAAGGTGTATGGTAAATATAGATGCTAAGTGTATTTTCTAGTTAAACGGATGATTTTCAATTATTATGAAACTTTTATTCCTGTTGTAAACGTAAGAAGAACAAAGTACTTTGAAAGCCATTGTAATTATTAATTCAAACGCGTTTAAAACTTCATAATTAATTTATTCAAAAGCTCGAGCTTACTTAATGTTTCAAATGTATAGTGTTTTATAGCAGCTGGCAGTTGTGTTTGATAAATTTACCATTCTCTTCACTGTCACAAGTACCATTATTTATTTCTTGTAATGGATATACAGGGTGGTTAGTACATTAATTTATATATACAGGGTGGTTGGTAACTGGTGGTACAAGCGAAAAGGGGGTGATTCTAGGCGAAAAAATAAGTCGAAAATATAGAATAAAAATTTTTCGTTTGAGGCTTTGTTTTCGAGAAAATCGACTTTGAATTTTCGCTCGGTACGCGTGCGGTACGTTATAACGGATCTCACTGTAGATCGTTGTCTCGATGAAAAAATTAAAAAAAGAATAAAAAAAAATTGTTATTCTAAATTTTCGACTTCTTTTTTCGGGTAGAATCACCCCTTTCCGCTTGTTATTTTTTTTTTAATTTTTCCATCGAGACAACGATCTACAGTGAGATCCGTTATAACGTACCGCACGCGTACCGAGCGAAAATTCAAAGTCGATTTTCTCGAAAACAAAGCCTCAAACGAAAAATTTTTATTCTATATTTTCGACTTATTTTTTCGCCTAGAATCACCCCCTTTTCGCTTGTACCACCAGTTACCAACCACCCTGTATATATAAATTAATGATTCACGAAAGGTAAGAGTTTAGATGGAAGTCTCATTAAACTTTGGAATGCCTTCCAATATTCTTCCGCTTTGCAGCCAGATTATACACGATGGAATTTTTTAATAAGCACATTTTCCAATGGAATTCACCAATAAAATTTCACCTTCGGTAAGATTGCCTCTCAGATTTATTACAGTGATTTCACACGAATCGTGATATGGTATTTCCACGTACAGTCCAATACCGTGGAAAATAAAATATTTTCCAATATTTAAAATTTCATCGTGCAATCTTTAACTATAATTTCCCGTGTCTTCTAAATGTGTTGCACAGTTTTAGCCAAAATATGGCTGAATTTCGTCAATGCGAGAACTGAAAGCTGAAAAAATTAACAATCCTCCAATGATCCCTCGAATCTTCCTTTGTTTCAAATAAATTTGTTTCAGTCAAAATATCCATTCAGTGAGAGCATTTTAACGAAAATTTCAGCATCGTGAACGACTAGAAAGCAAGAAATAAGAAATTCTTCGATAATCCTCTTTAAATTTCCTCGTTTTCCAAATTTGTTACAAACATTTATACGCAACGTGCTCTCGATTCTGCACATTTTCACAGAAATTCTACCAACATAAAACGGTAATTAACATTAATAAAAGTACTGATAGACAGTGAGGATAAAAAATAGTAATAATCACAGAGACGTCTATATGAAATATTGTCAAGGAATCGCCTGACTCTACCAGCCTTTAGGTCAAACATCCTGATTGATCAGATAGGAGGAATAATGGAGATACGTAGCAAGTTCATGAAATTGGGTGTAATTGGACGAACGTGAGTAATTCAATCCGTCGAAGCATCTCGGTCAAAGGTTATAGAATGATGTCGAGGATCGATCGTCGGTTTCTAAAGTAGATAACCGAGTGCCTCCGCTAAATGTCAAACGTGTGGCAAACCCTTTGAAAAGTTCAAGATCAAAAACGGCTAACGTTCATCCCGTTGATCTTATTGTCTTCGCTACGGATCGTGCATTATTCCTTTCTCTCTGATAGATCAAACTAAAAATCGAGGGGAGCCAATTTTTGGCTATAAAATTGCAGAACGAAGAACAGAAACTAAAATCTGTTGAAATTTATTTGCGATTAGGTTTTTCAATTTAATGGAACATTTTTAGAATAATTGCTGCTTTCTCGTGGTTTCCCAGATTATCACAATTAATACGTTTGATTGGGATTCATGGTTTTGTAAAATTTCATCTGGTCCTAATCTTGGAAGCCGCATAAAATTTAGTATTTTGTCAACATTTGTTGACTGTTATAAGAATGTGTGATTTTGCGAAATCAGGTTTAACTTTGTAAAATCCAGGAATTTCTTTAAAGCGAGAAGTTGTTATTTTTAAAGAGATACAGAGTGTAATTTGTTAATCAGAGTAATTTTAAGATAATTTTTTGGTGACACTGTGGTTGCAAGATCTGTCATAGACCGTGGCCTAAATTATTGGACATTATCGTTCGCAACCACAGCGCATATGTTCAATTCGACGCTGCACATTGGAGATAATTTGAACGTTCGCCGACGTCTCCCGTAATTACATTATCTTCCCGAATCAACCGGAATAAATTTAGTCGTATGCACGTTGACGTGGTTTATTCCCGGGCAATCACTCTAATTGTCTTGATTTTCACCATATTCTTGAGAACACTCGCCAATTAACTCTTTGAGTTTGCTTCTACGCAGTTATAAATATAAACCAAGTTACTTACAATAAATAATGTACGAAAGAATTTTCTGTTACTTTTAAAATTACATGTAAATCAGATTCTGTCATTAATTGTACTCATATATCCATACTAATTGTAGCTAAGTTTACATTACACTTTATCGTCAATTTTACAGGACCACAAACTTAAACTAAGCTAAGATTGGATAATTACGTACAGTGATTAGACAAGGGAGCGTCACAAAATATTTTATTATTGCTAAATTAGATTTAAATCAGAATTTGTCATTGATTACTATATTAATTTTTTATATTTTATTTGATTATGGCGTAGATTGCACTTCATCATCAATTTTACAGAACCACAGAATCAAACTAAATTAGTCTATACATTAGATTAGAAGATTTTGACAAGTGTATTCTACTTCTGAGAATTTTCAACAAGAACAGACAACATTTTACAAAGAAAGAAATATGTAACACATGTTAATTAATTAATGCATAATTACTGATAGAAAATTCTGTAAAGTACCCTTATATATCAAGAGATTATATTTCACAAATTACCAATATGAAGATCAGACATTGGAAACATATTTTAAGAAGAAGAACTCAAAGTTGCTAAACCTTTCTGGATAAAAAATGATTGAAATCCTCCAAAGAAACAGAACATAAACAAATGTAGCTAATCGTCATACAGTATCAACTGGGGATCAAGGAATTACAGAGTGACTCAATAATAAGCAAGAAAATGTAACATTTAGTAAGAATGAAAGGAAAAGAGAAAAAGAATCCACGATAGAGTCCACGTCTGTTAAACTCTGTGTCTGTTGTATCAAAGCAAAAAATCCTCCGGATTTCGCAGATACCTTTTTCACTTATTTCTTCATTTAACATGCACATCGCACGATTGACCCATAGCATTTTTTTCGCGATGCATATCAAAGATATCGGACACACAGCATTCCAGCGGAATCAACAGCCAACACATGTATGGAGAAGCCGAGAGAGACGAGACCAACGAGCCTGAAATGAAACGGAGTTCTCTTCAAAGCCGAATATACGCGGCCCATTTACAATAAGCAGAGAAATCCATGTGGCTCTGTGTCCATTCGTGCCCCAGTCAGGATTATTTTCCCTACTTCATGCTCGTTTCTTCGTTTTCACTTTGTACTCTCCGATGGAGGGATAATCAATATATCAGATAGCTTTGAAATCCTTCTATTTTTAGACAACTAGTTCCTCCTTTTTTTATATATAGAGAGAGAGAAATGAGCGAAAATTGTACTAATTGTAAATTGCAGCTTTATTTAGTAAACATTAGCATAGACAATTTTTCATCACAATAATCTTTCACTTAGTTTACATGAAATCTCTCTTTTGTCAACTAAAGGTTCTACCATTCATAAATGTTATTTTACAGATTCTACTTTTATTTTTTAAACAAGCAAAGTGACTATGAATTCCACAAGTTACTATATTTCTAATTTTAAATCTAATGTTTCCGCATTAATTGATTTATTTTCTTGAATATCTCATCGAATAAAACCCTAATTCATATTTAGCCTAATTACTACCCTAATTCAAAGCCTTTACCCTAATTCAAAGATTATAGTAGATATAGGTGTGTTTGACCGAGTGTGCCAAGCAATGGAGTGTTTCAGAAAGAGGACCATAGAAATTAATCACACGGTTCCGAGTCTCTTTTCATAGACAACCAACAGGATTTATAGGCGAGAGTTAACATGGAATTGAGAGGGACAGCCGGGACTCATCTTTCTCGCATGGATTGTTTCAGCGATCGCTGTCACCGATATTTTTCCGTCCGCCGCGTGGAGTGCGTCCTTTCCTTTCCGTTCGATTTTGTGGAAAAATTTTTATTCAAAAACAATAATCCTCACAGTCGCCTGTGCCAAATCCGTCTCGTGCAATCGCAATTCCTTTTATGGGCAGGTATGCGAAACGTTTCAAGCATTTTCTATTCGACAATATACGATTTCAATATCTGGCTTGGTATTTTTAAATGCATTCTTCGGGATGCAGACATTACAACATATGAGATGCAGTGGCGAGTATATGGGCTGAAATGGGTTGCTACAGGAGTGTTATATCTCTAAGTGCAATATTAACACGAAATAATCGGGAAGAGCCGTGGAGAGTCGGGGAGAGCCAAGGAGAGACAGGGAGATCCGATTATGTGTTAACCCATTCATTAAGTCTTAGTGGTCTATGTCTGCTTTCTTGAGTTGAATGTATTGACTATAAGTACAAAATTAAAGCGACATAATCGGGGAGAACCGGGGAAAACCAGGGAGAGACAGGGAGAGACAGGGAGAGCCAGGGAGAGACGAGAAGAGACGGAGAGAGACGAGGAGAGACGGAGAGAGACGAGGAGAGCCAGGGAGAGACGGGGAGATCTAAATGTGGATTAAATTACTGATTTTATTTTAGTAACATGTGTTTCGCTTTCTTAACTGGAATTATTCACTCTAAGTGCAAAATTAAGGCTACACAATCAGGGTGACCCAGGGAGACCCAAATATGTATCAAATGACTAAAACGAGGTAACGTATGCGTCGATTCTAATATCCAGGCAAAGAATTCAAAATAATCTGATGGTTTTACAAGAAACTAAATTACCCAAGAACAGAAAATAATCCGGAAGAATTACAAATAAAAGTAGGAAGATTCAACTGCAGATTTCATGTCTCATACGCAGCAAATTTCGATCGTCAATCGCGATAAAACCACGTCTCTCAAATCCAATAGAAACTCAAACTGCAAATACCAAAAACTAATTTCGCCTAGAAAATTACTATGGTCTAAAACCCAAGTAAAAAACACTGACAATAAAGGCGCGCTAGTGTCGAGAAACGGGCAATGGGAACGGAGGGGTAAAAAATGGGGCGAAAACGTCGGAGGGTGGAAATGTCGGACGAAACGGAAGTCCCTTTGATTTTCAGGCGAGCCGCAATTATCCCTCTCGCACGTTCCACATACCGGAACTGGAGCAGTCGGATCGTTACGATCCCTTCTCTCTCTTTTTTTCAGTCCCTCATTCTCCTACCTTTTCTTTCGTGCCACCCCCAGCGAGCCCTCGTGGCCGTGGCTCACCGCGAAAACGCATGAAAAGATTCACGGAAAAGACTCTTGGGGAAGGATGCAGCCAGCCTGAGGGCACAAGAACTTAAAGAGGGCGTCGCAAGGAGAATGGAGATAGGCGGGGAGGGTGAAAAGGGGATAGATCGGTGGTAGCAATCGTGGAGACAATACCAGCCGGTTGAATGAGAGTTTCTTGTTTGTCGACGTCGACACGGACGTTCGACCTCATTAAAAATCACTCGTTTTCAGAGCTGATTCGGAAGGCCACGGTTAATCACCCGGGGGGAGGCGGGGGGCACTCGAAACGCCTTTTATCGGTCCACGTAACCTCCTTTGTCTTCGCACCCTGATCGTCTCTTCCGCGTTCCACGCTTTATCTTCAAACGAATCAGATCGGTTTTATTTGAGTAACGTGGAATTTTCGAGGTTTGGCGAATTTCTTTTGAGAATTTCTGCCACTGCAAGTGGCTTTTGAATTATTGGCGTTTGCGTATTGAGTGTTTGCAGGTTTAGGTATTTCAACTTTGAAGTATTTGAGTGATTAGGTTCTGAGATATTGGAAGTTTGAAAAAATGTTATTTGATATCCTGAGATGCGCTGGATGCTTTGAGAATTTAGACTTCTCAGTTCTGAGATGCCTGGATGTTTGTATTGTAAGAAGTTTAGATTTGAAGAAGATACTGCCATTCGAAGCGTTTTATTTTACATTTAGGTCTTTCATTGAGATTGTATCAGCTTACAACTTGAAGAATTTCAATTTGTGTTTGCATCTGTGAACTTGAGAATTTGATTTTATTTTGGATCTCTGAAATTTGGTATCAAAAGTACCCATCCAAAAGTAATATCGCTTCGACATTTATCTTTGATATCGAATAATATTTCTCCCGATACACAATGGCTATTTAATATTCGCTAGTAGGATACGATAAAAATGAAGACAGTTTAACGATAACATGATTGATTTTGCATATAGAATCGTGTGTAATAATGGCTAAAGGGCAGATAGTTTCGAGCTACCGGTTAGAAAACTGATAGTCCCCTATCGATAGCGACGACCCTTCATCGGTTTAGCATCGACACGAAAAGTACATGCACACGAAGCATTCGATCGGGTACACACAACCCCACACATATTCGAGAGGATAGTAACCGGGTGGTTGATCGTGTGCGAGGCGTCCTTTAGCGGCCTTCCGCCACCCTTCTTTTCCGGGTCACCCGTTACCCTGACGAGGGAGGTTTCATAATTGAGGACCAATTGTCGCGTCGCGGCTATGCTGTCGTTCAAACCGAATGAGAGGAGTGAAGTAAAGAGGCTGGAAAAAGAGAAGAGCCACGGAGGAACAAGGAGAGTGAGAAAGATCTAACTACGGATGAAGTTGATCAAGCTTTGGCGAATTCTGATTTACTTCTTTATGTCGAACCCTTTAAGCAAAATGTAAAACAAAAATCCACCTATTAACTAAGTTTCTATGACTTGTGATTTGCTTCCTTAAGTTAAATTCCTCATTCTAAGTACCAAATTAATGCGAAATGACCAGGGAGAGCCAGGGAGAGCCAGGGAGAGCCAGGGAGAGCCAGGGAGAGCTAGGAAGAGACAGGGAGATGCAAATATGGATTTATCTATTAATTGAGTTCCAGAGGCTTGTGATTTGCTTCCCTAAATGAAATTCTCCACTTTGAGTTAATGACTGAATATTGAATTTGTTGCAATAATTTTATTAGCACCCTCCATTAATTTCAATGAATATTTGTTTGCCGCTTTGTTCATCTCTTGCAGTCATTTAGTTCAAGTTAGTCGCACCTGTTTGGTTAGCAGTAATGATTCTGGATAATTTTTAGCTCGGTAAGGGACATCAATTGTTGGGAACAACGACGAGAGAACGGAAAGGGCAGAAAGGGCCACGGAGACCAGCGAAAGATAATTAGATATTGATTTCGCATTAGAGCCGCGTTAAGATGGACGGCTATTCATTAACCTGTTATAACGGAGGGGTCCTCGTTCATTGGCCGATCTATTAAAATCAAAGGATGGTCGAGACCTTCTGCATATTACTCGCTCGTCCAACCTTCTTTCTCTTCACAACCTCTCCCCCTTTTCTCCCTATTCTTTCACCATTCCCTTTGAAAAAGACTCTCTCCATTGTCTCGGAATGCGACTGCCTAACCACCAGGTCTTCTTGTCCCTGGTGATGAACTTTACTCGGAAATATACGCGTTCAGAGTTACAATTTTCTTTTTGGAAACTCTTTAAATTACGTATCAGGCATGGAAATTAATTCGACACGTTCTTCTTAAATTTTAGCATTTTTCTATCCTTTGAGGATTGATCTATTAATCTTAATGTTTGGAAAATACAGTATGTGACATAACCTCAAATAGTATTGATAGACAAGATGGCGCCTGACAAGGTTTATATTAGACATTGTATATTTTTCGCTTCCTTCCGAAATTAGAAATTTTGGAAATAATATGTTAGTGAAATCGATAAATAAGAAATAAATTTATGTGAAACATAACTTCAGATTAATTTCTCTATTTAATAGAAATTTTCTTCTTTCTTTGAATTTCCTCTATTCTTATATTTTATCTACACACGAAGAATTTTTTAGCGTTATGAAATAAAATATTTATCCAATATTCTATGGTATTTCAGGTCGAGTAAATTCCATGGAAGTGGGACTAGAACGAAATAAGAATTCTCGACGAGAAAAAGCTTCATTGTAGCGAAGCAAATCGCCGGATTGCAATGTAAAGCAGTGGTACTTCTTTCCCGGAATGGCAATCTAATATTTAAATCTTCCTGGAAGTAAGGTAGCTCGAATCGAACGCCCCGGGTGTTTCACGAGAAGATTCGTGCGAAGTACATTGTCGTGAAGGCTAAACCACAATTCTACGTACGATATTTTTAACAGTTCCACGTTCTTCGCTTCACCGTTTCTTCCGTTAAGTAACCTAAGACGAAAAAAGGGAAAATACCATTTTTTGAAGTTTCTTTTAACATCTTTAAAATCTTTCTAAAAACAAATTTAAATTTCATACACTTTCTAAGCGTTCATTAACATAAAATTAATCATATCAAATTATGTGCCCTTCCCCAAAATCATTCAAATTTTATCACAGCTATGTTTCACTAAAAATGTTATTATTTTATTTTCATTATATATAAAATAATTGAAATGGTTTTAGTTATATCTTTCACCCTGTATATATGTGTCACTATCTTTTTAAGACTTAAAGAAAAATATAGAAATCAATTGTACCGTATTTATCAAAAGGAACAGGTCAAAAGCTTCTAAAATATTCAGTGGGCCAATTATCCCCGAATATCGACCAATTAACGCAAGCAACTATTAAAAAACCATTATGCGCTGAAAGGACGACGTGTTCATTAAACACGAGCTACGCAGAAATTTGTTACTCATCGCGTGTCCCTGATCGATAGCGGCGCTATTGATGTCGATAGTAGATGAACGAGCCATAATAAGCCAGCGTTCTGGATAGGCGAAAAGTGGTAATTGTTTTCGACACGTATTCAATGATGTCTTTCAAATTTCCACCACCATGGAGCCTA
The DNA here is from genome assembly GCF_000188095.3 of Bombus impatiens. Classification (NCBI taxonomy): domain Eukaryota; kingdom Metazoa; phylum Arthropoda; class Insecta; order Hymenoptera; family Apidae; genus Bombus; species Bombus impatiens. The sequence continues at coordinate 922,421 of NT_176526.1, read as the reverse complement.
AAAATACTATTCCTCGCTATTTCTTCATATATCTTTAAATATCTCTGATATAAAAAGAGATAGACGTTTCAATTGAAAGCCAAATTAAAGTTCATAAAAAACTGAAAAGAAAATGTAGAATAAAATTTTTTCGTAGGACAAACTGTTCTTGAAAAAATTGGATTGAGAAAAACTGTGCGTATGCCAAACAGTTTTCCCTTGATTCGTTTCAATGAAAAAATTCTTGCTACATTTTTGATATAGCTTTTGGCGTACAACTGATTATTTAATTTAAACCAGATGCACGATATATCGTATAATTATATTACTTGAAATCTTTTTTCTGCAATACGGATTCTTGTATTACAACGTGTTCCAAAAAGAAATTTGGGTCGTGGCTGAATCATTTACTCAAGAAGCAGACGGATCACATCTAAATTTGCGGCACATCGGTTGTACAACCGATTTTCCAATGGGAATGCAATCTAAATATACGATTTGTCAATGAAGGTTTCTGTTATAGACGAAAATATACGTCGTGCTCTATATTCTTATTTCTAAGTGTAAAATCAAATTTTACGCGTCATCGACGTTGTTAAATTTTTAATAAATGTAGTGACTAGTTTCTTTTATAAATAGAACGTTTCTTTTATATAAGTAGGACATTTTCTCTGAATTTTTTATTTGCGAATGGAGAGTAGAATCTTTGCAGATTTTAATTGACCAAAGAAATAAATTTATAAAGAAACAAAAAGTTTTGAATTATAAATATTTACAATAAAAAAGCTGCAGATTACAGCATTTTTTTTTACAGATTACAACAAAATTTCAAATTAGAAAAGTTTTAAAAATGATAAAGTTTCGTATTATAAAAATTTAGAAGTATATAAGAATGATAATAAACATTATAAACGTTAAGATCGTGATTTCTTTCGAGACACCGGTTATGCCACGGCCATCCTTACGAAATATCCGTATCGCGTGCTCGATCGCACGTAATGTACTCCAACTGCAACGACTACAACGTCGAGTTTTCGCGGAAGCATGCAAAATATTCGAGCTGTCGACACGCGTGATACGCGGAAGGAACGTAAAGCCGGCTTCCGGAAATCTACACGCCGGCTTATGGAAATACATCAAGCCGGAACTGGCTTTTACAATGTCAGTTATCTACTTCTTGTCATCAAAACCAAATTTGTCCCTAGAATAATCCTAGGGATCCCTAGAAAGTTATAATAAAATTCTAACCAATACTTAACTGTGTTGCTTCATTCTCCTTTCAAATTTCAACAATTGAAAAATCTGCCATATTTTACAAGTAAAATTGATTTAATAAAATTTATGCCGAAAAACTTTCTGTCCAAATTCGTAAAAATTACCGTGCCAACAAAATAATTTTGTGCTTAATATTTTATATCATGAAATTTGATAATTCGAAACTTTTTAATTTCTGGTTTTTATTACTTTTTTTTCATCGAAAAAGTAGAATCGAATTTTGACGAAAGTTTTCGACAGAAAATGGCGTCTATACAGGGAGAGAAAGTTTTCCTACGGAGTTTCTGATCGTGGAAGAGCAGAAGCGCCTAAATGACATCGTTTATTATTTTAATGACGTCATTAGTGGAATTTAAATAAACTTGTTCGCGAGCCACTTCGTCCCGTGACAGTTTTATTCGTCGTTGCCACGACATTTGGCTATTCTCGCTACATTCGCACCGCCATTAGTGTCTTATTTTTCCTCTAGCATCCTCCCACAACTATTTTATCGCATTCACACTCAGTCACAGAAGTCCACGTACAACCATCAATCTTTCTCTATCTGATTTATCAAACGAACCTTAAAAAGCATTTTATCGCTAAATTGTTTATATAGTATTTTATATCGGGAATTGGTTAATTAAAAAGCGATGTTTTCAATTTTGAATTTTCATAATTAGAAATTTGTTTATTCCAAATTTTTATAATCCGAAATTATCCGATTGTAAGTTTTTGTAATCCAAAAATTTGTTTAACTTTTTCCTCTTAATAACTGTAATATATCGTGTGAAATTAACTGAAAATAATCGCTTCGTTGTAATTTCCTGACTTTAATGAATATACACATGTGCAAACTTTTGGACCAGGTTGTACAAATGGCGAGGATAAGAAGAGAGAAAAAAAGTGCTGACTTAATATTACGGATTAATAAGTTGATCAGAATATTCGCCAACAATAGAGGAAGCACGGGAAAATTCCGGCGGAAGCGTTGAAATTGAACACTTTGAGCCTTAGGTTGGCAACGGACGGGGGATCCCCCTTCACACTGTCGCGATGCTTTTGATACCTGCTGAAGGGAGTATCCCCCTTTGTGCCAGTGTAGCACTTTTAACACTCTCTCCCTCTGGGAAGGGCCTCCACACAGCCACTATGAGCACGTCGTTTCACGCTAGCATGGTGAAAAGTTTCCGAGCTCACCATGGAACGTGGCCCCGGAAACATGCTCGATATTCGCTGGATGCCATGGTTCACGCTTAACCCTTGGCATATTTACCAAGATCAGGTCAAACAATATACGTATATAATCCTACAGTGCTTATCTAAAATTGTTTGATATATAGTACCAGCAATCTTACAATGAATTTTATTCCTAATTTTTAAATTTCTATTTTTACTAAATAGAAGAAGATAAAAGATCAATTAAAACCTATTAGAAATTGATCTTGCTATCATTGACCAACGAATTAACCAAATTGTCTAACAAAGGATCTCCTATCAGGGTTCCAGAAACCCTTCATCCAATATATTATTATTATAGATCTTTAGCATTTCCTACCCCTCTTTTTTTAATACATAAGTCACCCTATACGAAGATTAACCAGTAATAAAGCAATAACGAAGATGATGGCCTTAAACTCTACGAACTTTAAACTCTAAAAAATAAAATAAACTCCGATGCAAATAAAGCTTCCACAACGTTTACGATAAATTGGCCGAAATTCCTCAGGAGAGGAGTATTCGTCGTGGAAACCAGCGAGGAACACAGTTGGCCCTACCCTAATCTAAAACGAGGATAATCATACTTGATAAAACTTAATCAGCAACGCGGTGGGTTTAATAAAGCGTAAACGCGGTAGATAATAAACGTGAAATAATAGATGATGAAATCTGCAGGCTAGATGAAACGTTTCCAGGCCGTGGGCAAACTGTGGGGTTGTTTTCGAGTGGAACAATATAAAAATGACGCGACATAGCTGTGCCACGTATTCTGTGCCAGGACGGGCGTCGTCTTTTCTTTTCCACCCTGTCCATCCCATTGTCTTCGCTTCCCAGTGAACTTGTGCACATGACTCGTTTTCAAAAGACCATCTCCACGCTCGTCATAGGCACGTCAAGAAGCGAAGCAAAGTCGAAGGACAGGGACATATTTTCATGGTGAATTATCCTGGAATTATATTGTTCTTTAGACTATTGTAGTTTTGCTAGGTTGGTGCGTTCTATATGGAACTTTGCCTTTACCAAGTTTAAATTCACCGGGCCAATGTTAACCATGATAGCTTTTAAAGGTAAACCTATAACCGAGTCTAAGCTTTTGACCTATATTTTCACAAATCCTTGAAACGATGTCAATCAAATTTTGATAGAGTGCTCTATTAATAGCGCTAAATGAATTGAATACCCGGGCTTTTCCATAAAGCTCGCAGAACAAAAGATCGTATCCAATATGTACAGAAAGTTCGTACGATTCTCTATGAAAAAGATTGATTAAACTTATTTTCTAATCCATTTATCTATTCTATTCATTTATCCACGTGGAACTGGAATTAGTGTGTTGTATAAGCTAAAAATTTGAACAGACGATAGTACAATGGAGATGGAATATCTTCTAATTTAGAATTAGTGTAAGAATTAATATAACTATAATTGAAAAATTGATTCCAAATTCTTGGCCAATGGTATACGGCTGTATAAAGCTTCTAAAATGTTCCAATACGCTATATTTTCACATGGTATTTAATCACTAAGTACAGTAGCGAATTTAGTATGGAATCTTATGAGATACATCGCGTCTCTATATTCTGATTTTCAGAGGCATCGGCAGAAACGCGAGGTAAATAATAATCATCGACAGTTGGTGCGATGATTTGGACGAGAAATCAATCGCGGAGTTGCACACGTTTATTTGGTTGGTCCTGCATCATCGGTTGGAATAGAAAATAATGGCAAGCTGCCGGATATTTGTGGGCGGGAGTGTGACAAATATATATGATAAAAGCCGAGCTGTTCCGCTCCGTATCTCGATATTGATTTATAACGGGCCGATATTCGCCAACCGTATATCGGAACTGTGTTTTCGATTTCCATGTAACGCATTCACCGAAAATTTGATATTTCACTTCGAATATCAATAAGTATATTGAAGCCAAAAATGTACAAGCCTCTGACATCGTTGTGCCTAGGAATAATTTCTACACAAGAAACTGAAAATATTTTGGTATTTTTTTCCTGACAGAAATAGGTTTCTCATTTAGGAATTTTCCCGTTTCAGGTTTTTCCGATTTCGGCTTTTTGTCCTAGATCTTTCATTTTTGGATTTCTCTTATTTTGGATGTGTCCCGGCTTGGACTTTTCTATTTTAGATCTTGCCGATCTGTAGTTTTCTTGTTATATTTTTATCTCCTACCTGAAATTTCATACGTGACGCTTCCTAAAAGAAAATTTAAAAAATTTTGAAAGAAATTTCAAGAAAAAAAGTTTATGGCTAAACTTAAACTAGGATATAAATATCTACATTTCCTCATAGTAAAATCCTTAACAGTGGCGCTATTTTATAACAAAATATTCCTAGAATGGCTCTCTACGGTTCAGACTTGGGGAAACATCGTTCAACTTTCTCATTACCTGGCAAACACGCTAAAATTACATCTAAAATGAAACAAGAACCGTTTCCAAGGAAACGGGATGGTCTAATCATCGTATGGATCTAAATAAACATTGACGATGAGGCCACGTGGTGGTAGGATTGTGTAACTGGACCATGCTCGTGGGAGCACGTGACATTAACCCGATTAATCTGATTTCACAGATGCAATCGTGTCCAGGTGGTTCGATGGACGCAGCCAGTGTAAATTGAATCCAGTAATCGAAGACACGCGGAAGTACACCAATCTACCATTCTCTTGCTTGCTCTCCTATTGTGATACTATCACGAGTTCTAGATTCTTACTGTTATTTATATAGACCATTCTTATATTCTAGATAATAGATCTTGCCAAATTTGGAGTTTTCAATTTTGGGGCTTTCTATTTAGGATTTTTCCCAATTTGGAAACTTTCAATGTGTACCTTTCCTCCTGCAACTTTCCTGCTTTAAATGTACCCAATTAACTAGCACTTTACTATTTTCGACTGTCCACTTTTGGATCTTCCTATATTTTGATTGCCCAGTTTACAATTTCCCCAACTTTAGGTTTCCTTAATTTTGGATCTTCTCATTTCACAGATCTCATTGTATGTTACTAAAATAATACGCGAGCATAGGCAATTAGGAGGTTCGAGTGGTAATCGACTGAAACGGCTTCACTTCGAAGCTATTAACTTCGAACTTGATCTCAGCCCTATCAGCCGAGGATGAGTCCCTACAGTTCCATGCAAAGCGGGTTTCCTTGGCTGAAGTACCAAGGGTGTTGCAGTTGTAACGAGCATGCAATCCTGAAGGGTTAAACGATGCTTGGTACTCACTTTTCTGCGGCCGCAGCAGAGCATGGCTGCTGCGCTGCAGCTGCGGCGAGCCGTCGACGAGAGTTGAGGCTGATGACAGACGTAGCTGAGTCGTGCGCCCCCTTCCCGCTGCAGCTGCACCACGCGCACCTGCAGCTGCACCTGCTCCCGCTCCCGCTGCCCTTGACCGACACCGACTCGACCACCGTACTTGATGCGCACGTGTTTTCGCCACTGCATGAGTTCGGTGCGTCATGCCCTCTTCCTGAAATTCAATCATCGATTAGTAAAAAGGCTAATGATTCGAGGCCGATCAGTTGGGGACTAATTTCGAACAAGGATAGTGGGACGTAACAGAATTATCTTCGATTAGAGGGATCTTAGGACGTGGTCATTTGGCAAATCGGTAAGTTTGGAATTTCCAAGTTTCAACATTGTCAAATTTCGGAAGGCCCAAATTTGGAAATTTTTTGATACAGGAGTTCTAATCTTCCAAATTTCCAATCTATCGGTCTTTGGAGTTTTTGGAAACTCTAACATTCCGAAACTTTTGACGTTTGGGTGCCAAGATCCTGAAATTTCCAAATCTTCAAATTAAATCTTTGAACATTCAAACTGCAGAATTCTCAAATTTCTGAATTTAATATTTAATTTCCTATAAAAAGTCTCCAATCGTCCTGCTGTTTTTTTCTTCGGCATTTAAACAACACCTTGCGGCTAGGGTCGTGCTACGGCTAAATCAGTTTCTTCGAGAAGCCGGGAGCCTGACCGCAAGAATTAATTAATGAACCACGAAGGCTAAAGGGTGGGTGGGAATTTCGGAATCTTCATGTGCTCTCGGCACGACACACAAGGCTATCAAAAGCAATCACCGTTACGTAACACGTCGTTGCTAAAAGGCTTCCATAGGGTGTTGCCGTACGGCTAATGCACTTTGTTAGCAGAGCAGCCTCGTAGTCGCAAATTTTTGCTGAAGCTAAGGATGCCAGGAGTCGCCACCCATTCCTTACCCCTTGGAAAAGCAGGACAGATCGATCGATACGTACCGGGTGGGGGGAAAGAGAGGAACGCACAAGCTGCATACTCCTACTACACATTAAACGTCTCTATAATCTTCGCCATACGTTCTGGGTATCCTGACACCATGAGCAACCATACACCTTCGCTGCTTGAAAACTTTTAACATGACACCGTCAGTTCTATCCTTCTTCGTTTATGAAGCTACATGTTTTCAAGAATTATACTCTCTTCAATCAACTATACTTTTAACGAACATACTTGTTGTCCATTCATAGTTAATTGCGAGATTAAAGAGACTTTCGATGAAAAATTATTTTCCTGTGCAAACTTTATTATTATTGATCTAAGCCAAGAGCCACGTTTAATCGATCTGTTGATCTAATCTTAAACCACGTACGTGTAATCCATTAACAGGCAATATGTTTTATTAGATATACGTATATTCGTTTCTATTTCGAAACTTTCGATTCCTCAAATATATGAACCCTCCAATCTATTTGAAACTTTCCTAATAGCCAGATTGTTCGATTTCTAATTATATTTCCTATAAGTTTCAATCTCTTTGAAATGGAAATTTTCAAGAACAGTCCCTATACTAAAACGAGAGAACCCAATAAATAGATAACTGGATAAGTCGAGCAAACAGCATAGTAATAAAACCACGAAATTGAACGCTGAAACTTATTAGGCTTAGACAAGTTACGAAACCAATTTGGGGATCGTAACACGAAGGTTTCGACGTCTACGACAGCTGATAGGTGACTGGCCGGAATCACTAGACTTTTTACTATCACTTCCCTGAATCAGGCACGTTCAAGGTTGCCCTCCTAAAATCCCTATTTGCTGTTCCCATTTTATCACTAACAACTGTTGTTTATATTGCCTCGGCGAACCTTATTTGCTATTGATATCCTCCACGCAAGTACACTTGATTGGAGAGAAGTTTTTCCCTTTCATTCTACTGTTTAGAGTTCTCTTTAACTAGCGATTCTGCCTATCCTTGGGAATTTTCCAAGTTAGGATGGCGACAAAAATGTTAGAATGTGGTTAGTAAAGCGAATAAAACAAAAGCAAAGCGAAATTATTAGAAAGAGAATTTTTCTGACGGCTGAAGTTTTGTGAATTTTCTCGGAATTCTTGTTTAGTACAAAATTTTTAATCTGTAGATTCTGAGAATAAAGTTTGCCAGCTAGTATACCTGAGATCACATGAAAAATATTCCTCGCCACGAAAGAAATTAATTAACTAATTTTTTTATGAAAACTATTATTCGATATTATTCTATTAAATATCAAATTTATCCGTGTTAACTAATCCTTAAACAAGAATAAAAGAACCAACGGATAAAATTCCCTAGGTGACTAGGGAGTCAGTTGGAAGTGGAGACTTCTCGTTTGCCCGGTGAACAACGCCATTACACACGCGGAAATCGTGATTCAGCGTTAATTAATGAGCCTTGATTTAATCAGGGCTGCAGCCGCGTTATTAAAAATTCATCTCGACGTAGTTCGAAAGGTGGAAAGCGAACGAGGAAGCGTCGAAGGGCGTCGGTAATCGATGGATCCGTGGACAATCTTTATTTTCGGATGGAACAAATGTAGACGAACGAAAGATACGATCGGTAGGAAATGTAGAACGAGGCCATCGTATCGCGTGCCAAATTAAAATCATTCGATCATCTGGGAACCGATGGATGGATCCTAGCCATTAATAAATTAACACACCCTGGTATCGACTGGCTGCTAGATAAAGTTATTAGGCCACTCTCTGCGTGTCTGATACTCCCCTGGCATATTTCTTCTAATATTATCATCTCACTGGAATCCACTACAAATTACAAATTACAAATCTCAATAAATATTCTAGTAAAGTTCTCTTTGACACCAGATTAGGTAGGAAACTTAGCTTTCATTAAGAATTCATCGCGAACTTTGACCTAACCTTCAAGAAGATTTTTCTCAAAATAGTATCAGAAAACTATCGTTAAAAGGCTATTAGCATAACAAATCAAATATTGAACTGAAATCTCACTAACCTTGGCAAAGGTTAATTAAGGCTTGGATTAATTCTCTAACCTATTCATCATGGAACCTATCCTAACCTCGATAGATTTTCCTTAAAAAATTACCAGAATTGTTCAAACAATTCTTAGTCGTCAACTATTGAGAACTGAAATTCTATTATAAGCAAAGGATCAATCCTAATCTAGTCGACGCGAACCCTAACCTAACCTTAAGAAGATTCCGCTCGAAAGAGTATCAGAAAGGGATTGGAACGATGTGTAGCAGGTAGAAGGATAGTGTATTTAAATCACTAGGTGAATAAGGGCCGAAACAAAACGCTTCCAGCCCCCTTTATGGTAACCGAATAATCGATCGCACGTGGCTGTGCGCAATCACAGTTGACCTAGGGCCACCGAGAATTATGCCAGGAATCTCATAAGCGACGTCCATCACCGACCGAATGTCTCGGTCTTCAATTCAATTGGTGGTACTATTCATACGACACATTCTGTGTCAAGCTCGCGTTGGCTCATTAAGAATCAATGAAATCCTCAACCGCGTGCGGCTGTCGTGGCATAACCTTGACCTTACCCTCCCTTTCACGGATTCTCCCTAAAAAGAGGGTTAGCTCCTAGTGCATGGGAACAATTTATGGAATAATCTCGTCTGAACCATACCGACTTTGTTCGAGCAATCAGTGATAAAGTTGCCTGGAATCTTTGAGTGGTTAGGAAACTTATGGTAATAAGTAAGAGGAAACAAATTGCTGATAACTGGTGAAAAATTGAGGAAGAAGAGAGTAAAGTTGAAGAGCTAGGGGAGAAGATACTTTTGTAGTGACATTGGTTCCCTATAGATTTCATATCTCTTGATGATCTAACTTCTAGATTATTCACTAAAATTCGAAGCCTAGAAGAAAAGACACATTTATTATGGTACCACAATGAGTAGAGATGTTTTAGCTTCTTCTGATTTACTGAATCTTCCCACTTTTGGATACAATTACCAAATAAGGAAAAAAAGAAAGGAGGAAATTATAATCTTGAATGGGACGTTAATGCCCTAGGAATTTTTGAGTTTAATGAAGGTAGGAAGTTCCTCTCTCTTGTTAGTTTACTACATCTCTGTGGCCCTAAGTAGCTTGATGAGGGCTCATAAATAACGGTGCTACGCTGCTCCAGTAAACGACCAATCGGTCCCTGGCGATACTTCTGGCAACAAACCTGTTCCAGGGAAATACTCGCACGGGGGAAAAACGTGCAGCGTAATGATACTGATGCACGTGTAAGGGTAAACTGTCGTGCTCCCCATGGACGCTCTTCTGCTACCGTGAATCCATAAAAGTTCCACCGTTCATGCAATCTTTTTGAACCAGAAATCACTTCTGTCTCAAGATTCGAGATTAAAAACCTTTCCTAAACACAATTCTAACTTTGTGTATACAAGTAGGAGATATATCCTAATTATAAAAAATACGAAACATTTCCGTAAAAAGAGAAGAAATTATAAGACACCCAGTTACAGTACACACTACACACATTTCAAATAAATTAATTCGATAGCTACAGAGACATTAAACAGATTGCAAGAGTCTAATTACATAGGTCTGAGTAAATCAGTAAATAAAAATTTTCATCAATCACACATAATTTGAATAACTGAACGAACCATATCTAGTTCTTCTTGATATTTGCTACCACGTATAACTAATGCAATAGAAGCGAATGTTTAATGGTCATTCGAAGTACAAGCGGCGTGCTTGACACAGAGGGCACCTGTACGCTCGTCTCGGATAGAAATATCGCGTTGAATTACAAAGAAGAAAACGTGTGTTGGTGGCATGCCATGCAGGTTTACTCGTATTTCCAGAGTAATTTCCAATCGATGCAATTCTCTGGGCACACTTGGAGAAGAGTTCTCGCAGTTTGGAAAGAAGTTAGAAGAACAGGAAGTGATAGAAGAGATATAGGTGGCGTGCATGATCGGTACCTTCTAAAAATCATTTCTCGCGCGAAGGGCCGACGGGTCCCTGCTCGAGCAGACCTGGGTCTCTTCTCTCATTCTGGCCCACCGATCACCTTCTCGCGCTCTCCTGAAACAAAATAAGAATAGTTACGTTAGTACGTAGGTATTTAATAAGACTTTTAGTTATTTCATTAATCGGTATAATAAATATTTATATTTATAGGATAGATAACGTAGGCATATCGCAAGGCGGATTAAGTAAAGTATGGAACACTTTGGAATTTCAAAACTTCAATCTGACTTTCTTATGTTACTTATTAGAGTTTACTGTATCTTTTGCTGTGTTATTACAAATCAACAATGACAGTATTGTATTATTATTAATGACAGTATTGTATTATTATTAAGTATTATAATTCTGAATGAGTAAACAGAAAGTGATGGTAAAATGAAAAATAAGTATTTTTCTAGAGTATACTCCATGTGACTTTGCTTTTTAGTAACGAAGCTTTAAAGATGCAAGTGTTGGGCGTCAGCTGAAGAGCAATCCCCCATACACCGAAACCCCACGGAAACAAGGAGCGTATGACGGGTTGCTCGTCGACAAGCGCCCCATCGAAACTTTTATATAAAGAATAAGATTATTATATCATCTCATTCTTTACTCTACAAATTCTATAATCTAGTAAACTGCTGAAACTAAACTCTCTGAAACTGTATTTTATTTCAGGTTGTGTTACAAGTAGATTGCTCATTTCCATGCATTTATGGGAAATTTAAAGGTGAAAGAATACGGAAAGGATCAAAAGTAAAGTACCCTTTATAATATTTACTGCGTGAAGCAAATATCTACTTAGATTCACTTCTTTTAGATATTAACCTAGACTATTTCCTTCTTTGTAACAAAGAGAAAGAGAGAGAGAGAGAGAGAGAGAGAGAGAGAGAGAGAGAGAGAGAAGAATTTCAAAGCAAATTCCTGGAAGTTATCGATAAGTTTTAAGGCTCCTATGTGAAAATTCAAAAACTTGCATAGAAGTTTGGCTTCGACAGGCGGGAGTAATAAAGCTTCCCGGACTTTCGACTTCGCAGACGACTCCATGGGAAAACGTCAGCGTTAAGCAAAGGAGTTCTCAATATGACACAAAGCTGGAGGAGCATTGTGCTTTTGATCACTCATCGTTCTTTTCACTTTCCTTTCCAATAAAACAATTACAAACTGCTCGTATAATTTATCTCGAAATAACCACATGCCAGATATACTTCTTTTCAATATTCTGATCAATCGCATACAATATTGAAATTTTTAATTTTTAATTTTAACTAAATATTTAATTTTTCAAAAATGCTGAGCACATGATCGTCTAATTAATTTACACAAGCTTCTCCTTCCTCGGTAAATGAGAATTATAAAGAACCAAATATCCAAAATTTTCAGCACATGATCCTCTAATTACTTTATACACGTTTCTTTCTACAGGACTACGTATATTTGAATATTATACTCTTTTGAATATTTCGACCAATTCCATACATCAGATTCAATAGTTTTATCAATTGCATTACAATTAAAAGTTTTATGATTATATTCCTCGCAACATCGAATATCCAACTATCTAAATTTTCAACACTTGAACTCCTAATAAACGAGTTCAGTTTCAACGACATAGATAAAGGTAACTGAAATCTTGGAAGTATCAACTACTTTACCAAACAATTCAGACAACAGATTGGAGCTGGCGATTCCCTGATCACAAACACTATCTACAAAGCGCCCAAACGATTCACACTAGTATCTTACACAGAATCGGCGAAATTTTTCCGGCGAGACACAACAGCTCGTTAGAAAGAAGGGCAAAAAAATGAACTGAAAAAAGCTGTCCACGAGGAGGCACGCGAGATTAACTACACCGGCTCACGCCAAGCGTATCTTAACAACGTCGTACACGCCACTTAACGCCCAACATCGCGGCACACGATTTTCCTTCTCTCCGCGAGGACGAGGAAGGCGACGACTTCCACGGGGGGACGAGCGCGGTCTCAAACTGCGCGACGACGTGTGTGTGCCGTCGTTAAATAAAAGGGGGGGCCTACTACTGCGCAAAATCTTTGTCGTAAGGGCGGTTCGATCGCCGTTTGGTCCATGTGATATCAGTCATCCTCCGGATGATAACTCAATCGTCTTCTTTTTCCTCGCTTTCCGCTTAAAATTTTTCCTCAGAATTATCTAATCTAAAGATTTTAGTAACATAATTAATATTTATGTCAATAATAAAATATGATAATTTAATAAATTACCTTCAGATATTTACTTTGAGATATTTATTGAAAACTGTACCTGAGGTTTGCCTATTCTATGGATTTCGTTATTTAATAGTGGAATTGATATTTGCCTAAAATATATATATGAAAATTATTTTAAAAGTTTGTCAAATTGATTACTACAGGTGCTACTTAAAATAATCGTGAAAGTGTAGGATGTAATATAGTATATGATAGTGATTTTAAATATTTAAAAATTGACTAGTTAGCGGCGTATGCGGTAAAAATTTTACGTGCTTTGTACAAAATGATCTTGAGACAATCTTCTACTCAAAGTTTAATATCATTTAAGAGTTGCGCGGGATGATATTTGGAACTTCTTCGCATACAGTTCCCCCTTTACCGTTACTTGCTTCATTCATTATTTATTTTGAGCCAGAGTGCAGCGACATGAATAAACAAAGGCACGATGCGGAACTCTGCTTCAGAATGAATACACGTTTACGGTCATTCCACATAAACGTAGTTTCTTTCATCAAACAAGTCAAAACTGTGAAAAGAAGAAAGCTCTCTCAGAAAAAGAAAATATATATATCATCAAATATGAATATATTTCTTAATGACTATACAATTCTCAAGAAATTCTTCATGTAATAAAACATTGTTTTGAGTGCTGATATGCATCAGAGTTGTTACAAGCTACAGTCGATGCTATTATACTCGAGCAAAGAATCAGCGACATTCAACTGGTTCTCCTGAACTTCGTTCCTCGATTCCGCTTTCCGTTTCATGTTCTATCGATACAGAAGAGAGAAGAAGAGCCTCCAGTGGCAATGAAGAAGCGCAAAACTAGCAAATGGAAATATAGAAACGGACAGACCAAGCCTGACTGACCAACTAAGACAAACCACTTGGGGGAAGATACTACAATTGTGCACCATCTTGGAATTTCTTCTTCTCTTCAACAAGAAGAAGAAAGAAAGAAGGCGAAGAATATTGTGAAAGTTCGGTTCTGCATCCAGCACGAGTAGCGTTGGAATTTTTATATTCTTCTTAGAGCGGAGATAGGTGTACCGGTTTAATGATCCCATTATCTTCAAAGAAAGTTATAGAAGGAGGATAGTAAAGCTATTTATACGCTCCCCCGCGTCTCGCCCTAAGGGTGTCGTTATTCTAATTATGGATTTTCCTCGTGTAATAGCCGGTTAGAAGTCACGATATAAAAAGTAGCCTCCAAAAACGCTATCGCTCTCTTCTCTTCTTTAAAATGTCGCGATAATCTTCCAACACATTCTACATGCAGATTTCGGCTGAAAACAGGCGATCGTCCAATTAATTGAAACAATATGTGTAGTTAAAGTAGTTAAAGACGCAGAATATTAAGAAGTGGTACGGTGAGGAGCAAAACGAAGCGATTCCGACTGTGAAAAATAGATGCCAGTAGGGTCGATAAGGTGGCAATGGACGCAGAAGAAGCTCGTGGAGCGCAATTTCGGATCGTACGGCAATGTAGCCGGGCCTGGATCGATAAGGGATACGTTTAAGGGCGAGAGTAACAAGAGCATCGCAGCAGCCAGGATCTTGCTCACTGTGTTCCTTACATCAATCAAGTAACACCTGCCACTATCCTTTGAATAATGACAGCAACCAACTACGTACCCTTCATCTAAAGTCATAAAAGAGGAAGCAAAATAATAAAACATATACTCGCTAACCTCGAAAAGAGATAAAACACAAAATATATACTGAACGAGCAAGAACAGATATAAAAGAAGAGTATAAAGAATAAATAAGAAAAGTAGGTAATAGAGATACCGTACAGTAGTATAGAACGAGTGGAAAGAACATAGAAACACGGCGAAGAAAGGGTGAAGAAAGGAAAGAAGGGTCGGGTGAAGCACGATTTCGTGGTGGCGTGCCAGAGCCAATGGTCCCGGACCAGCGGATCGATATACCCTTTTTCGAGAGTGCCTTCAACCGACCCTCCCTCGACTCGTACTAACATACAGCCACACGTACACATAAACACTGACTACCCTCTTTCCTCTCTCTCTCCTCAAGGAAGACGCGCGTGTTGCCGACTCTCTCTCTTAAACAGCTCTCTACTGAATGAATCAAAGTGACCAGCCAGAGTCCGTCCGGTTTGTCCATTGGTGCAACGTACCTTTCTAGTAACCGAAGGACGAGCAGCTTCAGAGCCAGGAACCCAATGTGGTTGGCCCAGTCCGCCTTTCCTTCGACTTTTTCAGCGAACAAGAAGGAAGCGGGCACAAGTCTTCCGGTTGCAGCTTTCTCACCTCACCGTATAAACGCCACGCGGGAATCAATACGCGCGCCTGCCTCAAGCTTCTCCCTCTCTTGCCCGCTTGTGTTTCACCTCCAGTAAGCCTCTGTCTCTCCCTGTCTCTCCCTGGCTCTCCCGCGATTCTCCACTCTCGAGCAGCACTCTGACTGTCCGTGTCGCGGCTCCAGCCTCCCCGCAGCTGCTCGGAACCTCGTGCACTACCCTTGGTGAACTCGTACCAGAGCCAGCCACAATCACCAGGAGGCGACGACTCAGCGATCCTGGCCCTTTAGCCGGTCATAGAAGGGACACGCGTGTCTCGCGGACGCAGCACGGAAAACCGAGGATTCGCCTGACGACGGTGTGCAACGCACCGCGCCGCATAACCACGACTACCTAGAGTACCCGGGCGGACATGTTGGTCGAGGGAACTGCGCACACGCGCCCCCGGCTCTTCTTCTCGCGTATTCGCCGTGGCCCTCCAGACTACGCTGAATCAATTTTTCCGCCGGACCGAAGTCAGTTTTTGAGTTTCTTTTCAGTTCTCTTTATTCATTTCGTTTTCTTTTATTCTACTTTGGTTCGTTTGGGAACTTCTCTTTTGAAGATTAGGAGTCAATGAAGATGGACTTGTGGATGGAAAAGTGTAATTTTGATTAGAAGGCTTTTGTTAGTAGGCGATTAATCGAGATTAGTCTCCTTTTTCCTTTTATCCTTTCTTTTTTATTTCATTCAAATGAAATTTTTCGTTTTTGGGGATTTGTAATCAATGTGGACAGGCTTAAGATATAGGACTTTTGTTAAATATTGGAAAGAGGACATTTCCTAAGCAATTAGTAGTCTACTCTTCCAATTAATTTCGTTTGCCTTTTTCTCTTTTGCAAGATGGAAATTAATGAAAATGAATCTGTGTGCGGGAATTTTCTAAGGCGTTCCGTGGGAAAATAATCTCATTTTATTTATTTATTGCTTTTATTTTGCTTAGAATTTTATTTTCTAGAAAATGGAAGTCAATAAAAATGGGCACTTATTCGCAACTACTTTTCATTTCTTCATTATCTCTTCAAATTTTATTTTGATATTAATTTGGACTTTATATTTCTGAAAAATGGAAGTCAATGGTCATCGATTTGTAAATTAACAAATTACATTTTAGTTAGGCGATGGAAAGAAATCGTTCCACAGATGATTAATCGCAATTAGTTTTCTTTCCTTCTCATTATTTCATCCCGCTTGAAATTTCCTTCTTTAAAGGATGGAAGAAACGAAAGTGAACTTAAGACACAAATAAACAAAGTTTTGGTCAGATACAGAAAAGAAGACATATCGTAACGTAGATTAGTCGCCTTTGACTATGGGCTATGGTTATTTCGTTGAACTTAATAGGTTTATTGATTCTTCTGGATCTCAGTTGACCGAGCGGCTTTTTGATTTTTTTTCGCCTGACTCGATGCAACAGGTTATTTGAATGCTTTCTGCGGATTCTTTGTTTTTTTCGAACGATTCAGTTCTGTCTGTTCAAACAAAGGCATACGCAGGTTCTTTCTGCATTGGGATATGATATATGATTTTCGGATTTTTTCTCTAGTAATTAATGGAAATACGAAATTAAGGTTCTCGATGTTGAACGATTCTTCGAATTATTTCATGGGGTGGCACGGAAACGCATTTAGTATTGAATATCAATTAATCTAACTGGATCTCCTCGGCTAACACATTTAAGCCATTGTCTTACATCGAGGTTGGCTTGTGTCGCAAATTATGGTTCAAACGTGAGAGCCACGAGTCGTGTTCGTAATACAAATAACGATAGTATATTTTAATAAAATCTATCGAAATATTTCAACAGAATATGCTGAGTTACTGGGTTTGTGCATAGTGACACATAAAAGTATTTGAATAACTTATAATAGAATAAATTATGTTTCACTTATTAAATATCATAACAAATACCCTATTTTAAATATTTTACAAATTTGTATGGCTTTAAATTTCCCATAAATGCATAAAAATACCCAGCCTATTGATAATTATTTTGATTAAATAATAATTTAATGAACCTACATATCATTCAAACTGCACTTAGAAAATCATCCTAATAATTTATCAAATAATTTTACTACGCAATCCTACTATTTACATCTACATTCTTTGACATAACTGATTTACCACTTCCCAAAATAATTAAATATTTACTTCCCGCACAAATACCATTTGATAAATACAATATAGTATTCATGAAATTTAACGGGAACGATTGGGAAAATGTTGTTGACAGGAGACAGCAAAGGCGTAGTAAGTCCCCGTAAAAACTGAAATATAGATTCGGCTGGTAAATTGATTCTGTGCCACTGTACGACGAGTCCTGGCTTCTTCTGCTAGTTCTCAGGCTGTCGAACCCTCCGCACGCAGACGTTGAAATTCTTCTTCTCTCCTACTCTTCCGGCCACAGGAACGGCGACAGTGACAGAGAAGCATATGCATAGTGCTACATCGGTTTTCCACGACTTCTCCGAGTTTTATTAAATTTCTTGCCTTGCTGTAAATAGTCCCTCATACGAAACGATGCTTATCGAGGCTCCAGGATAAGCAGAGCCCACCCCTAGTCCGCTGCTTTCTATCACCAACGGATGTACTCGGTATTTCCAGGCTCTCCAGGATGCTGCGATCGATGGAATGCCTCTTAAATTTCTTCCTCGCAGTTTCTGAAGCATACGATATTTTTCTATAATGAGTTTTTGTGAGATACTGTTGCACCTGTGGCTCTTTGGTGCGAAAAGTTTACTATTTGTCTTTTATTTTCAATATCGACATCTGGAGATCTGCAATTTTTTCACAGTATAATAAACTAACAAAAGATTTAGCATAAGCGATTCAGAAAATAATCATCTATCTAGCTTTGAACAACATTTCCTGCATTTTTTGATATTCCAAAAGTATACACTTCCAATTTTTTATGGGAAATGATCATTAATAATCATACTATAATTGTAGTCTGTCTATAATTGTCTATAATTGTAATCATACTATAATATTCGTCTGTCAAGGTTACTAGAATTAGAAATTAGTAGAATGCAAAAAGCTTCCCATTCTTCATCTACGCACTTTACAAAAATGTCATTCAAATCTGCAAAATGCACCGATGTAAATTATTAATGTTTCCATGAATTGATTATTTCGACAAGCAAGACACGTTTTATATGGACCTTTTAGAAAATTCGTCAGTTTCTGTAGGTTGGATAGGTCGGAGAGCCGAATTGCAGCATCGATAAATTGCAAAGGGTGGATCTACTGAACTGTTCGTTCCGATGGGACGATTTCTCGACGGTCAGGGTCGGCTATTATGGTTTTCCTCGAAATCACGTCGTGTAATCGCCGTATTTTACGAGCTGCTGCGAACTACGGACTATTAGGTCGATACAGCCGCAAAACCTAGGGCCACGCTACTTCACAGACACGTTGATTGCCTCCTCCGTCGCTAATTTTTTCTCCTCTCCCTCCCAACAGGGGTGCAAGATCGCAATCAGCTGCCAATTGTCATACTACTCTCTGACAGAAGTCACTGAAAATATACAGAACCTTAACATGAAGAGGAATCTAGTGGTTTGTGCCAGCCACGACCACTGAGCAGCTCATAACGAAAATCCCCCTTTGTCTACGTTCTCCCTCCTTCCAAAAACGGAAGAATAACTTTAATCTCTATTCGATGCACGGTTCAACGTTTTAAACAAAATTTTCATCGTATTATACACAAGTCCCTTCTTGATCTACAATTATCTATAATTCATATAATAATAATTTACAATTAATATTCAATTTTAACGATATATATCTCAATAACAATAATTGGTCTCTTAAAATGTGACCTCCAACAGATGTAACACTTAGTTAAACTTCGTCACAATCTTCTTTCTAGAAAATTGATTTTTTTTTAACAGTAAGAATGATTCGGATGAAAATTGTTCTGACGTTATGTTAGTTGAGATGGAAACTGTTCTATCAGATTGCAACATATTTTCTTCCATTTCAGTGAAACAACTGCTTAATTTCCTTATAATTTGAGAGTAAAACGCGGCCAGAATGGATACGTTAATAACGGTGAGAATCGTCGCAGAGTTTCTGCCGGACGTTCAATAAAATTCCCCGTGAACAGCTTTCAAATTTATTCGGGTTCGACGCTCGTCGTCGTGACGAGCAATTAAACGCAAAAACGAGAGGGAGATCCTCGCCACTGGGGGATGACGGGATCACCGAACAAGATCGATGAAAGTTACTTGTCTTTCAGCTCAGAGTATATCAGTTTCAACCGTAGACACCAGAAAACCTGAACGTGAAACGGGATCTACCTTCATCCTGCTTCAGTGATGCCTCTAACCACACCAATTGTGACCTAGTGAGTTATTGTCCAAATTGATACTTGAAATCTATTTAGAAATATTAAGTGGAATCAATAAGATTCTCTTTGCTAGAAAGAATTTATCTTCTCTTATATTGTTCTTTTAATATTAATTCACAGTAATTTTCAATTATTAAATTAAAATTAAACGAAACATTTTTTCATCGTTAGATTAAATTAGAATTTCTTTATAGAAATTAATTATATACGAGATTATAGCAGTTCTTTTGGAAATATCAAGGCTAGTCGATCTTCGTTCAGTAGATCTGAACATATTAATAAAATTAAATAGCTCGACCATTAAATTTCTATATTTTTACTTATTTTCATGATTTAAATATTCAGTTCTTTAAGATAGCGTTTAAAAAGATCTGTGCAGTTGCAGTATCGCAGAATTTAACAAAAGTATAAGTATCGTTTAATTTTTCTCACAGAATCCGTTACATCTCTTCAAAAGAAGAGATTCTTCTTTCGAACTTATACCACGAAAACAATTACGCGAGTACGTGTGAACCCAATATTTTGGCCACATCTTAAGTATGAACAATCCTACTAGTATTCTAACAGATGAAATACACATAACCGTAAATTAATCTACCAAAATTATAATAGCAATTTCTCTTGACGTTCTTCTTTTTTATCTATTTAATAACTTATGAAAGAGATGAAACAGGATGGTTCATGGAAGAAGCTGATGTCTTCTAGATCCCCGTTCGATCAACGTCGACGATTCGTTTCCCTTTCAATTAATTCTTAAGTAGAAGAATCGCCTCTCCTTCGTTGAACGAAAGTAATTCTCGCATGGAAGAATAGGCGGCTGGGAGGAGAGCTAGCTATCTTATCGAGGAAATTCGTTCGAGTGATTCACAGCGAGAGGGCCCCGTCGTGATCCAAAGTTAAGTCGCTCTCTCTTCGTTGTCATTCCCATCGAGCCTAAACGTCCCACTTCCGGTTCGGCTATTCTAGCCTGGATCGATTGGAGAGACCGCCTCGTGTCAAAAACACTCGGCAGAAAGACGTTGCCTCGGCAAGTCGAGCCGGATCCTCTCTATTTGATTCATAAATTTCAGAGCGGTGTCTAAGTGAAACTGCAGAATCTAGGAAAGATTATATCTTTATTCTATTTATTCCTACAAGCTTTTGTTCCATTTAGAAGAGTTATTTTAAGTAAAACTGATAAAAGTTCAAAGAGATTTTGATTCAGTGAAAGTTAAATGGTACCTTATTCTTATCTTCAATTTTCATTTTTATTTTCTTCAATGCAACACACACTTTGCTATTCAAATATAACCACACATTTCTGGCTCTGCTTTTTGTTTATATTTTATCAGAAATATCCTTATTCTAACAAATACCGTTCGACATACTGTTCATTGCTTTGTTTACACTTCTAAACCAATTTGTACTATTCAACGAAAATTACAATGCAATTAACTATACAAAATTGATCCACAGGAAATCAGCAGATCTACTTGATTTAATGCCACGACTTTCCATTCCAGTTTCTGTTTTATTTGATTTGTTGAAATCTCGCTCAAATACAATAGTCCTTACTCCACATTCGCTCATCCTTTTCCCAAACCAATCTTTAAAATAGTCTTCAATTTCTATCTTATAAGCATGAAGCTCCTTTTTAGAACATCCACTTCGGCGTGGCTAACAGCATACGCAATGCAGCGATAATTAATACAATATTTATCCAGTTTATCCCGCAGACGGTTTTTCTTCTCGGTTTGAGTTAATTTGGCTCGTTAACGCAACAGGGAATCGCGAGGACTTAATAATTCCCGATGCATGCCGGCCCTGCTGCTCGACCTGGAGTACGATGCTGTGATTGGACGGCATTTGAATGAATGCCATCCGGCATTCACACCTTTTTTCAGCCCCTTCCTTTCAGCCGCGACCCCGTCCATCGTGAAACCCCCGATGTACTCGAGGGTTACGGTAGTTGACACGCGAGCAGCGTGAGCGTGTGCTCGCGTGTGCTTTCCACGTCACGCACACGAGCTACCAACACCGTATCAATTCTCCTCTTCGCCCTGATTGTACATAAAATTATGCAAATTTTCAATTTGTCTATATATAATATAATATATTGGATCTTTTGAAATTTAAAGTATTTTGAAGCTTTAGCGTGGCTTTTGGTTTGAAATTGTTAGCATTCAGAATGAATTTTTCTTTCCGAGTATCTTGGTACTTTGAAATAATTTTTGCTTGGAAATTATTAACCGACTCACTTGAATGTACCGTAGAAAATATCAAAGAAGAAGATATTTCCCCCTAGGATCCAAATATGTTGAAAAGGTACTTCTCTAATCTAAACCACAGCTACATCAGAGACAATGAATGGTATCGATTATTTATTACAATGCACAGTTTCAGTGCACCTGTGCCATTTCCGCGAAAACGCCTTCGCCACATCACTTAGTATAGATTTACATCGACGAAAATTAATCGTTATCTGGCTGGAAAAGTGTGTCAAACGTCTCAACCGATCGATTATTACGTTCATCAAGTGCGTCCTGCCGATTGGTTCGTATTATCGTCCATTTGACGACTCGGGGCTCCGCCAATGTTTGATATGGCACTGTTAAATTCATCTCCTAAACGCGACACCTCTAATAAAAGAAAACTACAGGGGAAAGCTGCGATAAGTCATACTTTTTGTTTTTCATATGAGAGCAATTTTAATACCTCATATCTTGTTAACAATTCTCGTATATTACCAAATTTGTCTTTTTATTAAAATTCATTATGAGTGAGATCATCAAATACATTGATTCCTTAAAAGTATTATGGTAAATTAATTTTTTCATAAATCTTTATGGACTTGGTATTTTTAATCAGTCACACCTTTAAACTAAATGGTTTTTTTCTATCTTTAACTATGTTATATCAAAGTATATCTTTTTAATCACTGAATAACATCAAGATCAATGAAATTATAGCATTACCATGATACGATGAAGACATGTGTTTTCCCTTGTAATCTTCAAATGTTCTAAAACAAATTATTTAAATTAATCTATATAAATTAACTAAGAAAGAAATAAAACAATTTCTATAAGTGTGTGTTTAAGACTGACGAAATGGAGCAAAAGTTGTGCTTCCCTCAAGAGCAGAAATAGCTTCGCGAAAATTGCCTGCTCCTTAAATTCATCGAGATTACAGGTTCCTTCAGAAATCTCCAAGACACTCAAGTATAGAAGTTATTTTAAACTTTATACGCGATTAAATTGCCCGTGGATTCGTCAGATTAAGTCTTTCGATATTTTCAGAAATTCTCACTCCTTGGTATACCCTAAAACTTCCAAATCCATTAACACCTTATTATCGTCATCTGAAGAAAAGTGAAAAGACATAAATTCTAATATATAAATAGAATTTCATCAAGTTTCAATTATTATGAAGCCATCTCTAATTAGTCTATTTTATCCATTAGATATATTCTTTCCTATCTATTTACTTTGAATTAATTTTCTTATTAACACCAAAACTAACAAGCTCTTTGATATGTTCCAGATAGTTAATTGGATTTAATGTAATATATCCAAAATAAGTGTTTCTATCCGAATAAAACTAAAATATTAATAACACCAAAAATATTTATCTATTTCTACTAATTGAAAATTATAGTAGAAACACATTTTTGATAATATGGGATTGATTAACAATATGCAGAATCTTAAAACTGTTTCTCTGTAAAAGACAGAGAATGTAACTTATGTTCCTCCCTTATAGTGCTCTATTGGAAAAATAAAAAACCTGATTCAAGTTATTTTGATCTGGTAATTCTAGCGTAATAACATTATTAACCCTCAATTGACACTGTTGCAGAAATACAATTTTTATACAAATTATTATGCCACTACTCATCAATAGAAGATTCAAGTAACTTTCTTTTATATCAAAAAAGAAGAAATAAAGTTGTTTTGAAATTAATTTTATAATCACTATACTAGTAGAGACTTAAAGTAACGAGGTTACACCAAAGTTGAATAGAAAATTGAATATTTCCTTTAGTAATCCTTTTCGAACGGAACACCTGTGTGGATACGGCCCTGATACGCATACGTCGATCCAGGCGAGCGTGCAGCTTACATACGAATAACGACGGCGACGACGACGCCGTCGACGAGGACGAGGACGATCGAGGACGCATTACATCCCCACCATCACGTACTACGAAATACTACGTTCTGTGATGCGGTGCAATTAACCCAACGACCCCTCACCCTTCTACATCCTACATCCTCTTCGCCCCCTCCAACAGACTTCGGACCTGCAGGGGCGCAAGTCCGTCTCTTCTTTTACCGCCCCTACCGGCGCTCTGACATTTATCCATTCGTTCATTCATCAGAACACACTTCTTTAACCGGCTCTCGTCGTTCGACCACGTTGATTCTGTCTGGTCAGAGTCTTAGGTTGCTTTGGTATTCAACTTCCTATTTGCTTTCATTGAGCTTCACTGAGACAGGTCTGATAAAACTCCTTGCACCAATTAAATTAGAAATCTTCTATTAGAAATTCTGCAGAAGATCCCCTATTAGACGTATCTTAATCTACAAAAGAGAATATATTTTTATTTTGTTCTGAATCCTGAGTAATATTCTTTGGAGAATTCAGTTTTGGTTCGTTAGATTTTTATGTACAATCATTTAAAGTCTACAATCTCATCGGAGAAAGTGTTTCCTTGAAAGTTATTTAACAGCTGGTAAATAGCAGTCTACTTGTGATTAATGGAACATTCTATATTCTTCTATGAGTATGAGTTAACGAATCAAGATTTCCAGTTCCTTAAGAATATTGCAAAGTATTGATAGAAAGTAAGACATTGTTTTTTTATAGATCAGAGTACCCAATGTTGGGAAATCCCCTATGGGACTTTAATGAGAACAAGCAAAAATCTAAATATCTTTGTGAATTATTCCACAGACAAATTGTACAGTGCCTACAAAAGGTATTGTTCCAATGAAATGTTTTCTTTTATCAGCTTCTACACATTTCATTTTCATAGTATCAAATTTTAGTAGTCATATGAAAGTACTACTAAAGAACATGTAATTTAATACACCTAGACTTAATTAATTAGACTGTAAATGCTATATGATGTTATAAATATGATGGTCTGCTTATATTTTCTGTCGCCAGAGGATACAGGATTAGCTTGAGATACTAATCTTATGTATATTTCAATTGCTGAACTAAACAGATATCTTTGTTAAGAATGCTCTGTGTTCTTTGAGCTTCTGGTTTGAGTAGAATGAAATAATGAAGAATAATTAGGATGCGCGATACTTGCACTGGAGAGAAATACAGTTTGAATTCTAACAGAGTTACTTAGGTTAATGAATCTTTTCTTTTATGTAGAATGTTTGAGATATCCTTATTTTCTTCTTTTACTGCATTTTCTTTTTCATTTTTCGCAATAACGAATATCCAATTAAATGTTGGAACATTTGCATGAAATGGTATTCATACATTAATTATAGAAAACAAAGTATTGATTACTATATTAAAGATTCAAGAAAATTTCTTTAAAAATCTTAAATCGTATTCATTACAATGTCACATAAATACATATGTTTCCTATTTCAATAGTAACTGAGACTTATTTCTATGCCTACTTATTACTTTAATAATTCTAAATAACATATATATTTACTTAAAAATTTTACATAACCTTTTTTGTACAGTATTACATAATATATAAAAATAAAAAGTTCAAAAATTCAAATCCATATTTGACAATTGCAAACATTGTTACTTTGATAGCATTTGATAATGGCTCTTAATAACTCAAATGACTCAATGATGCAATAAATTTCTTATACGTATATCTAAATCTAATTATAGAATTAAATAATTTATTTACACTGAATGTTTATCAATTTATATTATAATCCACAAATAATCATATAGTTTTATTCATTCAATTCAAATAAAATTTTCGCGCCTCATAACGCTATACAATATGAATTGTCTAACCTTAAATTGTATACTTATGTTACCTCAATATTTTTCATAATATGTATGCATTTAAATAATCTTTTATATTTGGAGTTACATTCGTAAATGATCAACACGAACATTTAATTATAAATAATCAAGAAAATTGGAAGGTACTTACCATCATATTCACATGTAATTCTTGACGTATTCATACTGCGCAATGATGTTCTTCATGGCGGCAATTCCATCCAAGCTATCCCTTTTACTTTCTTCAGAGTCCAAGACTTCTCCATATCGCTAACACTTTCTACAAATCGCTCCTTTTCAATCACGCATATTTTTCAACTTTTTACGAAAAATCACACGAATTTTATCACACTCAACACGGAACTCTCGCGTGCGCGGTCGTATAACGACTACAAGCAGTTAAATGCTTTGAAATGATTGGAGGCTTGTTGGTTGTAATGGCGCCAAAATTTGAATCACTTCAGATATAGGTGGATGCATCAAATTGAGAATTCTGAATTTATTTCAATTCATGAAAGAGCTCTCAAGTACCGAATCACTTTGAAAATTATTTTAATGATTTAGTAACTTCGTTTTTGGAAAGATAATAAAGCATTTTCTAAATTCTATCTTTACAGTTTAATCCACTTAGTGTTCAAAATTTACCAAAAAGATTAGTTATATTTTGGTCATTTTCAGAACTTTTACTTCCGTTTATCCAAACATGTTTAAATAAATGTATTGGAACTTAACTTAAATGAATCTGTTTTGGTAAATTTTGAGCATTCAATGAATCCAATGAAAATAAATGAAAATTCTATCCTTTTTCAATAAAATGGTAAAATATTCTTAATTTTCGCTGATCGATTTTTTATATTAGTGATTTAATAAAACTTTTAACTAAAAGAATAAAATTAAATAGTCAAAATTGGAGAAGCTATATACTTAACAAAACTAGGCTAAGCTATATACTTAATTAATTAATCACTAAGCTATATATTTAACAAGATTTGTAATTACTTCCAGATTAAAATTCAAACGTCCATCACAATTCACGATAGAATAACTTTTCTTTCACTTTTTGCGTATCGTTTCTCTCGCAAAATGACATGGATAGAAAGATACATTGAGTGCTAAGTGTATTATATGCCTCGTTTATGATATAGCTTTATTTTACAATATCAACCGGTAGAGAACGCCACTTAACACAGTGAGGTGTTAACACATTTAGGGTTAGGCATTCAAATGTCAGGAATCAATTAGAAGTTATAACATGTGTTTCGGATTTTTAATAACGTGATACAGCAATTTTTACAAAGAGACTTGGAAGAACATAATCGTAAGGTAAGTATTAGTTGAGTAATTAATTAGAGCGTATCTAATTTTATATTTTCAAATATATTAAGTAATTCTGATCTTTCTTACAAAGTTTGAAATTATATCATTATCAAACAGCATTTCAATTACTGTTTATTATTGATTAATTCAACACCTAAATTAAATTTTATTATTCTAATAAAATGTTATATTAATTGTCTTTTATAAATCAACGAACATCTTTTAAATTACTTTTTCGTTTTATTATAAAGCTGAATAGAAATAATCATAAAGATTATTTAAGTTATAGTTTTATTGTATTCTAAATTCTTCTACGGTCAAGTACCATAAAAGATGAAGAGATGGCAGTGATAGTATGTTTCCTCAATGATGATCTCCGTTGATACATATATCGATCGATTTAGTAACCTACTTTACCAATATCTCTAACGCATTTTTATCGATTGACGATTATCGGTAATAGTTTCTGTCTTTACCGACAGTTTGCTAAATGTATATCTGCTCATAAAAGTTACTTTCATTTTTGATAAGCTACACCACATTTCATCTCAAAGTAATATATTTTTTTAGCTTTAAATCGAAAGATAGAAGGTATATTTCATTTTGAGTCCTACTTCAAGTTCACTCCCAAAAAAGCACTTCTGTATCCCTTGCTTTCCAAATTATCGAATCAGCTCTTGAATGCAACTCGATCAGAGTTTATCTGTTCCTTCGAACTCGTTTCGCTGACCAAGCTTGTCCTTGGCTAGGAACAGGAAACAAACTTCTGGTAAACAGGTCAAGAAAAATTTATAATCTCTTTAGAACTCATTCCGAGATAAAAACAGTGAAATAATTTTTCCTAGAGCACGTAGGTCAGCAATTAGTTGAAAGCGAATTTTACAGTATCCGACGTCGTAGAACCTTAAATTTAAGCGCTCAAAGGTTAAGGTATCGTGTCTTATCTAATAAGAACGTCTACCTTAAAGCCTCGGTTTTACGTTTCATTAAAGAACGTTCCAGCAGCGTGCACCTGTACAGGGTGCTCCATAATCATGGCGCAAACGTTGAGGCGGAAATTCTGCGTGAAACAATAAGTCGATAATATAGAATAGAAATAAATAATTGACAAGAAGTTATTTTACGTATGGAAATAAGTCGAAAATGTAGAATAACACTTTTTCATGGGACGCTCTATTTCCAAGAAAATGAAATTTGAAAATTTGTCAAATATACTTAAATCTGGCCAATTCTGAACTGGAGAGAGCTAAATAATTTACAGGAGCTTGTTCTACGTGTTAAGATAAACCAAAAGTTAGAATAAAAGTTTTTCATAGGGCGTTCAGTTTTCAAGTAGATGAAAACGTGACTTTGGACGAGAAAACTTTATTTTACATTTTAAATTTGTTTTCTCACGTAGAACCGCTGCTTTACCAAATGTACCATGGTTACTGGAACACCCTGTACTTCACGCGAGGCAATATCGCTGAAGCGACCCTTAAAAAATGATTTTCGTCATAATCTACCGGCTCTCCGCAGAATAATTTGCCCCAAGACGATATCCTAAGAAAGCCAGCCTGTGGTTTATAATCCACCTTGTATTTCCATACAAATTAACGACGCACTTCTGGGCCTGGACACGAAATTTCTGGCATCTTTCGAGACCAACAGAGAAGGAGAGAGAGGTTGGACGCCTTTTTCACGACACAAAGGAAAAGCCGGCTATTTGTCTGCCTCCCCTGGCTGGTCTCTGTTATTAAAGCCCTTCGTGTCTTTATTTCACTGGGCCATTGTCGAGCTTGGGAAAAAGCTTGTGCCGGAGTTTGCCTCTAGTTTGATAGCCCCAAAACAGAAATGGGAATTTCAGACGACTTGTCTTCCTGAAAATAAGTTTAGCCCACAGTGTCTTTAATTTGATAGAAGATGGACGCTTTGTCGCAACTTTTTATCTGGCCATACAATTTCTAGTATTTTCTAGGGACATTTTTATTTGCTACTGGATAATTATTATAGTGGTATCGCTTTGTGACTCTTCTATGAGTGAAAATAGTTAGATGATGAAATGTTTAACCGTTTCCTTTGACTTCCTCAAATTTAAGTGTTTATGACAAACAGAGCTCAAATAAAATGACGAAATTGTGCTACATTTAGTAAGTATAAAGTTTACGAGTGAGAAATAGATTAGGATGGACTGATGTTGAAGTGTGAAGTTCTAATAGAGTGTGCAAGTACTTTGAAACAGCTTAAAATAACAGTTCAGCGATGTCGTCATTGACCCAGACTGACAGAAGGAAAATGGAGTATTTCATGACGGCCAGGCCATCGAGTGAATCGTTGGTTAGGTTTTAACAATGCTGCTTGTGACCGAGGCAACAACTTATTTTCGTGTAGCTCGTGAAACTTGAATGTAATATCGCTACAAAGAGCTGAGAACTAGGCCAACCACGCAAATGTGCCCAAATGAAGTGCATTCCTGCATTCAGACAGGTTTTTTCCCATACAGTAATCACTCAAAGAACAACACTTCATGGACCACATTTACTCCATCTATTTCACTAGTTGTTTATTACAAATGTTTAATTTTCGTTAAATCAACAAGATTAGAATATTTAAAATATATTTTTCTACATATCTTATTTGAGATTTGGGAAATGTTACAAAACTGAAGGGAAAATATGAAAATTCTAAATACCCAAAAATTAGTTAAACGCACAAAATTAAAATATTTCGAACATATTTCGTCCTTTTCTTTCGAGTTCATTTATCATAAAAATCTAAATTTAAAGATATTAGAGGAACAATACGAAATTCTAAAAATTCCAATTGTTGATTAAACTGACAAAATTATTTAAAAAATATTTTACATATAAATATTTCTTGTACATTTGGCATGAGAAATATAATTATCGAAGGGTTTTAGAGGCATCTTGAGCAGGCAACGAAGAAAATTCGAGGCTGGGAAGAGCTAAGAGACGACCCCTCTCGTTATACAACTTTTAATTACAATCGGTTCGATTTCCTTTTTACTGGAGTTTCCATCTGGAGCTTCGTTAAACACAACCGTGGAGCTGACACTCGTAACGTCCACTTATTTTTCTCTCCGCGGCCTTTTCACGGTACTGAATATCCCCCTGACATCCTTAATTAATGACGGAAATACGTTGTTAGTTCTTCGAGTGGTCGAGCTCCGCGACTGTCGTTTACGTATTAGTTTTCTCCTCCCTTCGAGACTTATCTCAGTCATTGCAAGCCATTCTCACGTTCAAATGAAGTTTAAGCTATCTGCAGCCACTGTTTAAATATATCCGTGAACTTCTCTACATTTCAAGTCTGCCATCTAAATGTGGATTTGAATAGAATAGCAGAAAGAAGATAATTTCTTCCACTCTAATTTCTTCCTATTTATTTATTTCTTCTTCAGTGAATTTGAATAGAGTGAGATGAAGATAATTTCTTCCACTCTAATTTCTTGCTATCTATTTTTTCTTCATTTATCACATCTAACTCAGATTTAGATAGTCAAAATACTGTCTACTACTACTTACTTATTGAGTAAACAACATGGAACTGAAACCTATTACTCTTTCAGTGTGGCAAGAATCTCTTCACTTCAAAGTTGCCTTTCTTTGTTACCAAAACATGGGACACATCAATACATTTTGAAGTTTTTGACAGGTATCTCGAATTATGAAAAAGAAAACCCCCGAAAATTAGATCACTGTTATCATTCAGGTAAGTATCATTCTTTGAGATTTTGTTACAACTGACTTATATTAAATGTTATATTAAACAGCATACTTAGTCTATCTATTTAACAATATGATAAATCTACAATAAATTTATAACAACAGTGAGCCTATCTAGTGTATAAATAAAATATGAAGATAATTATTTTTGTCCAATTTCTTTGTAGATGTTATCTTAAACCGGAGAGTCCCTGTGGCTAAGCTCAGGCCTTCTAAATAGCATTCTGAAGTTCCTGGAATTAAGGTGATCTTCTAAGCTTCTTAGGAGAAGTGCAAATGAATATTCTATTTCATGCTGATGACCCTTTAACCGCGTTCTCAGCGTCTCACGAATCACGGCGGATAAGAAATTGGCATTGTAGCGTTTATCAGCGCATCAGCTGGCATCTCGTACTCTCATTAATGAGAATTATGTCAAGGAATCGTATCGATTAAAGCTTAGCCTAGATACTCGACGACGAGGCGTCGCTTCATTGATTTACTATCATGCGTTGTCTACAAATTTACCACTCAGATGATGTTACTTCAAAGCACATCTTTGTCTTCTCGCTGGGAATGAGCGTCACTGAGATAGTTCAAGAAGTTAAATTGATATAACAAGTTTGTGCTTCATCTGGGCACATAATATTTCATAAACAAAATCCTCTTAAGATATGAGGTTCCTTAGTACGGATTTATTGTTCTTAGATCCTCCTGGGCCTACCTCCTGTCTAGTTTAAATGTAATGTCTTATTACCAACGATCAGATCTACTTGCTATAATAAATTTATGCTTCATTTGTGGGGATGCAATATCTTGTAAATAAAATCTCCCGATTTTGGTTCAACCTTTTGTCTAGTTCAACTTGGAATATTGCTTATGGTCAAAGATCAGTACTACTTGGTATAATAAATCTGAACACAGTATTTCATAAATGAAATCTTTAGACGTGAACTTCTTTGATACATAATCCTATGATGATTCTTTCGTTTAGATTCTTCTGGTTTTGTGTCTAGTTAAATTTAGATTCTTATTTATTGTTACGTATCCTGATATTGAAAGAATGTTGAAGTCTGCGTTAAACTTGGCAGTACATAGAAGCAAACGATAAGCCGTAGCAACGATAGAGTCATTAAAGTGTAATATAATGAATATAATAAAATGAAGTGACGAGAGCTTATATTTCAAATATAACATAGATGTAGGAGAAGATAGGAAGAATCCATCTCTACGCTCTTAATTAAAATACGTCAGTTACTATCTTTATTCAATAAATATAATATTACATCATAACATAAGGAATATCGTGGTGTGTAATTGTCCTCATCCAGCTGGACAGCTCGCAAGTAGCTATTCTTGCGAGTGGTCCCAGCGATTTGCAAATATATCTCTATATACGTGTACTACACACGTGCATGCCGTGTGCACACGTACACGTATGTATACATATACCATCTTTAATATAGATCTTTCTTCTCTAGAGACAGCACAAACACGTAGTATGTTACAATATCGTTACAAGGACAGTCACGGATCTCCGGCGATCGTTTTTTTTTTTTTTTAATCTAATTCTCCGGTGTTCCAACGCGAATCTCTTGGCGGTGACGTGTTCAACAACCATCTTGATATTTTACTTTCTTCAGTTGGCCCACTTGGAGACAGGTTGTCCCTTTGCCAGTAACTAGTGTTTTCTTCTTCGAAGATTGATACTAGTGTCTTCACATACGAGACTTTTCAGATTATAGGATTTTCTACTACTTGTACTTCAAAAATCTTAAAAATAATTGTACTTCAATTTTTCTAGTTATAAAATATTATACACTAATTTGTTTTCTTAGTGTAAAGCATAATTAAATCAATAAAAATAACGTATAGAATTAAAATTAAAAGGAACTAGAGCGTATTTTTTTCATCTCTGTCCCTATAGTTTCTCCATTACCAGGACATGCTATTAATCACATCACCAACGATTTACTTGTTTATACCATAAAATTCACCAAGTACTTGAATTAGAAAACTAGGAGGTCAACAACCTGAGCTTAATTACAGATGCACACAAATGCATCATCTGCGTTGGAGTCCCCTTGCAAAATATTACTAGTAGGGGAATCAAATTTCCAGCAGCAGAATCCTCAGTGAAATTTCTCCTAGCATACATTTTCCCCAAAACTTAAGAATAAAATAATAACTAATTAAACAATGTAATGCATATAAATTGAAAAATTTATATTGAATATTTTTTCCTGATACTTTATTTAGATACCCCTAATTTTAAGAAAGAGTCACTGATAAAATTTGTGAAAATGACAAATATTCAACAGATAAAATTAAAAACACCTTAACAATCGTATAACAAATGTTTATATAAGCCACTCTAGGCTCGATGAGTTGTTGAAATAAGCTGGTCACGAGAAATTGAAACCTAACCTCTTCTCTGACCAAGAAGCGTACTTCAAAGAACGGTTTGGTTGTAAAAATTCGCGTGGAACCCGTACGACGCTTCCTCCCTTGCTAATTAGTCTAATATTTACACGAGTCTGTCGTACAGCGGACGCCTGATCGAACCTTTTCGTCTCTCCAGCCGGATTCGCTTAGCAAAAGTAAAAAATAGGTACTTTCCAGCCTTCAGGCTCAACTAAATCGTGTCCCCGCTAGAATTGGAAGAGCGTTGGAAGTCACCAGTGGTCTCTGGCGATTGATTTTATTTTCTTTCATCACTCTGTCTGGAGAAGGAAGAGAGAGTCTTATCGTTTAACGTTTTGCATATGAAAATAGGTGTATACCATTTACATTATATATCTCACGCTATCACAATATACGGTCTAAGGTTAAGTCCAGTTTTGATATGTACAATATAATATATTATTTATAGTATTTCACATGGTGAGTCCATTTAGCTAAAACATTTGACGTGTATTCTACAAATCATCTGTTTTTATGGGGCAAACTTTATTGTCCTAAGCGAAGTAACTTACTAGTTCTTAGAGGAACTTAGAATATTTAGAAGATTTATGAGAATTTATATTGGTTTATTTGTAAACTTTTCCTTACTTCCTATATTTTGAAAAAATTAAAAAGGAGCTTTCCAACAACCATTATATTGTTAAAAAATCAGAATTAACACTTTCCACAAAATTGTTTCAATTCACCATTTTGTCATTTGGGTCTTTTTAATCAATTATGAAATTTGATCAATTATGAAATTGAAGGTATAAGAATCGTTTTTGATTAATTTCCATCAAAAAACTATCTATTCTCAAGAATAATCTCAATCATAAAGTCATTCAAACGCATAAGCTAAGTGGAGCACCCTGTTCATCATAATCCACACTATTCCCATGCGCCTCGCGCGAGCTGAATCTCTACCTTTGTACAGATTACTAGTCTGTAATGCACTTTGATCGTTTGATTGTGTCGTCAGTTTGTTTTGGCATGCTTCTGAAGCCAGGCCTCGCCCGATAGTCCCTTTAAAGTATCTGGGAGTAAAAATTGACTGTTGTAGAAACATTTGAATGGTTTTAGCGACGGAGACCGGGCTTCAGAAATTATTTCTGACTCCTACATGTTCCTACAGTCGTGTAAGATGATTTGAGGAGCATAGGAAACCTTGTGAATCTAACGTGAAGTCAGAGGACACAGCGAGCATGTATAATTTCTCTTCTTATGAGGACTCTCTCTTCCTGTCCCTGCCTGCCTAATTAGAAACTCAACTAAAAGGTAGAGAATGGAGCACAGTGTGATGGCCTGGTGTGTGTATGTACACTGATGCTGACACAGTCAACATCACCGTGGCGTCTAAGTATGTACACTGAATTGACCATGGAATACAAGGTAACAAATGGGGCAAGAAGAACACGGTCCCAGCGCCATCTGTAGGGCAATTTCCCTCTCTGATTCCAGTGGATTGCACGAAGACCCGAAGAGGTAGCATCTGCCAGGGCAGTGTCCTGTTGAGAAGGCAGGCAAACGCTTCTGCTGGGCTTACGATCATTGGACGAAATTTACGTTGAATGTTTCTACCTCCATGGGCTGTAGGCTCACCCCCTGGAGGCCGTCCTTTAGCCTCTGCTTCGTCTTGGTGCCGGTTAGCGAAGTCTTGGTTACATTAAGATTCGCTAGTTTGAAGAACGAGGTCCCTTGACCAATTTTCTCAGTCAGTGGACAGTGTTTCATGGCCACGTCCACTCCCACAGAGCAACTGTAACCTTGTCTATGGAGCACCATCAGGGCACTATTCACAGGGAAGTGTGGCAGCTTTTGATCGTGATTGGTCCTCAAATTTAACAGATGCAAATCACAGGGGAAACTCTGACTTAGTAACCTAACCTCTGGTGCCATTGCTATGTCACCTTCTGTACCATCTACTACGAAAATGTTTACAGGATAGTTGAGAGCATTGCTTAGATGATTGGCAAAGAGGGAAGGCTTGGAGTACTTGTCCTTTTCCCCGGTGATGTCTTCTAGCAGTAGCCAGTGCTTGATGACAGTTCTACGATTGTCCAGAAGACCTTCACCCATTCCTCTGGAGTCATCGTATAGCGTTCTCCTGTCTAACATCACTTCTAGCCAGCCCGGCTGATAACTGGCTGCTCCTTGGCAGTGATTCACCAACAGAGTAAGTCTGTGATTGGTATCTTCTATGTAGGCCATAGTGGTGATGGGAAAGTAGTTACCTTCGATGCCAATTCTCTCTATCTTCGTTCTTTTGATCATCTGGTGACCGTTTAGGTCTGTATAAAACTCTGGAGGGTCACCATTCAGGATATCAGTTTGTAGACGCATGAACATTTCTGTTTCACGATTCTTTGGCGGAGTTTCGAAGTCCACGATATTTCTCAGATAGATAGCCTCGCCCAGTCCGTCGTCTCTGTGATAAATGGCCACGTGGTGGCTCAACAACTTTCCATACTCGACTGTCAGCCTCGAACTCAGGCTTCCACTAACGATGTAGATCTTTTGATGAGGGGTGTACGCTTCAAGAACGTCCTTATCGATGTCTCGAAGATTAGGATCAGGCATGAACAAATAGGCCCCACTGTGGAACTGTGCAGACGGATAGGCAGCGAACTGAATGGCGCATTGCATGATCTTACCAGTCGCCTTTTTGGTCACCCTCTTCAGGAACCCGGTTTGACCATCGAACAGCAGTTTCATCCTTTGGTTTTCCAACTGAACGTCGCCTACTTGCATGGGTTTGATAGGAAATACGTTGTCTTTGCCACATCTGCTGCAATACACCGTGGAAATAGCCTCCATGGGCACCTTATCTACTTGCTGAAGATGATACGTGGCTATGGACAAAGGTTTCAGTTCAACCACAAATAACAAAACATAAACATCGTGAGTAATGCTCGTGGCGTTCATCACAGGAGCTATCTGATACGGAATAGGGTTCTTCTGTGTATCCAGAACTCTAATTTTGTAGGAAGTGACTTTGAGACTGATCACCTCCTGCCTGGGCTGAGCCAGAGGGTTGAATAGAACTATCTTCTTAGTTTCCTGACCATTGATACCAATGGGTATCTTTTTTGGTAGCTTTTCGTAGCTGTCTCTATCCGACTCGGCTAGAACATACACAGAATTAGGCTTGCTGGCGCTTCCAGCCAGAGACTGAATGGCGAAACTCTGGAGACTGGTCGTGTCTGAAATAGATTCGAACAGTTTCAGAGCATAGTCCTTCATGACGAAAGACTTGGAGGTGCCAGTGATGGCATCGTGATGTTGGAAGAGACCTAAATTTCTCCTGGCCTTCACCAGTTTCTCGAAGTAAGTCTCATACAACATGAAGTCCTTGCCAGATTGTTTGGCCACGTTTAGAGCTATGGTGTAGAGGATCTCAGCTGATCGGAGATTAGCTTCCAACTCACGGTCCAAAATTTTCATATACGGCCTCGTAGTGAAGTAGCCGCTCCAATAAGCTGGTCTGCCCTCGCTGAAGATGTCGGAGTATACGAAGAAGTCGCCCTTCAATGTTGGGAACTCCTCGATTCGTTTTCTGATTTCACGGAAGTAGTCTTTGGGTGTACCGAACACTATTTCTGCATTGTACTCTTCTTTTCTACTGTTAATGTAGTCCATTAGGATTTTATAGTTGGTGTACTGTTGGTCCCACTCGATAGCATGGTCGTATCTGAAATAGAGTAGAATATGGAGCTAGTAAATACTTTATGCAGTATAGTGTTTCACATTTTCAAGAAAATCCGATTGCGATACGAGTAAACAGCTTCAAAAGTGATAATTATCTATTTAATTCTCTAATTATTTCTATCACAAAATTCGAATTAACCCTCACCTAAAATCATCCCCAAGCGGCATCAACACCACGTTATGCGTAAACAGTGAGCCGGTCCTAGAATACTGTTCCAGAAGTAGCTCAGCCATCTGTTTCACATTGTTGGGCGTAATCTCCACCGCCCTGACCGAATACTCGGTATACTCTCCACGAATTTTCCTAAAGTCGAAGTTCAGACACACATGAGGATGTGGACCACAGGAATGCTTGATGTTGTAGATATCGAACGGTTGATTATGAGTCAACATATCAGCCTTGCCGGTTTGATCCCAGGGCTGTATCCAGACGAAGTCACCGTACTGTTCCTTGGCGAACCACTGCTTCCACGCATAGTGTATTCTCTGGATGACTGTACCAGAAGCTCCAGAGGCTTTCAGGAAGTATGGTATAGTACCACCATGACCAAAAGGGTCCACGGACCAACCAGACTCTGGAATCACGTCCAGGTTCGTCTTCAGCCACTGGTGACCTGGAATAAAAAAGACAAGAATCGGGTCAATTAAAAAACACCAGTCTGCAGGCTGTGAATAGGGAATGAAGAGCTTCAGTTTGCACAATAGTTAGCAACGCCGCGGAATAATCGGCTTTTCTGGTATGCCGAGTACTGGCAAGCCATCCGGCCGTTTAATGTCCTGGGAACGGTTAGGTGAATCTTTTGAGGCTTCTGCAGGTCTCATTAAGACAGACACAGGTCTTGTACAAATCAAAAGGATCGATGCGAACAGCGTCGTTAAATTCGAAGAACGTCTTTTGAGTGCCGTTCGTTCGTACCGCCGATCACGAGACACTTATCGCCGTGTAAATATCTCCGGGGCTCGTTTAAAAGCTCATGCTCCACGGGAGAACAGGAGCTTCTTCTTGAGCGCTTTCAGGCGAAACAAGTAGAATCCGCGCGGTGTGATTCGATGCAAGTTCCTTATAAAAGTGGAAATCTAAGATATATCTGTGTGTGTGTGTGTGTTTATCGATTATTTTCGAAACGGTTGGATCCAGAAATTAATCTGTATCCTATCCACTAACGCATTTCCAGGATTTCCCAGTCGATCAAATAAATCATCCATCAGAAGGATGGTCGATTTAGGAAGCAGTGTGACTATTTAGAAAAAAGAAGAACGAAATAGGAAAAGATGGTAACAGGTTTGGTTGGCCATTGTACCAGAGGTATTCAATAATTTAGACCCGATTTCTCACGGCGGAGACCCGTTTCGATACGTGGTCGTAGTGGACGGTGTAATCGCAGCCTATTTATCAGTTCTCACCCTCCTAACATTCCTCGCTGGCCAAACAACCCCTTTTGACCCTGTGCAACAGGGGGGAGTTAATCCACATCCGTTGCCACAGGATAGAGACTGCGTTTCGGTTTCTCGATCGACAATTTATGGTGTCATATGGTTCGCAGCGCCTCTAGCGTCCATTACAGTAACTATCCTTAGGTCTACGACTGCTTATCTACGTTTATTAACTCCATAAACTGCGTTTATGGCCGAGCCTCATTCTCGCTGATCGCCTGATAAAAATTAATTAGAAATTGTTTTATGAACGGAGTAAAGTTTCGCGATTAATTTTATAGGCCAGAAATTGTATTATATTTCATGGAGAAACGCGAGTCGATCGAAGGAAGATTTAGAAAAATGTGTACATTGAAGGTGGAGAGAAGGAACACGGTACAGTATTCGATGTGCAATCGTAGCAAGGTATTTCTTTATTTTATTCCTTTGGTCTTTGTATTTTCGAAGGGAAAACGAATTCACACGGGCTCCTAGTTTCCCTCGATAAACGATCGTTGATCGAATCCAATGAAATGCTCGCGTACAATGGAATAGAATTCTCTGCGATCTGCGCGACTTCTGACGTGGAAAATGAACTACTGGGCAGAGCCGAGCTTTTGGACTGTCCTGATAAACTGTTCTTTTCTTTTTCTTTTTTTTTATCATAAAACGATTCTTTGATTTTTTTCAAGTTTATGCATGAAAATTAGAGAATTCGTTTCATATGAAAAGAAACCAGAAATGCGAAGTTTAATCAATTAAATTCGAAATACCGTTCCAAGAACAGTACGTAATTGAGTTAATACGGTTTTAGGAGAAAGAGGCAAATGGAGACAGGTCCAATTATCAGGCTAATGCAATCGTCTGAAGCGTCCCCGAAATTCCTGCGAAACCGAATTCGTATTCAGGATTCTGCTATGCGCATGGACGAGCATCAGAACAGCCCAGCAACAACAACAACAACCAAACAGATGCACTTGCTGTGCATGCAACGATGTGCAGCTAAGCGTGCGTGTTAACGCACGCTGTCGTGTGGATGCAGCCTGTTCTCTATGGGCTCTTCCTGGCCTAAGTACAACGCTCTTGCGGATTTAGGTTAGCTCATTAACGACCAACATTGCGCTCCAGCAATATCTCATCTGCGATCTTCCTTTTCAGTCAATTTACATTTTCCAGTTCTGCTTTTTGACACCGCGATTGCAAAACGACTTGACAATGGATTGGAAAACGAAGGGGCTCGTTGAGTTGAAATTCTCCAACCGTTCGCTCAATATTTTTCCCACGCTGATTCTACCAATTGTACGTAACTCAAAGAGGTTACACGGATCTTACGAGGAGATAGAAATATCAGACATGGAAATGGCAACATCGTGGAGTAATTTTTTAAATGTTTCAAAGATCAGCCACTAAGATGATAATAGCCACGTAGACCCGCATGACAAAATGCTGAATTGAAACAATTTTGTGGCAAGTGTTAATTCTGATTCTTTAACATTACAATGGCTTACAATGGCAATGTTGGAAAGCTTCTTTTTAATAGCCACGTGGAAAGATGATATGCCTGGCCATTAATTTGTACAAAGGTAGAAAGATCATAAACAAAATTAGCATCTTTACACGCACGCGTATTAATTTTCTAATAAGAGAAATACATTGCAGGAATTTCACCAACCATACG
Source organism: Bombus impatiens (assembly GCF_000188095.3). Lineage (NCBI taxonomy): Eukaryota > Metazoa > Arthropoda > Insecta > Hymenoptera > Apidae > Bombus > Bombus impatiens. The sequence goes on along the minus strand of NT_176526.1, from coordinate 882,581 downwards.
ACGATCGCGTAACTTGGATTTCTCATAAAAACGTGGTAACAATACTTCCTGGCGTTTTAGCAAAGAAAAAGATTGAAACGCCGGATTAACAGGAATAGAGAGAAATGGTAATCGAAAATGGTGGCCGCGGGGCTCGCTCTGCGCTATTCCCCCGGAAACAATAGACAACCCACGAGCGTCACGCGTGCAAATCCAAGTGCATTTCGTTGGTCGTGGAACAATTGGAAGACCGCTAATGAAAACGACCGCCGACCGGATCAGATTTAATTTTATTAATAACCAATATCATCTACCAGGCTACCAATGAACGAAGAGTTACGATTCCTCGAGTGATCTTACGCGTTCGATTTACGGCACATAAATTCGTTGAGGCATGCCTTATCGTGTACCCCTTAGGGACTTCCGACTGGCTGACCCAAATGTTCCATCCGGATTGACCCAGTTTCTCCTCCGAACGTCCTCGAGGTATCTGTCTCGTTTATCTGCACGGAAGGCAACCTTCCGTTTCGCCGTTTCAGTTTTATCGTTGGAACGGCGAACATTCCACGAAAATGCGAATTGGGCAAATTTAACTTATTAACCAGGGAACACCAGTTAACCGTTTCTAACCACTTGGACATAATTTTTTATTCGAATCCGCAATATTTTAGTCCATCGATTTAGTTCTGCTAACCTGTGCAGATAAATTCCACGGCATTTATACTCGTTGCGGTGGAAATCGACATTTTCGAGATTTTGCGACAGAAGACGGGCAACGTTATATAAAATTAGTAAAAGTTTTCGTTCGTGGTTATTCGTTAACCGTAACAGATTGAACGAATCCCCCGCTCTCATCAGACAACACAGCTTGTTTGTTTCAATTATTGGAAGCTATGGATTGAAAACAAGATATAAACAAAAAAAAAAAAAAAAAAGAAAAATGATAAAAAACACAGGGCGCAATTCTAGCACTGTGTATTATATTTTATGAACGAACGACATTCCAACAGCTTTCATAAACATTAATACTGCGAAGAGAAGCAGTTAGTGTTTATATTTCATCTTGCTCGTGGTTTTCTCTACTTTGATGAAGGAACTTGATACGCCACTAGAAGCGAATTTACGTTGAGAAGAATTTCAACCATTTTCCACCAAAATATTTTCACCAGAAGCATAAAATATAGTCAAATTTTCGATAAATTAACAAGATTTATAACCAACCTTTTTCGTTTACGTTCCACTCTACTCGAAAGTCTAGTATTCTATTTTATATTTCTTGTCGTCGATTGTTTATTATTCAACGCAAGAATACGTCGTTGTGAATGTATTAAAATTTCAATGAGAAATTGCCAATTGGTCGGTGCAAGCATTCTAACGATTTCTCAATTAAATAAGTGAAATAAAATAAAACGAGAAAGGCAAATAAATTCGACGGAGTCGTAGCCGGTTTCGTAGGGGGTGGGCAGACGAGCTAAATGAATAATCGTGGCAGTGGTTAAGCGTTCCTGGCTCGAAACTAATTCGAGTTTCCTAATGCCCGATGTCGCGAGGACGCCAGCAATTCCTGGGGCTAGGGCCGGTATTTTCGATTCAAACGCGCGCTACTCGAAATCGTTCGAGCGTGCTTAAACATTAACGTCCACTGGCGGATTGTTACCGGTCCGTTAGTCCGTACGATCCGCATTCACAGAGTCATCGGTGGCCGCCGGTCGTAGCGTCGAAATTGCGTCAATTATTCGAGGAAGCCGGCTTGGCCCGCAAATTGCGCGTTCCTCGCTGCTTCCACAGAGTTTTCAGTTTATTGCAGACGTTTCGAAGGAACGTCCCCGACCACAAATCCACGGAGATCGTAACAGGATTCGAAGAACGACGAGTTTCCCATTCAGCCATTAAAGCATGCAAATAAGAGGAGTCAGAAGATCGATGAAATTAATTAACGCGTTTCTTCAAGAAATTCGTTTTACCTGTGGATGGCATGTATCTCGTTGCAACTTCTTATATGTTAATTTGCTTACGTTTAACTTCGCGATTACACGTGATATATCAAACCAAATGTAATATCCAGACCACTGTGGTAGAGCTGCGTCTAACTCAACCGCGTTTATTGGAACGAAAATTTAGTTCACGCCTGACTAACCGAGCTCCTGCCGATTGAATTTCTTGAGAATTTTGGATCTTAATAGCCGAAATAATGGTATAGGAACACTAAATCTACACTTAGAATTTATATTACAATAATTCTATATTTATTGGATAAGCGATTTCAGAGATATTCATCGATACACATTTGCACGCGTCTCAGCACTTTCTTCTATATCCGGCTGTTAACCGACTGAACAGTTTACCTTCGTTTGTCTCTTCGAGACGCCGCGCACACACATACTTGCGTACACACATACTTGCGTACACTGATATTTACATACAAGTATTACTACTACGCATCTGACCTAGTCTAACACATAAACATATACGTATCTCAGTAGAATTCAATGAACGTGAGCTTCTATTATGTGAAAGTATTATTATTAGATAGCGAAGAAAATTGATGAACTCCTATTATAGGAACTGCAATTTTACAAACTGTCCCGCTACGACCACTTACTTAACTTCATAGTTAGGTATAGTAATTCAATTGTAATCTAATACTTATGTAGACTAATATAAATTTATATTCATGTTAAATCATCTTAAATGAAATTTCATATGCAGAAGCGAAGCTATTTAGTACAATAAGTATGGAGGAAGCGAGGCAAAAACTGAGACCCTGGCAGACTTGCTGAGGAGCCATTGGAAGGGAAAGTGTGTACAAGGAGGTTTGAAGAGCAGGGGAACTCGGATGAAAGGGTGTGCCGTGGCCTAATGCGAGCGAACAAACCATTAAACTACACTCAGCCGGTACTCCACTGATTATAACCCATTAGACATGACATGTGTGCATTAAACGAGTTATCGCGCGCGTAGACTGTTCCCTGTTACACGATCGGAACCATCCTGTTGGCTGACGTGGATGAACCTAACAATTCCAATGGGAGAGACGTTCTATTCAGTGATTTAAATCGGGACAGACTATACTATCATGGAATAATAAATCTCTGCTCTTTTTTCACGATGTTTGAGGATATTTGAGGATGTTTGAGGATGTTTGAGGATGTTTGAGTACGTAATTCGATCATCAATGGATCTACGATAAGTTTTTATTTTCTGCGATTGTTACAGCTATGTCATAGGTAAACTGTTACAGCCATAGCGGAACGTTGTGATGCTGCAAAATTGATTTTTAAGTAGCAACGAGCAATGATCTCTGAAAAGCTCTTAATTCCTCTGGTTCCTAAGGTACGAATCATTGTTAAAAATAAATTTACAGAGAAGTTTACAGAAAATATTTTTCAGAATATTCAAATTTATAATTTGCCAATTCCTTAGGATCAAATGATCAAATGTTTAATCCTAATCATCAATGTTTGCATTAATTTTGGTAACATCTTTTGACAATTTTCCTTTTTTTTGCCAAGTTTTGGTAAAATTTAATATTCCTTGGTATAATTTCATATTTTGCCCTTAATAAAATTGATTACTTTTATGTACTAATTTTCATATATAAATATTGGGTTGGTCAAAATAAATGAGGATTAAAAAATTGTTAAATCAAGTTTTAGGTTAGCCTGCTTGATTAGAAGGGGAGAATGATAGGAGGAAAAAAGTTCCAGCGTCACGGAAGTTCTGTAAGGACAGGAGGAGGGCGAGTGACCGACGAACGAGTTGGAAAAAGTTAGGGGAATGAACCGAGTGCGCTTTCGGGGATAACGAATCGTCGTTCGAACGTTTCTGGAGCACGCTTCGGCTTTAATTCCAGGGAATTGCCAAGTTCATCCAGGCCAAGTATCGCTAAAGGGCAGGCTCCTCGTCGAAGCTGCTTCTAGGTTTCCAATCGACGCCTTGATTTCCTCCGAAACGATCCGCACGTACGAAAGAAATTACCATAAAAAACTTTGCAATCGAATTAAATTTCTCTTCAAAAAATTTCAAGATGAGAAGATTTCCAATAAGAAAAGAATTGATCAAAAAGGTATAAATAATATATAAAATTTAATTATCGTTGTATAGCAATATCAATATCTTTTGGTTTGAAATTTGTAAATTTCCTCGTTTTTTTCTTTGCAGTATCTGTGCTGTAATTTAAGCATAAGTAACGCATTAAAAATTGTTCGAACAATGTTTTTAACCAACCAAATACGTAAAAGTGATAAAACACATATTATGATATAGAAAGGGGCAATGAAATAGTAGTAAATGTCATTTCAAGCAAAATGAGTCAGAGGTAAATCTATAGATGGTACATTCGATATTACTGACAGGCCATCTAGGTATATTTCATTTTTCAGTGAACTTTTCAGCCGAGTACAATTCGTAAGATTAATGTTCTTTTCAATTTGAATATATTTTGCACGATGGAGAATCACCCATTGCTGTTTTAATAATTCAGCCTTCACCTCCTAGGTTGGCTGACCTTAAAACGTCCAACGTTACTGGCAGCCGTCTGACGCGACACGTTCCGCGACTACTTGTACCGTTCGATAGAACGTCGACCTCTATCACTGACAGACTCGTCTAGTAGCGAGGCGTCGCATTAGTCAGCCAGAAGAGCTGCGAGCAAACGGAAGGATAATAAATACCGCGCGCCACTTGTTGCTCTTATTTCAGCAGAATCAAAGATACCACCAGCTTCTTCAGACTCTAGGAAATGCTATAGGAAGGTATACGTAGCATTAGAAGAGAAATAAAGTACTCTCCCGTTTATAGGCAGCTTTGCCGAAGAATTTATTTATAGAGATCAACGATGACGATTTTTATATCAAATATAGTACCATTTTAGACATGTTAAATCAAATCTATCATTGTATATTAGATTCATAACATAACCTAAAAATAATATTTCGATCATATTTCACGATCAAAGTTATGAAATGTAAAAATGATTTCAGATCAGATTTAATTAACAATTAACACAGGTTTAACATTTAATTCAGATCGAACTTAAGCTAGAACAAACATCTTGATCTCGTTCACCATCTTAACCAAATCAGATTCGAACTCAAATCTAACCTAAGCATAGTTCAAACTTAACCTAGATATATACGGTATCCTGGTATGTCTAAGATCATAATCCAAACTCAAATCCAAATCCAATCTAAGGCAAACTTAACCTGGACATGGTATCATGCCTATGATCTATCTGAGTCGAATCTAACTTAACCTAGTTTTGCCTGGTCATGGCTAAAACCTTGTCCCAAACCTAACCTATAAATAATACCTGGTTTATACTTAGCGGTTGAATACAGCTAGTCTAGTAACGTATTTCTGTTTAATCTAAATTTGCAAAATTATTTCTGAAAATTTGAAACTTTTTGGATAATCTCGGTCATGGGGAGGAAATTAGCTGGCGCGAGATGCGAATCTTCTGCGATGGAATCGATTACGTAGATAACGGGGCTCGTTAGCTGTTGCTAATTCTCAGGGACCGACCGAAACGAGCTCGGCGTTTCGGGACAGACCGGTAATGGACTCGTCCCGGTGCACTTCCGGTTATTATCGGGCTTCCTGCGTGTTCGACGCCAGGATCGCGGTTATCTCGATTTCTGCAATTGTCGATACCTCTTCTCCATCCCTTATCTTCCATTACTTCAGAGGATTCTGGATTTTAGTGCTCGCTTAATCCACCAACTCAGCTCTTCCATGTCACTTTAATCTCAGCCGTTAACATCTATCTTAGTACGCTTCGGTTCCTGTTCGAATAATTCTACGAAATCCTTTTACTTTTATTCCGTTCTTTCACGGCAGATTGTTTCTTCGAACCAATCTAACACTAACACCTCCTACTGGCAAAATATCTTTTCTAACCTCAAAAGTATATCGAGCTTCCTATAATATTTTAATTATTACTAATATTTAATAACCTAATCATATGCCTGAATCTGAAAGTAATAAATTATAGCTGACACGAACCTAAAAGTTTCGAAACATTAAACTGTTTAAATCTATTTTTCAAAGTAAAAGCTTTGACCTGATTGGGATAAACTGCCGTCAGGGAATTGGTTATCTGAAACGGATAATTAATTTGCCGCTCAACGACGGCTATAGCTCGCGATTTCCTCTGCTAAACAATGGGGTGGTTTATTATCGTTGGCCGGCGCTATTGTCCCCTTACGTGGGCTTCGATAAATCAATCGTTCTATTGATCGAACAGGTGCGATCGGAATTAGACGCGTTCGTGATCGTAAATTACGCTTATCCGTTTACGATCCGTGACGCTTGGATTTGTCGTTGCGAGATGCATAATTTTGCCTATGTGCGCCACCTACCGTGAAAACCTAACCTCAAACCGATCGTTCCTATCTCGATCCTCATTTCCAACAATTTCGTAGTCCTGAAATGACAATTCAAATACACCTAACCTACGAACTAACCTGATTCACCACCTAACCTCCTTTTACCTTCATTTAAGACGACCACAATAAACGTTTAAAGATTGGAACATGAAATAACCTAAAAATTTATCATTTAACGACTTTTCTACAGATCCAAAGGACACTGCAGCGTCGAAAACATGTTCTCGGTCAGCTTAAAAATATTGGGGATTGACTCACAAATGAGAAACTTTCTTCAAGCTGCAAAAAGGACTAAAATAAAGCATTAGTTATTTATTTCTGCCGATCCGTCAAGTTTCAAAGCGACCACGACAAACGTCAGGTTGTTTTTCGAGCAGAAACAGGAGACAAAGGAACGGGCGCATTTCGCCTGGCGTGGCACAAAGGAATCCACGCGACACTTTACTTCTCCCGGAAGAAAAGCTCGACGATTACTCCCGCGAAACGCAATTAAGTGGCGTCCTTGTTTTTTTTTTTTTTCAAATGTAATTCCGCCTCTACCTGGTGCCATTTACGTTCAAAAGTCGCGATTCGAGATGTTCAAAGAGGGCTAGTCGCCTGTTTCTGAGACGATACTTAGAGGGAAAGAGGGGAAAGCTAATTACGAAACGCTTGGGGAGGTTTCGAAGCGATTGTAATAAGCCGTTCTCCTTGGTGGATGGTTAGGACGACACAAGTAATCTGATTAAAAGGGGACCACGGGATCCGTTTGCAAAAGGCATGCTTTAGAAGCTGAGAGTGTATATTTGGATGGAGAAATAATTTAGACGCGCGCATGAGTTTGTAAAAACCAGCAATCACAAAGTGCTAAATCACACAGTTGCAAGTAATAACAGTAGTTTCATTAAAAAAATGCGGAACCAGTTTAAAAGGAAGGATCGATATTGAAAGTCCTCGAAAAGTGATCACTGATGGGTCTACAAGCTTCCTAATTCATGTTCAAACCTAATTCAACCTGAATATAACTCAATATGAATTCGAAAAAGGATCCCAACTATGATCCATCACGTGGACCATCAAAAGAACCAATAAAAGAAGATCAGGAAGAAGAACATCCATCAGAACCTTTAAAAACTTAGTCTAATCGATCTCACGAACCGCCCATTATTCATTCAAACCAAATCCAACCTCTCCAAACTTCGATTCCACATAAAATCAATTAAGAAGAAGATCTTATCGCATAGAACAGCAATGAAAACGAAGGAATCAGAGGCTCTACACCATAAAAAAATTATTCAGCTACACTGGACGAATTCTTTGCTTATCAAACCACACGTAACCTCTTCAAACTTCGATTTTCAACGAAATCGGCACAAAAAGGATCTCAGAAGCGAGTTATCGCTGGAATCATAAAAAATAAAAGAAAAAAAGATCAACGGTGAAGAGAATCCAAAGGAAAGAGGATCGCAGAGAGATGCTCCGCGTATTCTGGTGGACTTAAATTACATCCTTTATACAAGGGAGAAGCTTTCGTCGAGGATATTCACCCGACAAGCCCGAAGTGGGTGGATCTCAGCCACGTAATATCGCCGCTAGGACTTCCCTTCGATTGCGCTTCCCTGTATTTCCAACTGTGGATTCCTGTGTTCTCTAGCAGCCAGAGAAGAGCAGAAATTCCATGCTGCGCGATAGCACGCGGCCATGAACGCTTTTCTCCCGCGATATTTACACTGGATCCACCGAGAGATACCGAGGTTTCCAAAGATCTCTCGATCCTTTATCGCCTGGCCGATTCTGCCGGTTCTCGACGGTTCATCCCGCGAACAAATGGTTCGAGGACGTTTTCTGTTGGTAACTTCGACGTTGGCTGCGAGATGAAGTCAATTTGAGATCCGACGCTGTAATGTCTGTGAAGCTAATTCGGAGATACAGAAGGAAACAAAGTGAAATATGTAGCGTTGGTATCAGGTTGTCTGACTACCTCAGGGGAACGAGTAATTTCTTCCTCTACAAACACGATTTTTCCTGTCATCCTCGTTCCCTACTTGTAAAAGAAATGAGAGGAACTCTCGTTAACAGGAAATATGGTAATATAAAATGATGAAAAATAAATTGAATAAAATAAATAAATATCCAATAAATGAATGTGAAAGAAAAGTATGTGAATATATAAACGATAAAATCTATAAACTTATCTCGAAAGTCTTTCTTTACTTTCCCTTTTTTTCCAGAATATTATTTTTCGTGATTCTCTTATTATAGATTGACAACGAAGCCACACGATTTCCTTCATTCAAGGACATACTGGTTTGCATTCAGATTTGCAATTTACACGGCAACTTGTGTAGCCGGTCCACACGTTCCATTGAAATAATACCGAGCAGGCTATATTAACTTCCAATTATTAGGCTTCTGAATATGTATGCGGTCGCTTCGCGCTTAGAACGTTAAATATCCAGGCCAGCCGCGGTCAATATGCGTGCTCGCGGGCATTACACGCCGATATATCGGCAAATATTCTGTATGTGAATATGCAACGTCGAAAACGCAACACGTTACCAACAAATCCTCCTATATTGCTATCAGTCGGAACAGACCCGAAGGATTTCCAAACCGACCCAAATCGATCAAGCGCAGAGAATCCCTTGCTGTAGAGAACAGAAATTGCGGTTTAAATATCCCGACAAATTTGGTCCATTCGATTCTGACCAAAAAGTTCGAACTTTTTTCATCGCCAACTTGGCCATTTTTGTCTGGATACTTCGAGACTAGTTTATATCGTAATTTTATTTTAATCTCAAAATAAAGAAGGATGCGAAGAACGAAGATTCCTTACATAGACCTTTTATCATAATGGAAATGGCTATTATCATAATGGAAATTTTGAGACGAATTTAATAATTCATCAAACTCCTTCGCCACTTGTCGCCCATGACAATATAAATCCAATTCTGACAGGAAGATTTCGTATACAATTTATTGGTCCTTGAAGAAGGATTCCAGGATCATCAGGAAGTTCCTGGGGATTCTCAAACGTCATAGCCTGGATCACGATCGCGCTTAATGACCACGAGACGGCCATAACGCCGGGACGTATTTAAGGGAATGGTAATTATTATGGCGCGGCTAGTATCATGGAGGTCTCAACTGTAATGAGAGGAATTCTAGGGTACGATAAAATTCTGGCATTAAACCAGCCAGATTCCTTTTTCTTCTGCAATCAGAGGGCGTTAAGAACGCTGCAGGCAATTCCTGCGAAGACCCTCGTCATCTTCATCACCTCCGAGAAGTCGAGATTAAGTAAAAATTCCTTCGAATAAAGGAAACGTGGGTTATTGCGTTCCACGTTATACCCAATTTCCATTTCCTCTAATTTTATACCGTTTTATACTGGTCCTGAATATGCTGATCTATTCAGAAGCGATAAAAATTCAAGATGGCCGCACTCACCCTCGATCAGCTGATCCAACATGGCGTAGATGTGCGACGTTGCTTCGTCGGTCATCACCCAGCCCCCTGTGGTCATCTCTAGCCTGCCATCTTTCACTAACCTTTTCACGACCATCTTCTTGGTGGGGTGGGCACTGTAAATGAACAAAAAAGCCAAAGATTTTAGCTGAATATGTATTTCTAGCATCCTAACCTAAAAATTTCCAAACGTAGATCGATTACAATTTATGGACGATATTTATGTTGTTCGTGAGTCGAAATCGATGGTTCAACGTCGACTAACGTCAGAATTCATGATCGATCGGGAGAAGTATTGCCTACCGGGCTTAATACTCCCGTGAGAGCTCAGCTCCCTCGTTAGAACGTTTATGTCTGCCATAAAACCGCCACAAATCTCGCATTGCTTCTGCAAAATCTTCTGCAGCTTTTCTCTCGTTTTAGGTTAAGGTCATGAAGTCTACACGATGATCAGATCCAACTAAATTTCACGATCCACCCCATCCTCAACTTCGAAAATTTGCACGTCGAGAACATAACTGCTTTCGCATCTCTGATGCAGTCAGCACTTTTGCGCTTTAGTACATTTCGAATCTGATAACGTATACGAATCTCTATGCATAGTTTCAAGTTTATCTAGATTTTACAATAGTTTGCGAGTGGTTATCAATCACTTTTCAGGTTACTGCCAGACGTTAAATTAACTTCGAAGGAAGCGAATGTTTCTAGGATTGTAGAACTGCAAAGACATTCCTGGAAGTATAATTCACTATCTAAGGAGGTTAAGCACGAATGCCTTACAACGTGCAGCTGATATACAGGTCAAGTAATTGTAAGTTACATCGCAGATAACGGAGGAGGGGTGTAACGTGTTACGCCGCAACTTGTAATTTCGCACGATACAATCCGTGATACAAATCATATTTATAGCCGGGGCGCATTCCAGTGGGTCTGGGATTTACGTGATCCCACGCAGGCCGCAATGGCCGCCTCCTTGCGGTTCACGTCGGTCCGTAAACCACCAACAAATTCCGTTCCACTACCGTTTCCGCTCTTCGATAACCCAAATGCCGAGGAAGTCGTCAATTTGCACCAAGACGTCTTTAGGTTTTCCGGTTAACACTTCGTACACGGATTGATCCTCGGCGAAGCAGAGAATCTAGAAGTACCTTTAAAAGTATCGCGGACCTTCGCTATGTAGAATACTACGAAGCTTTCAGTCAGAGAGACTCACTAGTGGAGAGAAACATGCATTTCAAGTTCAAATCCCATTGGTTGCATTTCCATCTTCTTGAGTACACTACGTACTTTCAACTTCCATTTTCACATACATTGATCAAATACTTTGACCACTTTTCAGTACTTTTCAGTGGTTATAAAATTCTTTCACCTGTAGAGCGCACTAGGGATATAGTAAAATGGGAAGCAAGTGAAAATAATTTCTCGCCAGGTGAAAATCGATCCAAGTCCGTGGGAATTCGAAACCCGAGTCAGCCAGGAGACAGTCAAACACGCTCTGACCTATCCCAGCCAATTACCCTCGGTGTCTCGCCTTTTCCTCCCTTTTCTCCCACTACTCAGACTTACTAATTATACGAAATCTCCTCTTCAGAACTTCGCATTAAGCTCAAATTCACGCTGGCTCACGAGGAAACAAGAACTCCTCTGCTGCAACGACCTAACAATTCCTGCTACACAGTATAGTACAAAAGAGGCTCGTTCTCAGTCGTGGCGTTGCAGGTTGTTAAGGAAGGAGGTGGTTTTCGATCCGCCGGATATTACCTAAACCCGAAGCACCATGACGCTGCCGTTTCTCGTTCTAATGGGCCATTTTATGACAGCCTCGTTTCAGGAAGAAGCTCACGACACGCGAACACACGGTCGCCGAGCTAAGTCCACGGAAATCTATTCCCCTTTCCACGTGATCCTCTTACGGAACGATAGCCGGGGATCGGTATCGAGGCGATTTCCGTTTTCCTGGATCGCTATCCACACGATTTCCGTTTCCCTGAATCGGAAATGATCCCTTGTCCCAGCCGGTGCTGGACAGAATTCGATCCACCGTCAATTTCATAAAGAAGTTCTTCTATAGCAGTGGTAGGTGGGGATCTCATCTCATTGTCCTTTCGCGATTCCCTTTTATACTCGCGATACTTCCTCATCTTTATCCCTGGATTCTCTTTCGATCGTTAAAAAAAAAAAAAAAAAAAAAAAAAAA
>NT_176526.1:852116-870127 GCF_000188095.3 Bombus impatiens | reverse complement strand
AAAAAAAAAAAAAAAAAAAAAAAAAAAAGGAGAAGCACAGGAAGATTCTAGCGGATATTCCATCCATCGTAAGGGGATGCTTTAACTGCTCTTTCAAGCTAGGCCATCTCAGCCGCCATCGACCGCCCCTAATGGCGCCCTTTACGACTGTCGTCTTCGCGAGCCACGTACAACGCCAACTCCTAACGTGGGCATAAAAAGCGATGTTACCGATGAGCATTGTGGCCGGGGCAATCGAACGACTAGAGACAAGAACGATACTGCAGAAAATAAGCCCGTTTCCATTGCATCTACTGACGACAATTTTGGTGCGTTTATACTGTTTCTGATGGATGGCGTGTAGATTGTTATTGTGGAATATTTTTGTATACGCGTTTGTACTCGTATTATGGTAAATAAAATATGGTAAATCCTGCTGAGTGAGACACATGGCGAGAATTGCCGAAGATGTTGTTGAAAAATGACGACTGTCGTCGATCAGAGGAAAAGCTACCCTTCGTCTACAGCATCTCACTATACTCTCTTTTACCGCGTATGTGATTTTTACCATTTGTATTCATGTATTCTACTCTGTTCCAATCCCCTCTATCACGTGTTCCCATGTTACTCACCTTTCCCACCAAAGTGACAAAAAGGACACTTCGCTCCAGATGAAAGTCATGTTGGGCCACTGCTGAAGCTTCGACACCATGTTGTTCAAGATACTCCTGGTGGAGCTGTGGAAGTACTGCTCGAACGTTTTCAACCATCCTGGATCTGTATGACTGTGGGGCACCAGGATCACCTGAAACGACAAAAAATACGCTCTTACTATCTGTCCGCAAATCTTCGTAGGTCAAAAAGAAGTTCCCACAGCATTTCTAACTTTCATTTGAACGCGAAACGTCAGAAGGTCTGCAATTTCATGGAGTTTGAATTCGTTTATCGGCTAACGCAGCTGAATCCTGGCTAACAGATCGTATTTACAAGCGGAGACCGAAACGATCAGTTTTTAGGTTATGTAACTGTAACAAGAGTTACGATATTAGCTTCTCCATTGTCGCAATTAAATGTATCGCTATATTTGCTGAAAATATTATATATTAAATATGCATATATACATATTCCGATCAAAATGAGTCGGACCGTTCTGATCCATGGCAGGACTTAACGAATTCCTAACTGAAATAACCAGATAGTGGTTCTCAACCAGTCGTGATCGACGAGTTCGAAGCAGAAATTCGTTAATTAGGCCGTTCCAGGCTCGCCACGATAACGACATTATTTCGTAATTGATACACCGCTGGGTCGAGCCTGTAATGTAGCCGCACGCCAGCCAGCATCGCTCGTAAAACAATTTGCAGGACTCATTACGATTTACCATTGGCTCATTCAGCTGTAAGCCTGGCTGGCTTGATTGTTGTTCATTGTCTACCACGTGGAACGGGGAAATTTCGAGAAAAATTGCCTTTCCTCCGGTCTACGTACACAGATAATTCAATCTCCCTAGGGGAAGCTACATTCTAGGGGATTGCACGAGCGACACCTAGGTTAACCTAACTTTTTCGTAACTAATACGACGATTAACGCGGCGACTTTGTTGGTTGCAGCGTGGAGCATGCAGATTTCAGTGGAGATTCGAAATTGCATTTGAAATTCGTCGAAGTCAATTTGATTTTCGGCCGGGCCGAAAGTTCGCGTTAATGAAAATTCATACCGGTCGGCACCGACGCTTCAATTTTTCCCGTCATTCTCCTCTACCCATCGGCTTTCACAGCCTCTCTTTTATGAATATTTAACGCGCCGCTTGTTTGATCTTTCACACAGCGACCCGTTTCGCTCGGTCATGATGGGAAAAAGAAGATACTTCGCTCGGCTTCTGATTGAGAACCGCTGCCACAAAGGATTACAATAAACCGATATCCATTCGCTCATAATCAGCGTGGAAGCCGCGGCACGTTAAACTGTGCATAGGTCACTGACAAATCCCTGTTATGCGCCCCCGTTTATTACTCGACCGACCGGATCGACCCCCTCCCACCCCCTTCGTTTCAGCTGGATCGATGATTTGAATCGGATTCTATGAGATTCACCAGATCCATTCATCTTATTTTATTTTATTTTATTCGTATCGAGAAGCTATCGAACGATCCTCTACTGTCAATAAGCAAGAAATAGGTGAGAATAGTGGAACTTCTCTAAATTGATATTCCAGTAGGTTCGTGCCAACTGTCGAATTGTCGTTCCCGAAGACGAGCGTTAATTACAGATCGATCATCCAGAGCGTTTAATAAGCCGGCTACTACCGGAAACCGCCACGGGAGATATCAAGGAAGGCTTATTCGTATGCATGAGACGATCGTGGCCCGGATCACTGCGCCCCTTTAATACACCCCTGCCCCTTCACTCTTCATTGATCTCCTCTTCTCAGCTAGTACGATCCGTTCGATCGTTCAGTTTCCCGATAACTTTGCCGGCTACTTCTTCGAATCGTCGTCCTCTAAATAGAATGGACAGTTTTAAATACGAAAGCTGTCAGCGGTTGACCTTCTCTCTACAGACAATTGCATGCACTTTGATTTATTTTTTTCAATCAGTACTCCAACGCTAACACGTTTTTCGTGCTTTACACCGGTTCCACGGCACCTAATTTTTGCGTTCTTAGCGTCTCACCTTTCTTCCTTCTTTTTTTTTCTTCCTGTTACACTGCTATCCTGTATGCATAAGAAAGCACTGCTATTATGTGAATAAATAACGTTAATAAGCGAGCTGGCTGACGGTAGTTCTCGCCGCCGGAAAGGAAAAGAAGCAACGCGGAGAGAGTTAAAGGGTGGAAGAGGGTAAGTAGAGGACGACAAGCGACTCGTGACCGTTCCATTACATTTCCCCAGTCGCGATAGGCAACCACACCAACATTTTACCAGAGCAGACGTACTTTTTACGAGGACGTCTCTTACGACCTAAACGTATCTCGTATCTCGAATGCTGTTTACCTTCACCTATCATGTCTCTCTCCACTGCTACGTGTTTAGCGCTTTACGTCAATCATGTCGAACGATAGAATTCCTTAGACATTGGTGTTCTCGTGGGAAATACTCTAATCGTAATTTGATCCAAATTTAGCTTAATTTTTCTTGAGGAATTGGAAGATTAATTGGACACTGTGTACATAGGTTGTTATCATAAATTAGAGAATTGCAACTTCCGGAAACATGTCCCCGGAGTCACGCACTCTGACGACTTTATATCCAGGTTTCTACGCCACTCTCAAAGGAGAAGTCGCCGCCAAAAGTGCATCACGAGCTGTGCAGGTTAATTTCCGGCCTGGCAACTTGCAAACTTGGCGCAACTTCTTCCCTAGTCTAATGCGTCCCTTCGTGAGAACCAAAAGCCAGTTCGTTTTCAAGCGATCACCGTCTCCTTCCTGTCTTCGCGATTCCGGTGTGTACTTTAATCAATCGATAGGAAAAGAAAGTTTAAGCAGAAGCTCATTAGCTGGGAAGAACGTTCTCATCCATCCGAACCTCGAGGATGCGGACAGCTGCTTAGGATAGATTCGCCTTCGATCTTATTTCATCGGAATCATATCGTCAGGAGATTCGATGAAAACAGCTTAACGGCATTCAGCTATATTACTGAGAAATACCTGGTCCAATTTATCCACTGGCATCTTCAAGAAGAATAAACAATCGTTGTCCTGGCCTCAACATCCAATCCAATCTTTCTAACCTAACCCGAATCTAATCTCTCGAGAAGCATCAGAAGACTTGGAGTTGCGACTCAGTATAAATCGACCGCAGACCAAATGATACTATCAAACCCATTCCCCATCGATCCGCAAGCTTCCTAACCGAATAACAATCGACTGAATGTTTCAGAAGTACTCGGTCCAATCTGGCCACTGTTTCCCTTGTGGAGAATTATGGATGCTGGTAGCAGAGGGCCCAACAGCTCAGAAGAAAAACAGGATTAATAATTGTTGGATCGAAAGTACGGAGTTGGAATGACGGAACAAATATTTGGACGGAAGTGGTTCCCGGACGAAAGCGATTTCATCGAGTCCCAGGAGGCACGTACTTGCCGGGGGACTTCGGACGCGGCTTCCCCTCGGCCCTTTCATCGTGCCGGAGTTCGACAAGTTCGACAATACTGGCTCATCAGGCCATTGTCGGCCAGGTACAATGGTGGGCGGTGGCCTTTTCGAAAACGCGCACAACAATGCCGATCTAGTCGTGGAATGCATCCGACGCACCTTCCACTTCCCATTCTGCTTATCCTTCCTTCCGTTCTTCGTCTCTGCTCCGCGATTTCCACGCTTGTTTGCCGATTCCATCGTTCGAATTACTGCACCGCCATTTTAATACCCACCAGTGGCCATTTTGTCGTCATTTCAACTGCTTCTCGTTCAGCTGAATACACCGACTTAATATGGAAATTCTTCTCCGCTGTTTCAGCGTTCTTTTTTTTTAATCGATGTCCGAATCAGGAATTTTAGATAGAACAGGTTTTATATCGTAGGATTTTTCAGGAAGAAATTCTCGTGTTCAGATTTTTTTTTCGGCGCAATTTTTTTGAAACTGAAAAGTTGCCTCGCATAGCACGATATAAGAATACGTGTACGGATATGGTAAGATATGTTCGGTACTCGATGTCGTCCATTCACGGTACCGTAGCGTCATAAACACGCCAATATTCTGCAATCTTGCCTAACAAGGTTATAGTGCTTTTCTTCCGGGCATAGATAACCCACAAGGTAAAACTGAGAGGATAATATCGTGGAGAAAAATTCACCGCATAGACGACGAACACCACCGATCGACGTCTTCCATCTGTCGACCTCTTTGATTTGCGATTCCGTACCAGGAGATCGCGGAACTGTGAGCCTGATTGAATTTTCTCCAACCAAATCCAGTTTCGTGCTAGTTGAAACGTTTTTTCTTTTTCTTCTTTTTTTTTTTTATTCAGAGGCTACCACTCGATTCCATTCCCTTTTCTCCTATTCGACGTACCGAGAAACTAAACGTCTACAGGTAGTTTCAAAAATCGTGTCCCTGTGACTGCACGACTTGGCTATGACTCTCTATGACTGCACGACTTACTATTACATTCTGTAACTTCATTTGTGAACAAATGATACGTTAGCGTAGAATTTTTATCGAAAATCCGAAACGAAAGCTCCAGATTGTAAATTCGGAAGCGCACGAGAGCGCCTAACTTGAATATTCCATAGAAACGATGGATCTTGTTTGCCGCGATGAAAAAATCGCCGGATTTTTGCTCTTTTTCAGCGAACATTGAAATTCATCATGGCACGGGGATATGTTTCATCCTAACGAGCAGACGTGACGGCGTATCGGCGGTGCATCGAACCGATCGAGCAGCAACTTCGTACGGGGAGATTCACCTTTCACTTCCGGTCGCGCCTGGCAACGGCAGCCTGGCATTCACGTTCGCGAGCTAATTAAGCCGATGCATCCGAGGCATTTCGCAGATTCGTTAACGAAGTTGCTCGCCGCGCGGATCCGCCTTGAGGCTCCGTTGCTGAGCACGTACGATCCCTGTGCTGAGCTTGGCCCAGGCCTGCGTTGTAAACGCACCTTTCCATCCGCCGCGTTGCTTTCCTACCGCTTCATTACACAGATCAGATTATCGTCGCATCGTGTTCATTCTTCTCCGCTGCGTTCAACCCTTCCAACCCTCTAATCTGTGTTTCGCCTCTGGCTGATCGGATACGCATTCTGTGATTTCGCCATAGCAAACTGACTCTTCTTCAAGATCCACGATCGTCCGAATTTACGCGAAACGAGTTACTCGTGTCGGAGTACAGGAGCTGAAAACGACGTCATAAATTTTCTTTCTTACTTTTCTTTCGTTACGATCATACGACTTTCCGCGAATTGACGATCGTTGACATTTAGGTGAATAAATTTTGCGCGGTTATTCCACGTTAGAAAAACAGCAATCGAACAGAGAAGAAAGCTTCTTGCAGATTACAAGCGTCCGGCCAAATCC
The DNA here is from genome assembly GCF_000188095.3 of Bombus impatiens. NCBI lineage: Eukaryota > Metazoa > Arthropoda > Insecta > Hymenoptera > Apidae > Bombus > Bombus impatiens. The sequence continues at coordinate 864,136 of NT_176526.1, read as the reverse complement.
GCTTCGTGCATTCACCGCGGTATTCAACAAGCTTGACGATCCACAGTTTTCAGCGAACATCGCGAAAGGCGCAACTTATCGACCGAGCCGGGGATTCATTATCGAGCACTCGAGCCGCTCCGGTGAAAAAACCAGGGAGTTTTATCCGGTCGAATAAATAAACGAGCTATGAGGCTAAATATTGAAAATTCTCGGACGAGCAAGCGCCTGGAGTTTTCTCTCCCGACCACGTGAGTTTTAATGAAACATTCCCATTAGCGTCAAGGGCCAAGGGAACCGCTGGTCAAGGGAATCGCTGCACAAAGGTTTGCTGGAAAACCGCGACATGGGCAGAGCTGCACACACCTAAAGCACATCCACGTTTCTCCTATATATTACACTGGTACAATTGCAGGATTTTTAACGGTAGAAAAATTCGCGTGATCTTTCGGAAGGCTGTTTTTTTTCACGCTTTTTGACAGTCACGAAAAGTGTCTTCCATCTGGGATCCCTGAACGAGGGTTGACACATTTATAAAATCGTAGAGGCAGTCATTTCGACTGCTGTGGTATTTCCAGCGTTAGCATCCAGCGATCCAGCGTTCGATCCTGAATTTTCCTGATAACTGATATCGTCGTATCGAATGATACGCGGTAAAAATTTGAAGAACGCGTGGCAAGTTGTAGAAAACGAGGAAACCGGTTAATTGGGGTTCGATAAACGGATTACAGGACTCCTGTACACTTTGACAAGTACCGGTCATTTTCACTGCTATTGGCACAAGTAGCCTTAACACAAAATTATTTTTAGTTTGAATACATAAAAAACAAAATAAAATTCGTTATATTATTCTTTTAGTTATCGTTGCAAAAGTCGTTATATCATCGCGGAAGAGGATACAACATGAAATAGAAATTTTAAAATAAAATTGTAAAACCAGTCAATTTGACCAGTGTGGTAGTTGCAGTGTTAAACGCTGCTTTTTCACGCTTCCTGGTGTTCTTTTCTCCCTTTTCCTTTCCTCCGTCGCTCATTAAGAATTCGTGTTTCCATGCTCGTTGATATTCTCAGTCGCAGAAAATGCAGAATCTCCGCGCGTAAAATAGAATCGGGCGGTGACGATAGCGCGCGCGCAAACGGTTGACAAGCGATAACGTTAACGATGGCATAATTACCTTCAACGGCGGCCTCGTCGGATCTTTCCTGAGCACCACGTAACGAGTCTCGAAGCTGTCGTCCCAGTATTCCCGGCTGCGCATCCACGACGGCTGTAACAGAAACACAGAGACAAATCAGTTACGTACATGGAACTAACGTGTTGTTCGATAAGCAGACGAGGAACCGCGATAATATGCAAATTTGCCAACCACCTCGTCGAACCGCCAATGAAAATCGGCCGGACGCTCGATTTTTATGCTGCTGTCACGCGTTACCTGGCGCTTTTTAATTAATAATTAATCATCGGCTGGCCGATAAGCAGGCACGAGGGAGTAACATTCGGCTGAACGACTTTCCACCACGATACTACCGACTAGCATCGATTTCAACGAGTCATGGAATTTACGACAAACGATAAGAAAGTGCGAGCTCCGGTTATTAACGACTCTGAACCACGTGGTTAATGACAGAACGGTTACTGCCACTCGTCTACTAATTCACTGCTTGCTGCAATGGGTTCCTTAACAATCACACACACACACACATATACACATAACACATATATAGCGGTACTCGACACAAACCTTCCAATGGTTTCTGTCCCGTGGCTCGCTACACAAAGATTCTATGCCTCGGACAAGATGATTGTCAGATGTCGAAATATTTTCATAGCACATTTGAACTAGCCTAAGTCTAGCTAAAGTCCTTCAAACGAACGAACATCTTTCAGTCTTACCATTCCTTAAGGGGGTATTCCAGTTTTCTTTTTCAAACGGCCGCCATTTCACGAAAAAATCTTTTTTTGACTTTTCTAAGGTTCGTGCTATAGCGGCATCTATGTTAATTAAGAATCCGTTCGGCTTTTTTGTTTCAGATGACCGGAGAGGTTGAACCTCCCGTTCTTTTTTGGACCTCCCACTTTGCCAGCTCATAACTTTGTGAGTTTCTTCGGTTAATTTTTTATGTAATCTTAAAATATCAACAAACAAATGATAAGAAAACGGATAGTAACAATATCTTTTGTTTCGTTTGTACAGAGCTTCAAAAACCGCCCGAAATTCGTGCCTCCAGACTGGAATACCCCCTTAACGAATCCGATGGTCTGGTACAGTTCTCCTTCGCAGCATCATCGCGACAGAAAGAGAGTACCTCAACGTATCTTGAACAGTCAGCATCTTAACTTCTACCGCGCTCTCTGCTCAATCGCAACCTTAACTTATCGTCTATCGGTCGAGTTGTAACCACCAAGTGCGAATCGTCAATTGTGATCGCGAGCTCTATGTAAAGTGTCGAAAGCGAGAAGTATTAATAAATATACTGTTCAAACGTCTCCGAGTGTTTCTTTAACACCTACCACGTCCTATACACCTCACATACACGCACACACTGAAAGGTATACTATTACGGTGTAGGGAAGCTAACAAGTTGTAAGTCATCCGTTGTAATCGCGAGTAACGCTGGAAAAAACTAATTTTCGAACTCTGACAGACTTTCCTGACGAAATTTGTGCAGTTTCTGATTTTTAGAAAAAGAACGATATCGAATGGAAAGATGGAAATTTGATAGAAGCGATGTTGCGGTTGAACAGGGCAGAAGATCCGGACGTATAAAGGCGAATATTTGTCGAGAATCGATGATCATTTTGGTTCACGCGGTTGTTGGCTGTGTGCTGTTCGCGCGTTAAATTAAACGACGGCTTTATCGTCGTAATTGCCTCGACGTGATACCTTGGTCGATAACGAAAACGCGACCAGGTACGAGCGAAGAAGGCTTCACGCCTACAGCGCCTTTGAAATTCTCTCTCACTGTCGTGTTTCGGGCAACGTTAACGCCTCGCTTTCAGTGATCACTCGTTGAAAAGTCAGATCGAGTGAAATTGAGAATCACGTTTCTCAAAATTGATCAAAGTACTGAGACGCTTCCCGAAAAGATGAACGCGAAGCTTCTACGCGTCGAATTTTCGTTCATCGAACCTGTTTTCTTCGAAAATTTTGACGAACCTTCGAAGATGTTGACCTGGTTCCTCTGAGGTTCGAGTTACCGAGGCTCCGCTGTAATTGATCTAGGAAACACAGGTTAAAGACTGACTTAAGCGTGAAGCTTCTGAGCAGGCGTTGAGTGGATAAAAGCTGGTGAGAAACCGAAGCCCAACGGCTTCGGAAAATATTGGCCAAGTGGCCATTGGCTGGAAGTTGACTTATCCGACTACTCGAGGGCTTCGGCCAGGTGTCGAGCGGATAAAAGCCTTGGAAGGCAAGCGTGGCTGATTACTGCGAAAAACCGTCGGCCAAGTGCTCATTGACTACTAAACTGATTTAGAGGAAGAAGAAGCCCGATGCTACTTGCTACCGTTCGAATAAATTGGCCAAGTGGTTATCGAGGCTCGAGCACCTCAAACTGTTCTAAAAAATCTTAGCCGAGTGGTTATTGATCTGCCAAAGTCTGGTCGTCGATTAATTGCCACAGGACCCTTCAGACAATTACTCATTAAGGTGTTACCACAATATATACTCCGTTTCCAACCTAATTTGCAATAAAAAATATTTTAAGAATCCTGCATTTTAAATATCGAGCTCCTCAAACTTCTGGAAAATCTTAGCCGAGTGTCTATTGATCTCTCAAAGTCTGATCGTCGATTAATTGCCACAGGACCCTTCAGACGATTACTCATTAGGATATTACCAAAATATCCCCATTTCCAACCTAATTTGCAATAAAAAGTATTTAAAAAGTTCTACATTTTAAATTCATCGAACCCTTGTGGTCTAATTTTTCTCTAGCGGAAAGCTACTCGAATACTGCGAATGACCGAGTATTCCATCCTGAAAATCCCATTGAAGATTGTTTATACGTTTTTTAATAAATTAAACCAGATAGATGATCTGGATTCGCCGTTATTACACCAGAGCTCTAAAAGCTCGGATTCTAGACGTGAAAAAGAACTGATTCCCTTCCGGTCGATCTGGAATCCTCGAGAACAGTCGAAAGCAATTCGATCACCATTAGTTGGAGGAGGCACAAGGACGCTTTGGTATCCTTCGGCAAAGAGGGATGATCGTGGAACGGTAAATGGGTTGACGAAAGGGAAAGGATCGGTCCTAGTCCAGCGAGATCGCATGTTCGCTGAGACGATGTGTGGGGTTCGAATAGAAGAGCAACTGGAATAAAAACAATTAGGGGGAGGAAAAAGAAGCAGGACGAGTGGCGAGATGGAAGTGGCGCACACGAACTTTCCCAACGATTTATGGTCTTTGAAGCCACTCAGAGAATACGATTCAGGTTTTCGTATTAGGACACTTTGCTACCGATATTTTTGCCTCTTCTTGTCTTCGTATTACGGGACAATGATATTATCGTATTAGACCACGAACGAACAAGTTTCCAAGATAAAATCTACTTGCATGTAAAAACCTGTGAACTGTTGGAACATTTCTGAGAAATCGCAGTAGCGAGATTCGAGTATACGGCGAGCTGAGATTGCTGCTGACAAAAGTACGTTTCAGATGATAAATATTTTATAATTAGAGGAGCCGCGGCGTACTTGGAATACCAAATACCAATACCAAAGCATATAGTTTGTTTGAGAGGAAGAAGAAATTGCAGCAGAGAACGAGAGGAAGGAATAAAACTGCGTAATATCATAGGCAGACTAATAAACTTTTATACTTTAGAATCTCAGCAGTGGCGGAAAGCGCAAGGTATCTGTAACTTTGGTGTAATTAAAAAATGGAAATAAAGCAAGGATTGCGTTACAGAGCAGCGATATTCCGATTTATCTTCGCTGTATGAAATTAAAAAGCGAGTAGATGGTAAAACGATTTTCTCTTGTGATTCGATGGGACAAAAGTCGCAGCACGAGCACAGTCTATGATTCTTAAAATTAACTCGCAGCAGTCGCAGCAGCTTCCGCGTCATAATCGACGCGTTCGCAATGTACCCAACATCTGGCACGGATGAAACACTGCACCTCTTTTGCCTTCGGCGTAATTCACATTCAGAACAGCACCCATCTCTCAGCAGGTTTTTCCTTGATATTCCGAATTAGCAAGGTGGCGTTAAAACCTAAAGCACCGTGCCGCAATTCGTATTCACCGAGTGTTCGCAAATTGGCACGAAACCATAGAATGAACGCGCAAACGAGTAGATCAAGCAGTTTACTGCGAAGCTTGAACACATTTTAGCCGCGATCGAATATTTGCTGAGACACTTTTGCGAATTGACGTTTCTTGCTCACTGGGAAATATCGAAATTGCGATGCGTTATATGAAGAACGTGAAAGAACAGAACAAAGACGTATCATAAGAAACCGGCAACGACGACGAAAACGATCCAATGCTCGACCAAAACGGACCTAATTCTTGAATCAGTACACGATAATTCCTGTGTTTTGTTCCTTGGCACGTCGCGATACGTTTGGCGCGTTAAAGCAACTGGCGTTGTAAGAACTCGCAATCTTAGACGGCAGTCCACTGTAATAATAGTTAACGTTCTTAACCTGCATGGTCGCAAAAGAATCCACGAGGAAAGAAATCTGTGTTACTCGACCAAGGCCATCGCTCGTAAGTGTGGCAAGTGTGGCTGCGTGTCAGCAGAAGGCTGAACCCTAATGAAGTACGAGTTTTAGAGTAACGGCAGCTTGACCTTGAGCCTCGTCATGGAAGACCCTAAATCTCACTTTTGTTCGGAGTTTCGAGCGGCGAGACTCCGCCAGGGTGGCTTTCAACAATCCCTGGCTGCAGATTTCATATTTTCGACTATGTTACCGTAGGAAATTGAATTCCCAGGCAACCAATCCGACGAGAAGAGAGAGAGAGAGAGAGGGAGGGTGGGAGAAAGGGATGGTCCTCGAGGCGGAAAGGCCGGCTCGATTATCCGTTGATCATCCGAGCTTCCCTGTAACAGAGTTAATCCCGGGGACGTTAATTAAACAGCGAAAAGCTCGGCTCCCGTCCCATCTAATCCATCGAGGCGGTCTTTTAACGGCGGATTATTCGCCGGCAGGCTCTTTCTTTTCGTCCCCCCGATCGATCTTACGCCTCGCCTTCACGCGCCTTTAACGAAATTAGAGCCGAGACTAGCAGACAGCCTCCTATTTTCTGCGGCTATCTATCTTTTCGTTTATCCGTCTGCCGGGATTCTGAACTTTGGTATCGCTCGAATGGTTCATTTTTAGGGGTCTGCAGACCTTCCTTTCCACGGACGTGTCATTTAGAGGAATTCGAGCGATGAAACGGCTTCTCTCGTGGCATCTGTATTTTCCATTTGACACGACAGTGACGCAGGATATCGATAAGAAACGCAGATGTCTCGTTCGTTACATTTGTATAGGTTAGGTTTGTATCGGTCAGATTGGTTCGCGTTAGATTTGACGTTAGGTTGGACTCGCGACGGAAATAACAGAAATACAGCTATCCTCTCGTGTAATATGGCAGACATAGGTTCCGGAAGAATGTTACGTGAAAAATGGAGACACGTGATTAACCAGTTAGGTGTTTTACGACGAGTATACTCGTCACGAAGAAGTGGCAATATTCTGTGTTACGACGAGTATACTCGTCACGAAAATATGACAATATTATGTTACGACGAGTATACTCGTCATGCGTAAAACGTAGTTACAATTTGCTGTTTAAACTGCAATTTAGTAATTGCAGTAATAAAATTGAGAAATGAAACGGTCATCTCGTCACGAGTTAATCCTACGTTATAACAGCCACAGATAATCTGTGTTTGACGAATATACTCGTCATCGGTTACGTTTTATCGAACAGCTAACTGGTTAACACGATACAATTATATCTTCTGTAATTGGAAGAAACTTTTCTCCCAGTTATTCGCCAAAGATTTTCTATGATATTCAAACGTGGGGAACAACCTGGCCGGATCAAAAATATCGATATCTTTAAGATGTAGCCACCGCTTCGCGTGTTTCAACGCTCGAACCGCAGCGTTGTCCTGTCGATAAAGCAGATCACCATCTTCAATTTCTTCCGCTAATGGTATCAATACCATTTCCACCTACACGTGCATTTTTCAATCTTCTCATCAAAATACCACCGTACACGAACTCGTCATTGGAACAGACCAATTATTAGATTTCACGAAAAATTACAGCGGTTTTACGGAAATTGTCGAGCACTGTAAGAACGCGGTGCGCCGCGAATCATAATTAAAACGCAGATCTTAATTACAACAGAAACGCTAATTATTTCTGCAAACAGTACTCGGTCTAACGAACAGCTACGAAAATTCCTACCGTCAAAATTCCCACGACCGACAATCTTTCCAAATCTGCTATGTATATCCGACTGAAACAAGTTGGTCCACTGATTGTTAGATTATTCAAGACTATGCAAACGGCAATACCAGCGCTCTGCGCTGAGCAGAGACAGTTTCTTTTAATTAAATTCCGGCTCATTCGCATGATACGTCGAAACAAGCTGGCCGGACGGTCAGCCGTGTTTTTAATTAAAGGATCGCAGTTGCATTTTTTTTAAATTGCCAAAGAGTGAGTGGGTGGAGGGGGGGCGGGAGGAATATTTCCCGCTGGTCGTTTGGCGGTCAGCCAAAGGAAAAGCGGGGGAAATTCAATTCACCGTAGCTCGTGGGACAGGAATACGCGCGATAATTATTTGCGCTCGCTCCTGCAAATATTAATTTCAAGAAACCCTTTCCTCCCTCTTGCTCCACCTCCATACGCGAATGGAAGAGGAATTTTTTCCGCCGGACGAAGGGGAGTAAAAAAAATATTCGCGCGCCATTCTCCCTGTCTCTGTTTCTCGCGTCGTTGCATTAAATTTCGCGTTGCCGGCCGGCTAGCTTGCAAATTACACTTGTATTTCATTCTTTTCTGGTTAGTTTTTAAATCGACCCTCTCGTTTCGCTCTCTCGAACCGGCTGGCCCCGATACCAATATTACCGTAATCGAAAAATACTACCGACGACATCTTCGCTGAAACTACTGGCCTCACGCGCTCGTGTTTTCTCTATTTTTTTCTTTTTTTTTTTTTGTTTCGTATCGGGATGCGCGTGTCTCAAGTCGATGAATCGGTATACGCAGTGTACGATAAATCGTTGCATCGGACGTGTCAGAATTATATCGGCGAATGAAACTTTTCGTGAAAAGCACGCGAAACTTTTCTAATTTTAATTTCCTGTGTCGCGTGAACGATAGGAATATAATTGTTGAATTTCCACTCGTTATGAATATTCTGGTGAATTTTTCGAATATTAGTTTAGAAAGTAACAGAGGGTAGTAGAAAAATTGTTGAAATTATAAATTTAGTATTCGGGGCAGGTTACGTTAACGTTGAAACGGTTGTAGGGTTTTATTCTCCGGAAAATTTGAAGCTGGTGATTTCTCGTTAGAAGATGAACCAAGTGGAAAAAGTCGGCAATTACTGGCGACGATAATATTTTAAGCGATATTACGGAAAATAATACACGACAAACAGCGGGAGGAATTGCGTTTGAAATGGAAAGCAGTCGTTCTACGATTATTCGTGAGTTAGTTGGCGCAGGGAAACCAAAGGAAATGGGAAATTTCGTGGTAGAAGTAGGTGGAAAAACGAGAAATAATTTACATCTGTTCAAAGATTCATTTGATGCTGGATTATTACACCGAAATATCGTATTTCTCGTTTATTACTTTACCATATATTTTTATTTACCTGTTCTCCATGCAGAGGATAATTACAGCGCACGTAGTATTAACAAAATTACGTTCTACAAACATTTAAGCTCTGCTTTTACACATTTCAAGATTGCAATACCTGAAAGTTTCCAAATAAACGTTGTTAAGTTTCGCAGTGGCTAACCAAATATAGTACAAGGTGAGTAGTTAGATAATTGAAATTTCCAGTTTTACTCTTCAACGAAACTTAAAGAAGACGAGAAGTAGAAGCATTTTCCTCCTAAAACCTTCAAACTCCAAAGATTGCTGGGCCCAGTATAATTGGCTCGTTGTTAAATTTGTTTAAATTTAAACGAGGAAAGTTCTACGTAATTTTGACGAAAGATCACGCACTTAAAATTCTTCGAGTTGACTGAATGATAGAAGAACGAGTGGATTAATTTGTAATAGAAAAATATATCGAAACAAGTAACGGTATAAGTTCAGGTATAGCGTGTGCTGATCCAGATCCTCGCTCTTCCAATGTTACGATACAACAGAAGAAGCTATGACAGTGAGCAGCTTCATATATTTATAACAAAGGACATTAGCAAAAAGTTAACCCTGTAGCTGTAGCTGAAGGTTACAAGAAACAGCAATGGAAATCTACTTATAGTTTCTTTCTTTCCAGACCTTGTAACCCAAAAAGTAATTTATATTCAAAGGCACGATAATATGGACCTCTGTTTATTTAGAATATTTGTTTGTTTCACTAAATTCTATTCTCTTCGTAACAGAGGTGTGCAGGTCACGGATATACAAAAGTAAAGACGTAGAGTTTTTCTTCAAGTAATTACTTCGACAAGAACGCTCGATAAAATTGTAATTTCGTTCTGCTACGCTGCATCGCACTGCGCTTGCATCTTGGAATTATTTCGATAAAGACGAACCGACAGAAATTCCTGCAAATTTCTAGATGTACAGTAGCGTCTCTTTAAATGCTCGTCTTTTTGTTTCCCGTAATTGACCGGTCATTTCCACTATTATTAGGACTCTCGCTTAACTAGTTAACTGCGTTCGACGTATATACACGTCATTTGGATTTATCTCGACACGGTTGACGTATATACTCGTCGTGTGAAATAAAAATTACCATTTACTATAAGAAGTAAAGTACTACAAGAAGTCATTTAGTGACATGTTTCCTTTACACTTTCATTGGATCTATCGTGTATTTTGTAGAAAAAAGTTTGATTATTTGATTATCCTCTTTGCCGCGTATATCGGTCATTCCCCGAATTTCTTTGCCTTTTATATCAGCTTACGCGACTTTATAGCAGCTACACCATCAAAAGCAAATCGCCTTCGAAAAAGTGGAATCCGTAAGGACTCACGTTACGAAGTGCCACTTTGTGTGGTACGTTGTCTTGAAAACCAGCACATGGAGATCAACCGAATTTCTGACATTTCTTTTATTATTTTCTGGCAATGTTCAAATTATTAATAATAAACACCATTTTCAACGACGAATCGTCAATTTTTCATCGGATAAAAATGCAATACCTGCTTCTAGTTTTCCTTTACTTTTTTCGTCAGATTTATAATAGTAGCATTTACTATGTTTCGACGCGTATACTCGTCACTTGATTTTACCTGCGCAACTCGTAAGAGATTTTTAAAACTAAATTCCAAAATTAACAAATTAAGACTAACCAGGTGGAAGCCTTTATCGCTAATGAGCCAGCGATGTCGATGCGATACAAAGGCGAAATGAAAGAAGCAGAAATATAACAAGAATTTTCCAGGTTGTTGTACAGAGATCTATCGATCTCTCTACAAATCTGTAGCCTTTCAACATTTATCCTAGAATCGCGACTCTTCCACGTTTCTCTTGACAAATTTCCAAGATTCTGGTCCTCTACGCGATCGTTCGTCGCCGAGGAGACGCGATTTTCGATCGAATCGAACAGAGACGATAACGTAACACATAATTTTTCAATGGCACTGCGTTACAGTAGATTAGGAGACTGGTGTCTCTCAACAGACTCGGATACGTCAAACGTAGGAACATCATCGTTCTACGAAGTAGAACGTGCTCATCTGTTCCAAGCAGCTGGCTCAATCGTGTAGATGATCCATCGCGCTCGGCTGCAGGGTAATCTTGGCACGAGAGTGACTGCAAATCATCGACTATTCCGCGTCAATCACGCGTCAAGAACAAAGGAATGCTTAGCGCAGTGCATGCAACCATTTGCCTCGTGCTCCTACACGTTCCCCTTGCTTTTACGTGTTTCCTTTGTGCGAACGCGCTATTACTATTAACCAAAGCACATTGGCAGCGAAATAAATCCTATAGATCGTATCAATCAATCCTGACCAAGGGGTCCTGATAAATTTCAACCCTATTTGTTCCTTTTATCGGTAGAATCATCTTTATGGCGCTCTGAATAGCTTTTTTATCCTTGGAATTTCCTCTTTTCTTTCGCTTTTTCTTTTTTTCTTTTTTAGCAGCCTTATGTTGTTTATTTATCAGCGGAATTCTTCTTTCAGGGGGATTCAACTTCTATTATCTTTGGATTTATTCTTTTATTAATGGAAGACCAAATTTGTTCTCCTTTGGTGAGCACGTGTCGCTTATTTAGCACCGAAGTTCCCTTCTATTGGGTTGGCAACTAAGTGATTGCGGATGTTGTCAATACCAGTTAATGAGAAAATCCGCAATCACTTAGTTGCCGACCCAATAGAGGAGAACCGATGTGCTAAATACGGTGTCTGTGGCGGAATTTCGATTTTCAGAATTATTGGATTGGCAACTAAGTGATTGCGGATTTTGTCGATATCAGCTAATGACAAAATCCGCGATCACTTAGTTGCCAACGCAATGATTCTAAAAATCGGAATTCCGCTACAGACACGATACAACGCAGCGCGAATTACGACTCGTTACTTCGCGTCGATTAATTACATGGAAAATTCAGGATTCGTGAGGGATTCGGCTGGAACCGGCCGGATTATGGGTAATCGGGTATCGGCAGCCGCGTAATGCTCGCTGATGGGCCCCGGTGTGAATTACTTTATCCGAAAATACGTAGGAAATTGCGGCCACGCATTATCGCGCGATGCGTCATCGCGAGCGCAACCGGCAGCGATCAGACATCGACCTGGGCAAAATGAAATTTACGACGCGGCATCGCGTATAATACGTGCGTCCCAGGCACCGAAGGCTGGTCGTTCGCGGACCTCGAAATAGAGGGACGAGAGGGATAAATCG
>NT_176526.1:817336-851526 GCF_000188095.3 Bombus impatiens | reverse complement strand
CCGCCGTAATTACTCGTCCCGTGGCGCCTGGAAATTTACCGGAAGGATCGACTGCGCTTCCACCGATCCTTATCACCGGCAAACGTAGTTTTTCAACCGCTCGTGCAGCCAATCCTTGGGAAATTGCGAAAGAGATGGGGCGGTTCTAACGCATTTCGTTCGAGTCTCAAGTTTCCCCATATTTGTAAAAATACAGCGAATAATTATGATAATAATTATGATACGATTGAACGCACACTTTCAGGATTGTCTTTTCGATATTTCCAGTGAGAAACCACTGATCAGGTTTGGATGAGTCAGGTGAAATTGCCTTTGTGAAACGCACGGTGCACGCCACAAAATAGGACTCCATGTTACACGCTGAATTGTCGTCTTTCGTAACCGAGACAGCAGACGAAAAGAATTTTCCAAGAGGGCAATGCTCTGTCATTTGTACAGCCGCCACTGCGTAAACGGTTTCAAGATTTCCGAATGGAATTATTAGCGTGATCGACCTGAAAACGATCCACACATTACGGCAAATTGTTGCAGGACGAGTTTACCGTCAGCAAAAGCGACACGTAGAAAACAAATAGGAAATACGAAATGAACTTAAAAACGGAATTAAACGGATGATACGATATGATTATGAAGCGAAATACTTCGAATAAACTGGTGGATAGTATACTTAAGAGATTAATAAAAGTAATCTTTGAGATGATAGAAAAACCACTATTGGGGAATATTTGACGGTTTTAAGAAAGTGCAGGAATTCTGTAATATTTCGATGAAAAATCGTAGGAAAAATCGAGCACTTGGCGATATTTTATCGGAACGCCAAGCAAAAGCAGAAATCCCATGATATTTCGGCGAAATTTTAGGAATAGAACGCAAGTCTCGAATATTTCCACAAAATCTACAAATAAAGAGTTTTACGATATCTCGTCGGAGTCGTCTCGGGCTAAATTCCTCGTTCTGTGAAAATTTCGTCATAATTTCGCGGAAAATGCAGGATTTCAGCTAGTTCGACCGGTGTCGCAGGAAGATCGTTCCGCAGCCTCGCGACAGCCGGTAAATTGTACAAGGTCGTAAGGAATCGATGCTGCGTTTGGACATTAACGGTCGTGGGAGGAAATGTGTCGTTTCCTGGCCGGACCGATGCCGCAATGGAGAGGAAACGTCCGATAACCGACGACACGGTATTCGCCTACGCTCGACAAGCTTGCAAGCATCTGGAACGTTCGAAAGCCAGGCAAGACAGTGGCGGCTGGAGATTCGGTCAAGGTTTGCGGGTCAAGTAGCGGCTCTGAACAGCTTGCACGCGTTCCCTTTTCCTACTGCCAACGTCGAGATTGCTAGCAACCATAACCCAGCCAGCTGTCGAATCGATAGTATAATCGAAGCCGTACCGATTTCAGCTTTCCCTTGGCACATTCGACCCAGAAACCTAAAAAATTGTTAACAGAAACCCTGTGCGATAATTGTTGAGGTTGAGCTCGACCGATCGAAGAACCAGTGAATGAATTTGTAATAGAAAAGTATACTGAACTAATTAAAGGTATAATTAAAGGTATAAGTATAAGTTTTCTTTTCTTCAAAGAACAGAAAAATATGTTCGCGTGTTTGATTTTCACAGCGAGCTTCTCTCAAGGTATTTATCAAGCGAAATTTATCAAGAAAACGTGGATATAGGCGCACGTAGCTCGCAAGTCGAGTGTCTTTATCGAGGACGAAGGAAAATACGGCAAGACGATGGCGATAGTTGGACGATATTGTCGTAAAACGCATTATCGTTTTTTATTACTCACCTGCTTGCAAAGTCAATTTTTATTACACGATCTTGGAACAGTGTTTTATGTCTTCTTATTTACAACAGTGGAAAAACTGGCGTGCTCTGTTATGTTAATCAATTTTCAGGTGACAATATCTATCACTTGGAATGGAAGCGAAGATTGAAGCCAAGAATGAAGATTGAAGCGTACATAGAAACGAAAATGGATGCTGGCAAAAATACAACTCGATATTGATCGATTTTTAACCGAAGAATACCACGAAAAGCGACAAATTAACGTGACAATTTACAACGAAGTCGAAACTACAAATTCTCCATGCTAATTCATTTTCCATCTTTCGCATCGTGTGGCAAAACGTAAGCTACGACGAGTATACTCGTCAAACAAGAAGTATATGTACCTGTTATAACATAAAATTAAATCGTAATGAAACGATTGTTTTATTTCTTCGTTTTATTAGCCACAGTGCTGGTCGTAACGCGAAATATCGTCATTTCTTTATGACGAGTATACTCGTCAAAAACGTCAAACTGGTCGACCAACCTTTGATTCACCTATACTGCGTAAGCTTTAAAATGAAATTACAAGAACGTAGGTCGCGAGAGGAAAGAGCAATTTTCCAATCGACGATAAAGAAAGCTATTATCTTCACTTACAACAATTTTCTCGCGTGAACCAACTTTCACCTTATCATCACCGTAGCCAGCGTTCAAAGTGCAGAATTCCCGTTCGAAGCGTAACGTTTCTTTTTCCTTTATTTTCCTGTCCTCTTTTTCCTTTTTTCTTTTTTTTTTCATTCGACTATGCAAATATGCGATGCACACAGCGAGGACAGGGAATAGGATCCTGATCAGGGAGACTGGCTTTCATCGTAAGCGGAACGTGTTCGACGACAGCGGAGGGACCACACGACAACGATGTCGAGGCGAAAGAAGACGAACGAGATGGGAAAAGGGGTGTGGGCCTTTTCCTTCCGTTGAATTCTAAGGTATCGACTTTTCAATTGGGTCACGTACACTGTACCCAATGCGCCTGTACGTGTGCACTGTGCACAGATGTTAGGAGGCGGCAGCAGCGCTCTACGTTGGCAATACAGCCCTAATGGAAATCGAAAATACGGATCGCGAGTGAAAATCACGGTTCCCAGAAGCCTGCGATTCGATTTCCAAAAAAGGAAGACTCTGCTCGGAACGAAACCGAGTGAATTCTTTTTCCCATCGTTGCAACTTCCATAGAGGTTTGGTGGCACAGTGGAGGGTGTGAAACACAGCGGAAACGTTTCCGCCAAAGTAAATCGCGCGCTGTTTCACAGAACAAGCCAGAGAGATGCCGCGAAAAAGATATGAAACTGTTATGACCCTGTCCAGCCTCCATCCATAAATGTTTTACGACCGCGATATCGTTGTCTTCTACAGGAGAATTTCGTGTTCACGACGGTGCAATCCACCTTCTACGAGCCCGTTATCCTTCAGGATACAGCTGCTTCGAACGTCCCTCTTAAACGACTCCATAATGAACCCGTTTTCGAATTCATGTTACGGAGCATGCGATGTCGAGATAGTTTATTTTGCTGTGCAGCGAGCGGTGAAACAGAGCTACGCCGAGATAGACCAAGTCCTGAAGACGACATTGATCAACAGCGAATTAATTGCCTTAGCACGCGGTCTTCTCGCGATTTGGAAATTTCCTGTTAACCAATGAGGCCAAAAATGTAGCAAATTTAACGAACGTTTGATCGTAGGTAGCCTGATCTTCAGATCGAAGTTCAAAAGTGCTGATCCAAATTTTGTAATTTCTCCTAAGCTGGCCTCTGCGAGACAGTCACACGAAATTAAAATATTCAATTTTAGGGGAACTAGCAGAGTGCTGAAATTGAGCAATTCCTTAGGAGAAGGTCGTGCGCGCTAGCGACCAAAATTAATTCTGCCCCATTTTCACCAGATACTAGCACTGTTATTTCAGTGAACACGCGAATATAACAATCCTGTGCAACATATTTCTCAGTCATACTGTTTATCCCATTGTTTTCACTGTTTTCACACGTTAAACGTACACGTTGACATTCCCAATGTTAGCCAGGTAGCTGTCGCGACCTGTCGGGAAAACCTGGAAAAGAGTGTGCCTAAAACGTGTCGCGGAAAGCAAGCGACGACGAGTATACTCGTCGAACACAGAATACGTGTAGCTGTATAACGTACAACTCTTCTACTTACATCTGACCAAGGGATACAACGAAAGAACTTAGCGCGGTCGGTACTGCAGGACACTGCCCTGCATTCTAACAAAATTGCAGGCCCTACGATATCACGTGAAACGATCGCTGTCCAAGCTAATCCGAACATAATACTCCGTAACGTGATACTCTACAAACCAAACGTCCACTATTTTTAACGTTTATTTTTCCCATGCCTCGCTATGGATGAATCGTCCGCCATGCACACGCAAAGTGTAAAGTCTAAATTCGTCGCTGCTAGGAAACCATCCTTTCTCATTCCCTTTCCCTTTACCTTCGTCGTTCTCCCTTTCATCCCTTCCAGTCCAGCGTCAGAGAAGCTCGCACGAGAAGCCTGGTGGACAACGTTGGAGGAAATTTTCGCTGGTCAACTGGACTCCGCGTGTGTGTGTGTGTGTGTGTGTGCGCGCGCGTGACAGAGAGAGAAAGAGAGAGCAGAAACAGGAGAGTGGCTGACTGAGACCGGTTAAGGGTCGGGTCTGTGCGTCGACCGCATTATTCATTCGAGCAGCGAACCGAGGGTTGGTGCGACACAGTCGAAGAGAAAGGGAGAGTCGAGGAGAGTGTTTCAGTACGTCGGCGAGTAATGCGAGCGGTAACGGAAAGCTATTTAACTTGCGGCTACGACGGACTTCCGACTCGGTTACTCCCCAGCAATACGCCTGCCTATGCCATGTGTTCGTGTCTAACCTGCACTTACACCTTGCACCAGGCAAACGCATCCGTACAACTTACACAATTACGGGTAAGCTGACAACCATGGTTTCGCCCGAGACCCATCGTTGCACGAGCTTATGAGTTACACTTGAATACAAGTTGATGGGTTTTTATGGCTCGTTTAGGTTTCACGTTACTAACGAGTTGTAAGTAGCAGAACGTTGACCAATTGTTAGGTGGATAGTTGTCGTGCGAAGAAAAAGATATTTTTATTGCTAATTTGAAGCATTTATGTTACTTAGTTGCCCAACATACGTTCTCCAGCTACTTTTCACCATTACCAGTGTCGACTAATTTATGGATTAAAGCTTCGGAGAATTTGTGCAGGAACAGAGTTCAAAATGGCTTGAAACCATTTGTGTCCGATTTGCCTGTGACATTTTACAGTTACATTTTTTATAATATAAAAATATATAAGAAATATGTAATATGATATATACAGGGTGTAACCGAATAACATGTACCAGCAACTATATGAGGTGGTTCCTTATGAAAAGTGGAAAAATAAGAAGAAAATATGGAATACTATTTGTTCAGTTAAGGTTTACTTGTTGACAAAATTGAGTTTGAAAATTGATTAATACACATAATGTGTGAAATATTTGCCAAATATGTTTCTTCTGACAGATACGTGATGACCATAGCATGACATAGGTCTGGACTATAACTATCATAATATCCATTGAGATCTAAGCTGCAGAATTTGCTCTTGAGAATGGTACAACGACGCTCAGAATTGGACGTTCGCTATAGCGAAAACATTCCATTTATATTGGGTTGGCAACCAAGCGATTGCGGATTTTCTCATTACCATCTAATGAGGTAATGTACCATAACCTAACTCCAATCGTGCAATAGCAACTGCTCAATTCTTGTGTAGCAAAAATTAGATGGTGTGACTCAGTTACAATCTGATCTGTGTAGCAACATAATGTTAAATACAGGAATGTTAGACTTGGGAAAACTCCACATTGCAGGAGATGGGAGATAAAATTTGGAAAAATTCGATTCTAGAAAGCCAAACCTATCTTTGTAAAAGTGCCAGGTATAAGAGGAATCCTCGTCGATTTTTGCGATGAGACCTAGTTATCATGCAAAAAAGAAAAAAAGCAAAAGGAAAAAGAGAAAAAACGATCGATTGTCAGGATTTTCTTAGCATTTCCATATAATTATCGCACAAGCTGCTTGATCAGCAGGACAGGGCACGGTGTACCGTGAGCACGTACTGTCACACATATGGGGCAGTGTAAACAGAAAGTTTGTCAGTCACTAACCGCCACACCCTCTGTTTCCTTAGCAATAATTTAATACGTCGCGGGGGTGGATTGGCCGGCGTGTGTTTATCGAGCGTATGCAAGCGCCACTAGCGTGTTGCGAATTTAGAATTACCGCTGTTATCGGTGCCGGACCGCTGCTTATCATGCGGCAGCCTGATTAATTAACGGGCCGATTTCCTGCGAGCCTCGTCATCTAACTCGTTCGAACTCTGTATTCGAAAACAGAAGCAGAATATCGTCATCATCAGCTGCAACAGGAATGTTGTACCAATATGATGGTTTCGTGGAGCAGCGTAAATTTTCATTTTTATTTCGAAGCTTTCTACACTGTGGCTAATTCCAAAGAGCCACCATAGTGTACAAATTGATTAATTCGCTACTTTTCTCACAGGATTGTAAATAAAGCACTGAAGAGAATGGATCTGCCTCAAAGATAACTCAAACTTATTTTCAATTCTATACCTAACTCTAGAACCACGATAATTCGTTACTTTTCTCACAGGATTGTAAATTTAGCATTGCAGAGCATGGGCTTGTCTCAAAGATAACTCAAACTTATTTTCAATTCTATAACTAATTTTAGAAACACGATAGCGTGGTTAAATAAAAAATTAATTCCTTCCAAATTTTACACGCAACATATTCTACTGCAAAATTCTTTTAAACGAAAGCCAAACCCGAATTTCTGCAATCTCGTTCCTTGAAGAGAACGACAAGACAAACAACAAATTTCCAGGGTGGAGCCCACGTTGAAACGTCGAACGAAGATAAAAATTGGGAAATGCCACGACGGTGATAAAAGAAAAATACCACTCCGGTGTGTTTACGGCGATAATCGTAAAACACAACGTTTCAGGGAAATATCAACACGAAAAACCCGAAGATAGAAACACGGAGACCGAACGTAGGAATCAACAAATATCTGGCTACATTCTTATCATGGGTTCTACTTAGAGGAACGCGAGGAAGAAGAAGAATCCCTGGCGGACGTCTAGTTCGCGTCGATACTTGGATAGCTTCCTATAGAAGTTTCCAAAGGGTAATAGAAAAAGTTTCACGGCTCGATCGTATTATCGTTGCCAGACGAGCATCGTCCGTGACGATGTTGCGCTTCTTCGTGGCCGTGCAATCTTTTGTTTCGTCCAGCCAGAGGATACAATATCTCTTTTCACGATACTCAAACATCCTAAATTAGATCATCGAGTGGCCACATCGACTTACTGTCACGAGCCGCGAGCGTCTGTATAATTCTCTCACGCGAAATTATTTATCCAATAACATCATCCCCCCATCTCGCTCAATTATATTCACAAAAAAAAAAAATCACTACAGATTCACAAATTTCGTATTAGCTTGTCCGAAAAATTTTTTTCGTTTCATAAGGTGATAATAGATGAACAATAATTTCTGTTTTATATCATTTTATTGAATTAGGTACGATCCATTTCGTTATATTTCCATTATTATGTTTCTGCATAATTCAAAAAATTAATATAAAACAAAAAACATTGTGCGTCTATTATTTCCTTACAAAACGAAAGAAACTTTTCGGACAACCTAATACATTCAACGATGCGTCCAAACCGCGTCTTTTCCTACAAACGCGATAAAACTGCATTTCAGTGAACGATTGGAGAAATGAAAAGAAATACTTTCCCACTTATCAAGGTAAAATGGCCGGAAAAATGATTGGAACGTTGCATCGAAACAGACTGCGTTCGTTTCCCATGGCGATAAAAGGGAGCGCGCAAATACCAAGTGGAGTGGGATTGTCTGGGAGTCGCAGCAGTCGACACTTTGGCACGTTTAACACGCGGAATTGCACTTGGCTGGTAAAGAAGATCGGGACAAGGTGGGTGCGCCGTACGCTCCAGTCAAAGGCAGACATTTTTGTAGTTTGCTGGGTGCGGTGCGGCAACGTTCCTCGAAAACGCGCCTTCCGGCTCGTAGAAAGACCGATGGCGATGGGTAGAGTAAAAGGCCGGGCGTACACCGACAGGCTAAGGGGGTGGTGGCTGGCTTTTAACGCAGGGCGGTTAGATTATCCAACTTTTGCCCCTCGCGTTCCGCGCACAATGCGCTCCAATGTAAACGCGTCTGCCGCGATTACGGTTTAATAAAGTTTCGCAGTTGTTATTTTCCTCTTCGATTAGTCGCTTGCTGGCCAACTTGCACTCCGATGAACTTTGTCCCTGTTAGATTCGATTCGTTTTCACGTTCAATTAACACCTTTTTTTTTCACCCCTTGCTCGGCTATTCGACACGTTGGTTGCGCGTGTAAGAATAGCAGAGACGAAAATAATTATTTGTATAATTAACGCTTTCCGCACGACAGGCTGACAAGTATCGACAAGTATAAATAGGGAAACGGTTAGCCGGTTAACTTCGCTTCGTCGTGTCGTGCAGATTTCTGTATGACGTGCCGCTTAAAAATATATTTGATGCACTGTCAGGCGCAATTTGCGTTTCGGGACGCAACTCTGAACAAACAACTTTCAGCCGAATTTAGACAGAATTCGAAGGTACGTTTTTGCTCCACGACATCGGTCGATTCCATTGGGTTGGCAACTAAGTGGTTGCGGATTTCGTCGTTAGGCGGTATTGGCAAAAGCCGCAATCACTTAGTTGCCAACCTAATAAGTTGTCGTGTTAGAACTTGGAACATTTCAGAAAAATCTTCCCCTCTGCGGAAGCATAAGAAAGTAGACTTTTTTAAAGCAGAATTAACTTCTACAAATTTCGTTTTTGCAACCTAATTTGATTCTTTTTTCAACCATTTGGAAAATTTTTTCGAAAATTTGGAGGAATTTGCAATTGGTCGAAATCGTGGAAGAGAAGCAAAGATCGATTTCTACGGTATTTTTAACAGAGCCTGTAACGGGAATTGAAATAATACATTTGGAGATTTATGTCGCTTACGTGTGTGCTGAAAGTTTTGTCGAAATTTGATCGAAAAACTGTTTAGGTTTCAGGTCGAAAATCGTGAAAACCGTGTTTCTTAGTCCGTAAAAACGTTAACCGATTTCGATGAAATTTTCTACAGACCTGGCAAAAATCTTGTAAACGCGTTGCTTAAATTTGGACTACAGGCCCAGGTAAGAAAATTGCCAGAAAGCACGTTTACTTTCTCTTCGCAATTCCGATCAACTTGCAATTGCAACTTCCTCGAAATCTTGTTACACGTCATCCGGTAAACTAGTTCTTCCAAGTTCTCAAAGATCAAGTCGTTCGGTTGAATTTTTCAAAAGTTATTCTGCTTTAAAAAGTGCAGGACTACTGTACACCCACCGTATAATGCAAAAGTGGTGCTAATTTATTTAGATCGCATGATTGAATACAAATCGATAGATTCAGCTGTTGCTAATCGGAAGTCCTGTTATTGGAAATTCACAATGGCTATAATCTGCGATCTAAAAACTCGCACAGAACAAGCGCGCTTTCACGAGAAAACATATAAAAAGCATAAAAACTGAAAAGCACGGTTAATCTGTTAAGTCTGTACAATGAATATAAAGTGGCAGGCTCATCTGTCTCGCGCACAAGCGCAAAGAAAAATTATTCCATTTCGCAAATA
This sequence comes from Bombus impatiens, assembly GCF_000188095.3. Taxonomy (NCBI): domain Eukaryota; kingdom Metazoa; phylum Arthropoda; class Insecta; order Hymenoptera; family Apidae; genus Bombus; species Bombus impatiens. The sequence goes on along the minus strand of NT_176526.1, from coordinate 841,953 downwards.
GTTTCATATAGAAGCGTACAAAAGGCAGAAAAACTCGAAAAGCGCTGCTAATCTATTAGATCTCTGGCCGAGTGCAGAGCAGCAGGTTCAGCTGGCGGAACACGAAATAGAATTGCGCGTCCATTAAGCTGGCACGAGAGCGTAACGCGTTCGGATTAGCGAGGCCATTTTCACCGGCAAAAGAATCAGAATGTGGAGGGTGGCAAAGGTTTCAGAAAAGGTAGAGTAGGCTTGATTAAAAGCCGATAACGACATCTCTAACGCGTACCTGACTATCCGATTCTTTGATTCGACTTCACGGCGGAACCGCCGGTTTCTCTCTTTTCCTCTTTCTGCGCGTCCATCATTCAGTCTGTTGCTCCAAAGCTTTGTACAAGCCATCTAGGAAGCAGCGTACGAATGCAGCCGACATACTCTACACGCTAACAACCTTAACATTCAAAAATAGTCTTTTCCCTAATCCGTGTTATAAACCACTTTGACTGACTGACTTTAAAAAAATCACCTCCTTCCAAGTCCATTTTATAAATTAAATCGAGAAGTCTAACTTCAAAATGTAGATGCCCTCCGAGTTCATGCGACAGGCTACGCTAGAAATCCTAAAGGCTTTGAGCTAAACGAAATTAGATAGTCAGATGGTTCTTCTAAGATTTCTTCCCATAGTTACATAATGTGAAATAAAATAAAATAAAATAAAATAAATGCAATCGCGCAACTATGAAACGGTTAACCATCGATCGTTGTTGCCTTGTACTAGCGGAAGCCTAGGTAATCCTTCGGTGAGGTGTACGAACGAGAGCAGAATTTCCATTCTTCTTCAGGCAGGCCGCGTTTTCGCGCGATTAACCGCCATTCACCGCGGTTTATTTCGTCAGTCGCCCGTAAAGCTAATCGACGTGCACGTGTCTCGCGGCGTTTCCTACCTACAACCTTCCTCCGTACCCTACGGCCTCCTATTCAAAGTTACCGATAGCCTGCAGAAAGTCGCAATTCCTGCATTGAATTTCGCCTTCGGCCAGGTTGATGATCTAGAATTATTTCCGTTTCTTTACGACAAAGATGTTTGTTTTGGAAGAAGTAGACGAAGAACGATATAGCTACTCCCATAAGAATTTACATCGTTTGTACTATAATACGAGATGTGTTCAGAAAAGATGGATGCGCGGGTACCCGACCCTCGGGTCGGTTCGCGATGAGCCCGAATCCCGACATTTTTTAACGTTCGGGTACCTGCAATTACAGGTGCCCGAAATTGTAGTCGAGTCGGGCCGAAATTCAGAAAGTTGCAAGTACGATGCTTTTTTTCATTTTACGAGCCGATCCAAAGCCGAAGTATCAAGACAGCAGAGACAAAGGCTCGGTTTGTTCGGTCACTGTGAAATGCTAGGTGCACGTGGAATTTACTTTAAAAATGGATCTTGTATTCGTATGTTCAACCGTACAGTGAATACATATTCACCAGAAGGTTGATTTCCTCGGAAAACACATCCACGATAATGATAACCTAAGAATCTTCAATGGTGGTCGTACAGTGATCGTAAACCACTCTAGCCAGTCCGAAGATTGGTACGCTCTTACGATAATATCACGTTCAGTCCATGAAATTGAACAGCTAGGTCCGTGTATTCGTGCGATTTTTCTACCATTTCGATTCGTGAGTACACAGGAGTCAGGCCTCTAATCAGGAGCTATTGTGCGGCGCTTCCTGTGCTGAAAGATAGCGTCGGTCACGTGATGATGGAACAGCTGGGAATTTCACGGAAATATCGAGAATGGTGGGTAGCACCAGTAAGGAAAGTTCGACTGTCGGATCGGTCGAGTTAATCCCTTTGGATACCGCGAGTCCATGGACGAAACGTGGGAGTGGCTATTGTAGAAGCTAACGAACGCGAATTCTCGTTGATTACGGTTGTCAGAATGTTACTAGTTCCACTAATCGGGCGAACTAGGTTGGTTTCGTCTGTACGAGTTTCGTAGAATCGAGGATCCGTGTGTCAGGTCCCGCAGTGAACAGAATTTTTAACTTCTCATGAATTTCTGGCGTAATATCGATTGGCGGAGTCGCAAGGTCCAACGAGCAGCTCCGCCGTTCTATAAATCGTAAAGCAGTTTATCGATCACGTGTCGTGGTAACCCCGTTATTATCGATAGTACAGTTCGTTGCTGTCGGTCGTAAAATTCGCGACCTCGTGCGATCGTCGAAAGGAAGATAGTTGGGAATACCGCGGCATGATACGTTCATTCGATCGACGGTATTAAGTACTTCGCATATGTTCAACTGGAATTCGAAGAGCATAAGTTATTTGCTATCGAATACCGGTACTCGGGAATCAAATACACCAGTTATCAATGCTGGAATACGAAACAAACGGGACTCAAGTGTAGAATACTAATACCAAATTCCAAATTAATCTTTCGATCGCTGAATACTACCGATCGAGCATCGAATACCGGTATTCGAGAACCAAATACACCAGTTATCAATGCTGAAATACAAAACAAACAGGAGTCAAGTATGGGATACTAATACCAAATTCCAAATTAACCTTTCGATCGCTAAATACTACCGATCGAATATCGAATACCGGTACTCGAGGACCAAATACACTAGTTATCAATGCTGGAATACGAAACAAACAGGACTCAAGTGTGGAATACTAATACCAAATTCCAAATTAACCTTCCAATCGCTGAACATTACCGATTGAACATCGAATACCGGTACTCGAGAACCAAATACACCAGTTATCAATGCTGAAATACAAAACAAACAGGAGTCAAGTATGGGATACCAATACCAAATTCCAAATTAATCTTTCAATCGCTGAATACCACCGATCGAACATCGAATATCGGTATTCGTCTAACAAACTGTCAGATCACTGTGAATATTGACTACCTAATATCGAATAGTAGCAAACGAGTGGAATGGACGCCGATTACTCGAATATCTGCCTCATTCTAGGTACAAACGTAGGAGAGAACTTGACATTTGCCAGGGCGTCGCTAGGAGTAGCTCACGGACGCGAGAGTAGTTCGTGCCGCGTTGAAAAATGGCAGGCTTAATTTCAATTTGCTCCGTCGCACGCGCGTTGAAAGCTCGCGTGATTCTGCCACGTTCACCGACACCGATAGCAGTCCACGGTGTTTATCGCGATGCCGGCTATCGATTGGACGGGATACCCGGGGCCGAGTTCCTTGGTCGCTGTTGAAACTCGCGAGAAAAACCAGTCTTCCGACTATTTCTCTCCCACGCCCTGCCCCTGTCGAGTCACGTGACCCGCTATGTCGTCGTACTGTCGTACGCGCCTTTGGTAAACTGAAGCTTTAAAAGAGGGTTGGACGAGCGAAAGCGTGACCGGCAATTGAAGTCCTCCGTGAAAAAAAGAAAAAAAGGAGAAGGAGAAAATAGCGGGAGATAAAATACGAAATACACAGGTGTACACACATAGAGACACGCGTATATACCAGAAGCGTTCTTTGGCAGAGACACAGCAGCCTTTCGGGACGCAATAAAAAGGAAGTGTACCGTCAGCGAGAGGCATTTCGGAGGTCCACTCGAGGAAGAATAGCAGATTAGAATGGCGGCCATTGTGAGCCGTAATATCCGGACGGCGAGGCCATGAAAGGGGCGGATTACAGAAATTCATTTGCCTCTGAATAACCGGGCTACGTGTGTCGTTTCTGCAGAATAAACAGCGGCAATTTAAGCTCCACGAGTCTCGCTAATCCGCGCGTCGAATCGCGGCTCATAAAGACGCACTTTCACCAACCGCGTCTCAGCCTCTAATAACAGGATCATAACGCGGCAACAAAAATTTCATTCAACGCGGCCAGCAAACACGAAATTCAATTGGCCGTTTGTGGAAATTTGAGCTCGAACGTTTGATTGCCAGTGAATCAAGTTCAAGATGTCGGAGATGTTTAACGCGGAGGTGTCAAGTGTCCGAAGTTGGGTTACGCTCTCAGCGAGAACACGTGGTCAGCCAAGATTTTGGATGCACGTGACGTTGACGTCGAGTGCTACTGACGAGCAAACATATCCCATTTCCGCCCATTGATCTTGAAATTGGTATCAATTGGCTGAGAATAACCTGGTGGAAATTACATTTTACGGAATATTTTTCTTTAAAAACGTCTATTGCTCAATATCCAAATTTAGGCTGACTTTCGTTTCTCCTGAATTTCCATCTGAGAATCACGATATTCGTATCACGTTGCAGAACTCTCTGTCGATGTTTTCGGAATCCATCGCAATACATTTTCCTGCGCAGCTTTCACCACTTGCGAAAAGAAGCGAAACAACATGGCTGTGACGTGGAAGTAGCGATCAAGCTTTACTCCGCTAGTTGACGATACTTTCCAACGAATCTACGATATCAATTAATTAAGTTGGTATTGACGTGGACGTAACATAGGGGCATTGTTGGAGACGCGCGGTAAAACGTGACGCGACAGCGATCAGGGCTGCGAGATGTGTGCGCACAGGGTCAGGTTCGACGCCGATGTCACGAGACCTGCTCGTGCCGCTAATAATCGGTTTATCTACAACGAAACGATGACGAGGTTACAGGCTTATTAAGGTTAATTTGGTCGGGCCGCGCGGTGTCACGAACAGACCGGCCTCACGTATATTCTATTAAGAGGATATTCCCATTTCCAAGCGTCGTTTCTACAGGACTTCGAACTTCAAAAATGCTAACACAAATATACACCGAGGGACTGGGAATTTGTCATACGTGTATGGCAGTATTACACGTATAGGTGTGCCGTGTACTATACATTATGAATAACTGCCGCGACTCCCAAGAGCCACTGCGAGGGTAGAAAATTTCCTCTAAATTTCACTCGACGAATCCTGATATCCTGAAAATTTATCAAGACGAAACTTCATCGACAGAACTGTTTTCGAAAGAAACTCTCTCTCTCTCTCTCTCTCCTGGTAGATGTCTCATTAATTATGTAATCATGCTTCGTTAGCCCGCTGGCTGCTTTCGTTTCGTCGGGACAAACACACGCCCAGAACCTCCCTTTGTCCGCCTGTTTGTTTGCAGCGCGTGCATCGCGCTCGCCTCCACTCGATTATCGATCACTGCAGCTCGATTTAAAACGGTTAAATAGTCGAATATAACCGGCGCGATTATCACGCGCTACGCGTACTCGATTTAGGGATTTTCAATGCGCCAGGCACATGAAAGCCGATCTGGCTACGTGTGAATCAACCCACGGGGAAATAGGAACCGGCGTTCAAGCCGGGACAGGCATACGATTTGAAAAGGAAACGAAGGGGGACCATACAGCGTTTGTCGCGATAAATACCTGCGTGTTTTACTTTCTGTCGTTGGACGCAATCAGACAGAAAATAGTCGTACCGACGGATCACCGAATACAGAATACGCGTATCGAGTATGGTATATATTAATACATATCGGATCAGTGTCAAACGTCGAATATTATTACAGGAATACTAAATATTAAACGAGTATTCGAGTATCAAGTATGGGCTAGCGAATACCGGTATTTCCGTTCCAAGTACTGTGCACACTAAACACCAATACTCAAACAACAAATACCAGTACTCCAATACCGAATAATAGGTATTGGGAGTACCGGTAATAGCCGGTAAAATTCGAAATAGCCAGATTACTGCAGACCAATAATCAAGTATCAAATATCGGATAACAAGTACTTATTCTTAAATACTAAATACTGGTATTTGGATATCAAACACCCCTGCCGAATACCAACATCCAAATATCAATACTCAGTAAGCGAATACCGGTACTTGAACATCGAGTACCACATGCTCGCAACAACGAGTACGTAATCTCGAACTAACGTCGAAATGTTCTCAAGTACGGAACATCGGTACTCGAAATAACAAAAGTCTCGAGTATCAATAATCAAGCATGGAATACTAATCAGTAAGTAGCGGAAATACTCAAGGTAGCCAGTATTTAAGCAACAAGTGAGCAAAAAGGTGGTCGATGGACGATAATTAAATGGTTGCGCGAGTCTTGAATTTGGCAGAGCCGACGTGTTAGCGTGAACAATCGGCTTCGCGCGCACAACGACGAGGTTAATCGTTAAGCGGCGCTGCGTTGTAATTCGTGTCATCGGACTCAGCCGGAACAAAGCGTCGGCTGTTAACGCGGCTCAACGAAACGTCGCTTCGTCCAACTGCGAATTAATCGCCAGCACACAAAGAGCCATTCCACCGGATTGAAGGTGATCCAAGCGCGTCACTTGCACGCCGGCTAGCCAGTAGTTTCTCGCGATTAACAACGGTAGAACAATGCCTGGGCGAGGAAAAACCCCGACCCTAAATTCATTTCCGGGCCGTGCTGCTATCGTATAACCAACGGGGCACATTGTGCTCGAACGCCGATCGACGACGAAGAAAATTTGAACCTGCGATCGAAGAAGAGGGAAGGAGAGTAGGACGGAATTAATTAAAAGCGAATATCGCGAGGGCTCTCGCTGGCTTTGTCGCGTTCGAAGAGGAATCAACCGACGACAAAGCGGAACCAGACAAACGGGAAGAAGCGTCGTTGCGGATGAATCGCGTGCACAAAGGCCGACCCGACGATATCCATTACCGCGACAGACCGGACCTCTGTGTTCACCTCGAGGCTTTCCAGGCGATATCGAAACCTTCCTTCCGTGCATGTGAACTGTGTAACCCTCTTCCATCGTTTCAGTACCGTCATAGTCCAGAATATTTTTCACCTGCCTATCGCAATGTTCTTGCGTTGTTATTTCACGTTCGAATCAAAGACAGGAGGTTACCGTATAACATTCTTGCTTTAACAGGTTAGCAAATTAAAGCGAGAGGAAGAGATTCTTGTAAAATCTAATATATTGTTTATTTACATCTCCGCTTTGTTTATTTACATCTTCGCTTTGTTTATTTACATTTTAACGTGTTTATTTACATCTCCGCTTTGTTTATTTACATCTTCGCTTTGTTTATTTACATTTTAACGTGTTTATTTACATCTCCGCTTTGTTTATTTACATCTTCGCTTTGTTTATTTACATTTTAACGTGTTTATTTACATCTCCGCTTTGTTTATTTACATCTTCGCTTTGTTTATTTACATTTTAACGTGTTTATTTACATCTCCGCTTTGTTTATTTACATTTTAACGTGTTTATTTACATCTCCGCTTTGTTTATTTACATCTTAACGTGTTTTTTTATATCTTTGCGTGTTTTTTTTTATTTTTTCTTTTTTTTTTTTTTATTTTTATTTTTTTTTTTTTTTTTTTAGAGAACGTGCATGTGGAGGTTTATCGATTTGTTCAGGTTCGAGAGTAAGTCGAAGCTGTCACTTACTCGGAGCCAGACTCAACGACAGGGCCCAGGCTTTTATTTCAGCCTCCATTAAACCGACTACATCGTTCTGACCCGTAGTTTACGTATAACTTCGCGTTGGAGAGATGGCGGTGGTCGCGTTTGCTTTGAATTCCAGTTCTTTTTCTCCTTTTTTTTTTTTTTTTGCTCCTCCGCGTCCGAAACTGCGAATCGAAATACGGTGGGATGAACGAGGCTGGCTCTTGGTCCTGCGATTCGATTTGTTTTCCCTCCGATACGACCAACGATTAACGCGATCGAACAAGCTACGTACGATATCGATTTCGTTAATGTAACTTACACCTAACCTATCCAACTTTCCCAAGCTGCAATTCTCCTCGGCAGCTGCTTTGGTTAACCTAACCTGAACCTAACCTAGTAAACTTTCCTTCAGCGATACTGTAGCAAAGTAAATAAAAATATTCCCGGATAAAAACAGGAGATAGCTTCGAGGACTCGTTAATTGAACGTTCTAACCTAACTTTTAAACTGGCTTCGCATTTCTAACGGTATATCTCGTTCCCAGAGGCCAATGTAACATTAATCCCCCGCTCTCCGGGGCTCCAGCGATCGTCGAGTACCGACAGACTGTCGGTGCATCCGTTCCACGACTTTTACGATCTTCTCTGGCAAGAAAGTAGATACTTAGATTTTCGCCAGCAGATAAAGCACTTTTCTCCTTCAAGCTGCTTATCTTCTTAATAAATGAATTATCGTATATACATTCTGCAAATTCTTGCAATTCAGTTCGCTTCGAAATTTTCGATATGATTGAGGTTAGGATACCGAGGGCCAATCTGTTATCGTTAATTTGTCACATATCTACGATACCAGTTAACAGTTTCAACTGTTTATTCGCTAGTTCGTACTAGGTGGCAATTTCGGTACAACAAATACAACGTTCTGATTGATCGATCGATCGTTTCATAATCGGTAATCACGCGTCGTATGCGATCAATGGGCGTCCTAATTGTGAACGGCAACGCAGTTATAGGCCGAGTTAGAATCGAAGCTCGCGAAGAACGAAATAAATTCCCTGTCCCTGGAATTCGTTTTATCGACTTCCGGCTTCGATGATACGCGAGGACGACGGGGGGAGCAGCACGATGGAAAAGTCAATTACTACCTCGCGAAGGGACAAATCTTTCGAGAGAAATGGAATTTGTCTGCGTTATGGATCCCGATATCTCTCTTTGTGTTCGTCGTTGAGTTCGATCAACGATATAGCGAGTTCGTGAAGTTAGCCAACAGTCAAAGTAAACATATTTCGCCTGTCAGAAGTAGGGAATTGATAGAAATGCGACGAGTCAATGGAAAGATGAAACCTCCGTCAGGTCCGTACGAAGAACTGTTTTAAAAAATACAGAGTTTGAATTTATATAGTGAATCACTTTGTCTATCGTAACGAGAATCATATGGGTGTTTTAATTTGAAAAAATTAATCACAGTTTAATCAAAAGGTACAAGGAAGAAAAGATGAGGTTAGGGGAAAGTATTATGGATCGTCAGCGAGCCACGTGACAATATGGCAGCACGTGAAGCAGAGACAATAAAAAGACATCGTCTCGACCAGGGAGAGGGAAAATTCAATTTCGTTGCCGCGAGCAGCGTAAACTGGCGGTCAAGCGTATTTCATCTCATTATCACAGCAATTTACTAAAATTCATTACGGATTATCGTGCGAGCCGCGTGATTCCATTACCGGGCGGGGATAATTAAAGGCGCACCCTTATCGACGAATCATGCCGAGTCAAGTCATCCGGGAATATTCCTAATAACACAGCAGATCACTTCTTTCTTTCTCCAATCTTTATCTTCAGATTTTCGAGTCTAGTACCGCAAGCTCACCAATGTGGCTTTCTTAGAAAATCCTGGAGTTCATTATCGAACGGGATTTTAGAATATTTTTAGTAAATGGATCTCGAAGAAGATTTCAGAATAGGTTAGAAACTACGAAACTTTGTTGCCAAGTTTAGAAGAAATGAAACATAACCTCAATCTTAATAAATATTGAACTAATGCAAAGACATATAGTAAAGAAAGAACTACGAAACCCCTGAAACATTAAGCCATACTTTCACAGAACTGAAAATTACGCTAACAAGAAGAAACTTCATCGATAAGTTTATAGATATCAAACATAACCTCAATCTAGGCTAAATATTGCGGTCTTCCAGGGGCAAATATGATTCGAAGAGACTGCCAAGTTCCCAGAAATTTAAACGATATATTCGCAAAAGCTAAAACCACGATAACGAAATGGAACTTCATCGCTAAGATTGGAAGAATCGAACATAACCTTGATCTAGATAAATATTATAAAATTGGATGCAGTTTTCCAAGATGAAATATATTCGAGAAATGGCTTCCGAGTCTCTGTAAATTCGAGCCATAGAAAATACTGGAAACATACGCAGCGAACGACCGAAGGAAGAGGAGGAAGAGGGTGATATCAAGCTAGGTGGAATTTCAACGACGAGCGCGAGAGGCGGCCAGGAACTATGCGGAAGAGAAATTCCACAAGGGTGGCGGAGGAAGCAGAAATATGCTGAAGCCGTGGCGACAGGAGAAAATGGCTGGTCGTCTTCGACGTGACTCTTATTGGAAAATTCATGGTGCACGCACACACGCGCAGTCGGATAGCACTGCGATACGGGGAGTTGGGGGATCAGTTCCTAGTTCCGTTTAATAGCCCGACTTTGGCCTGGCTCAACACCGTCAACTCGAATCGTGAAAATTACGCATTCCGAATTTTCCTCAACTTTCTCATTGCTGAGGAAGAGCTTAGACCTGACTTACGCTTAGATCATCTTTAAGAAACGTGGAAAACATTATCTAAATATTACAGGAAAATGGAGATGTAAATTCTTGAACAAATAAAAGTTTCAATCGTTAATTTGAAGATTAGGTTTAACTGAAACGATGTTAAGTTGTTAGGTTAGGTTCAGATCGAATGACAATTCTGATCAAATCGATGTTCACTTGGGTCAAGTTTGCGCCAAGTTAATATTGAGTTGGGTTAGGTTTGTGTTAAATTACGGTTAAGTCAGGTAAATCTGGGCCAGGTTATGAACATAGACGTGACATGAAGTGTAGGTTAGGTCAATATTATGGTTGGAATAGATTTACTAGGTATGCTGTTACACTGGTATCGAGATTAGTCTTCGATCAGATTAAGTTAATACATAATCTGTATTCGATACATCGAGCTGCGAGTTTAACACACAGGAAAGCATGTGGGCACATTCATTTCATGCAATTTGCACCTGTTAGAATCGATGAAAGGGCTCGGTGAACCGTGGGTTATACGAACAGAAGTTCAATTTTGAATTAGGCGTTTACCTAACCTATATTTCGATCGGAAGACTCACCGAAGGATTTATTTTGAAGTTAAACGACCCAACGAATGATTCAGTCTGGACCAGATCAGATTTTTGCCTAATCAGCACTCGACAATTCCATCAGCCAACTCCATGATGGAATAAATTTAATTTGCGTCAAGTTGTTGCCTAACATATCTGCAGACCCAAATTTAGGTTAGGACACGATCCCAATTCATAGATCGATGAATATAGGTTAGGTTGAGCCGATGCCTAAATTCCACCCGGTAGATCGAGCGGCAGACTCGATAAAGGGAAAAATGGACGAGCAGAGGTACGGTTTCGCAATCGGTGCCAAGGTGGCTGCTTTTTCACGCGATGAACTTCTGACGTGGAATGGTAAAACGAAGCCAGGCAACCGGGAGAAAGAAAGGACGCGAGAAAAGGGAGAAACGCAAGGGTGAGAAGGGTGCAGACATGACGCAGGCCAGAGGAGAAAGGGAGGGGGGAAGAGAAAAAAGTGTTCGCAGAAGTGGTCCTCGATGAATCAAAGCCTCCCTCGGTCTTTTCAGCACGGTCTGTACTTATCGCGCGTTTTATACGGGCTACGACTGAAAAACCGTTCCTGGACCGCGTCCCAGCCTTTCTTCTCCTTTCACCCTTGCCCTTCGTGCCCTCCCTCTATTATTAATTGCTTTGTTCAATCGTTGTTCCGACAGTCTTTGAGAAGCTTGGAATATGCCAGCAAAGAGAAGTGGGAAAATTCTATTCGATGCCTGAGCTAAATTGAAATTGAGTTAGGTTAGGTCTAGGTTAGGTTAGGATTCAATCACGATCATCACGTTCAATTTCTGTTCGGTTTGGTTAGAGTTGCAGTAAATTAGTGTTGAACTGACAACGGATAGAATTAGGTGAGATAAACCTGGGTTAGAGAGGGGAAAAAAGTCAATCGCAGGTGTGACGAGGTTAGGTTGGATTTTAATTAGATTCGAATCAAACCGACTGTCGTTTCAATTACATTTAGATGAAATTATCGTCGAACTGGGTCACATCTGGGTGAAACCTAGGTTAATTTCTTCAATTCGAGGATTTATGCGCCATTAAAAACGCAAATCCCTGCGTGCTACTGTTCAATCCCTTTCTATCAGAATCTATGATATCGATATGGCCATTCATAGTAATCTATGACCCTCATACTATCTGATAACGTATGCGATACTAACGCTATCTATTGATTCCATTTGTGATTACACCTTGTTAAATGCAGGCTGCATATTCTACAGATTACGCATTAGAAAATTATCAAATATATTGCGCCAATTATAATTTCAACAATTAGCTTCGTGTCCCAAAATCCCAAACTAATAAAGGGAGGCACAACTGAACATTTAGGCCACAGAAACCTCGCGTTATGGACGATATTGGACACCGTAAAACCTTGTCAAAAATATGCAAGGATTAAGAATCGAGTGGACCATTAGACCCCATAGTTCCTGTTTACACCATAGAATATGTAGAATACGTAGAATACGTAGTAGGTGGAAAGCAAACTTCTTTTTAGCCAGTAGCTTCGGTAGAACAAAATCGTTCGAAGCAAAGATCAGCCTGCGGATCAAACGAAGGATGACGTCAGTAGACGTTTGCCTTCGAAACAGCAAGACGCTGCGGAGAACGGAAGTGGTGAATCGATGCTCGAGCAGACACAGTGGAAGGAGTAGGGAGACAGGCTGACGCAAAGAAGAACTCGACAAATAATCAGGCAACGGAGCGAAAGGGACGAGGTGGTTCTCGGATTGCTCGGGATCTGGAATATCCGCTAATTTATTTGGGGTCTCAGTCGTTGGTTGGCGGATCGTATCGCGTTTCACTTTCGCCACGAAGGCTTCTGGAATAACGTTCGACAAATGCTCGCCGCTGAAATAAATCTACCAACCCCTTTCCCCTTTCCGCCCTTTATGTCTCGCATGCTGAAACCTCCATCGCGTGTAAATATTCCGGGCATCGATCACGCGTTTCGTTCGAATGCAGATTATCCCCCCTTCGATGGGAAGAATTCGACGATAATGGCTTTGCGTTTGGCGGAAGGAAACTTTTGCACTTGGAATTTCGAATTTGTTTCAACTTTGGCGCTGCCGGGTGTTAAGTGGTTGGAATACGATACGCAACGACGAATCTGGCATTCTGGAAAGTTGGTGGCAAACTTCAGGCTCGCGCATACAGCACTCGTGGAAAGAAGGCAAAAAGCGAGTAGTTAGAAGACGTTTTTAACAACGAGCCTGTAAAAAGCTCGTAAGAAGCGCGTGACCCGTTTACATCGAACCAGTGTAACGCGTTGGACGTGTGCCATATATCAAAGACCAGAAGATTCTGAAATACCGAAAGACGACGTTCAAGGCTGTGGAAGATAGAAATCGGTTGGTGTTTTCAACTCAGAAGAAAGAGTTTCGTAAGAAGTTGACGAGAACTCCAACACAAGCTGTCCAAGTTTGCCAGCAACTTTCTGCGTCCCGCTATTGTAGCACTATGATTCTGTCGAAGATACACCGTAGGCTGATGGATTGTCGGATTTCTGTAATTTAATTTGTCAGGTTCGTTTCGATCCTCTGCCATTTGTGCACGAAATATCCCACGTCCCAATGAATTAGATTAGAATTAGATTAAACGCAACAGGCAAATTCTACTCTACCGAGCTTCTGACAAGGATCGCAAAGACTACGTTTCAATTCCTTGCGTCTATGGACGTCTCTACGATACAGCGAACGCATTAAGGCGACGTAGCGAGTGTTTGGGAATTTTTCATAAAAAAAATCCCAGCCAAATGATATCGTTTCGAGGGAAAATGCGGACTTACGAAAATTTAATAACTCGGCAAGTCAGTTTCCGATGGAACAGACGAGAATAGCAACGAGGCACTGGCGTGTCCCGAGAAAAACTATTCGTGGCAAAATTACGAATTCTTTTTTCGCGCGTTCTTTCCTCCGTCTGTAGGAGACGTAATTTTCGACACGCCAACGGCGTCGGTTGATCGTCAAAGGTGACTATTCACGCGGACCTGGATGAATTTGGCAAATTTAAGGGCGCAGAGATAGAATTACATTCTGAACGTGATAAAGCTCGGCGACTGGGCTCTTTTCCAGCAGTTTCCACGACAAAAGCCGACTAGGGGACAAGTTGCGAGCTACACAATCTCCGGCATCCTCGTCGCTTGGCTGAGCAATAAGGCTGGCCCCGGTATCTTCGGACAACGCGGTCCAACTTTTTACGAGCGGAACAAGTCTTCTCCGTCCCCTGATTCGTTTGATCCACACACTCCACGGTTCCATTTCTCTGTTGTAACTTCGTTGTTCTAACCAAAGCTATTATTACCTTTCTTCTTCCCTTTTCCACGTCTATGTCTTCTTCTATCGAGTATATATTTTCTTTAAGCAATTAAAACCGTATCTTCAACGATCGAAAATACCAAAGATCTTTCGCTGATAATTTTTTTTTTAAACATAGGATTTGCAAAAACACCTTGCGAAAATAATAGCTGGAGAATAATGCTGGTTGTTATTTCAGCACGCTTATCTCTCTTTGCAAACTGCGGATAATTATATCCGATAAGGAAAGCTATAATTTTTGTGAATTTATTAATACGCGAAAACCAGCTGGTTCTCTTAACTGGTCAGCACTCGAACATTTTAGAAACATCGTCAACTTCGTGCTCACCGATGCAAGATTTTTGTCTACGATATTATAGGATTGTTTATTTATCTCATATGATAAATTTATTGACCGATAGATCTATTTACAATGGATTAAACAGGAAACGATGGTTACTTAACGTGAACTAAATACAGTAATGTGCTACAATTAAATAGTTAATAAACAACTCGCAATTAATAGTTTACAATTCATAACAACTCGGTGACTCAACTCTCCACTCCTCGCAACTGGACTTCTCATCACTCAACCACTCGACTCTCAACTCATTACTATTCAACTCAGGACTACTCAACTCACGACTACTCAACTCACGACTACTCAACTCACGACTACTCAATTCGACTCCCACCACTCGAATTCCCGGTAAAACTGTCAGGCCCTTTTCGGCCTAACGGCACTTAGGCCTTCCCGCGATATTGTTTATGGTTCACCCGATATTTCTTAGGGCCTTTGTCCACGATACTACAATATACCGACCCATATTCGTCCTACCATTATGCATACACAGAGCTACGTATTCTCAACATCTTCCCGAGAGGATCTTCCTTCACCATCGTTATTACGGCTTTATCCGGAAAACCGCTTTTCCCGTTGAACCAGGCAACCACGAGCCTCGAAACGATGGAAATATTTTTACAAATCTGTGAATTACTCCCACCAAGGAAGTTGATACATATTTATATATCTTCCTTTTTCTTCTTTTTATTTCTTTTTTCAAACATCTTATAGTTTCTTAGTTAGTTCACGAGGTTCGTGACAGAGGCTGGAGCAGAGAGCAGCACCTCTAATTAGCCCGATTAATATTCGAGTTTGACCAAAGGAATGCGACCTGTCTCCGCATTGCTCGTCCACGGTTATCCGCGTATTGTAACCCTGCCGGCTCCGTGAAGAGGCTCCGTTGTACGAACATTCCTGCGGAGTTCAATTAGAGGGTTCGGCTCGTTATACGCGGGTCGAGGCGAAAGCCAATATTCTGCTTCCTTGGACCGTCTGAATTAGGACGTCGGTGTCTAATTACACGGCGTATATCGTCGACGAAACCTGGCCACACCTCATACGATGGATTCACTCGTGAGATATTACGTCCACCCTGAACTATTTCGTCCGCGACGATTATTCTCTGACCATTCGTCCTTTGCATCTCCCTTTTTACTTTTTACACAGAAGCAGAAGATTTCTTTGTTTTTTGTTTTTTTTTTTTTTTTTGCAGCGAAGAACGACAACTTTGAGATTCGCGAGATGTCTGATCAACTACCGACCGATACTACTTGAACTTGTATTGGCAACTAAGTGATTGCTGATTTTGTCAATACCAGCTAATGACAAAATCCGCAACCACTTAGTTGTCAAGCCAATAATCGTATGTGTGTGTTTGGGGAGAGTTTAATCTTGAAATTTTATTTTCTCTGAGCTTCTTATCGAGAAGATACAGGGATCGGCCAGGAAGTAATACCAGTTTCGAAAGAACGACGATACAAATACATTTTAAAAAGATTTCTTCATTGCAACTTTAGTACTAAGTTGTATTTTTATAGCTTTCGTATATTTCAGTTCACACGACCATCGTCTTACGCAATCCTCCGGATCATCGTTTCTTACGAAGGATTATCGACGAAACGAGTTTTGAAGTTTTGTAAAATACTGCAGCGCATTACAAATATTAGGTTGTCCGAAAAGTTTCTTTCGCTTTATAAGGAAATAATAGACGTGCAATGTTTTTTCTTTTATTTAACATAATTTATTTTAACATAATAATAGAAATATAACGAAATGAGTTATGGAACGAAAGAAACTTTTCGGACAACCTAATAATTCATCCATAACTCTACTATCGTTAACTGCTGTAATTCGGTAACAAATTCCTTTCGCAAGAATTTTTCCAGCCTTCGAAAAGCATAAAGCGTCAGCGGAATTTTAAAATATTTAAACAGAAAATTTGCTATGTCTTCAGTACGTGAGTACACGAATGAAGTTAGGCGACCTTCTCTAAGTACATTCCATCGTCTCACGTGGCTTTCATATCTAAGTGCAGGAAGTACCAGCCTCGTACATGTCAGAATTTGGCATGGAATACGCATCGTCACTGATCTAGCAACGAATATGAAAAGAAACTTGTTTCTACCATTTTATATTTATCGACTGAAACGGTGCAGTTTGTCTGAAACGTCTACGTAGGAAAAAGTTGTGCCAATTAACTGGCAGATCTAGCTGAGAGTCAAAAGTTGGCGGGAAACTTCTACCTTTCAGCTACGATTTTTGCATTTTGCTGAAAAACTCGTCGGTACAAAGGAGTGAAACGATCATGCAAACTGACAGCAGACGCTTACGTTCGTTAATTGTATCGCCAGTGGCGGTCGCGATGAAATTACTGACAGCAAGATTTTCGCTTTGCCAGGTTAAAACAGCTCTAACGGCATTAGCCGTGTTTTCCTCTTGCTTTTATCCGTCAGTGGAAAAACAGCCAGTCACCTGGAGCACGTTTACGCGCAGTGCTCGAAAAATTTCCGAAACTATCAGTCGCCGTTGCAATTGCAAAAGCTTGTGACCCGAATCTATCGGCTTGCGCGAAAGAGATTCCCCAAGGGATCCGTTAATCCCCGTCCACAGCGTGTAACGAAGAACCTAAACTCGTGAGTCTAAGTAATCCTGACCCGGATAAAGGTAGAATTTTTGTTCGTTGGAATTTTACCTTTCCACGTTTCCAATTATTCTTTTTTCCTTTCCCTCTCTCTCTCTTTCTTTCTTCTTTTCTTTCTTTCTTCTTGCAGATGACGTTCGTTTAAAAATCGCTCGATCGAGAAGGACGCGACGACGAGGATCTGCTGGGAATCTGACGGTGAAGCAAGAGTCGGAGAGGAATAAGAGAGAAAAAGCTGCGGAAAGTAATCCCGGAAATGCCTTTGCAAATCAGAGTGAGAGCGTGCCTCTTATTTCTGTCAGCTCGAACAACCGTCCGCTTTTTCCTTTCGTTGTCTCTGTTCCTCTCACTGACGTTCTATAACCGGCTCGCTCGAGGAGCAGGAGGAAGCACGAAGGAAGCGGCAGATAAGATGGAAAGAAAAAGAAAGGCGAAGCACAGCGGGTCCTTTGAGAAACGTGCTGCGTTCCCCGCGGTCCTCTACAGCCACGATACCCTTTATGCGAGCGTATATAAAATACATAAGGGTCCTCGAAGCTGAAGCTGCGCGAACAGAGAAGGTTTACCCCGCAATTGAAGCAGTTCGAGGCATCGCGGCCGGTAACTTTTTGTCCTCGTGGTAGCTGGAAAATAAGATTCCCACAGATTCTTCGACGATCACATCTGCGACACAGGATCTCTGTCATCGAGATTTTAACGAGTTTCGGACGATGTACGGTTACTGTCGGTTGGAAATTTGAAAATTGTCGCCCTGTTCCTGAGTCCTCTGTTTCTTAATCTTCGGGCTCAGAGCCATCCATCGGTTGACGCGTTGCGGACTGCCTAATTGTCCTGTTCGTACGTGCACCGATGTCTTTGTCGTGATTTGGTTGCTGCTTTATCACGATCTTTACGGTGCTGTAAATATCACGGACCGAAAGTGTCAGTTTTGACAACGTCGCACGAATCTAAAAGAGTCACGTAACCGCGAACAAGTTTAGGCTACATTTCTGTTGAGTTTTGATTATACGAATATATATATAATAGGTTTGATTAAGTTTGATTAAGTTTGATTAGGTTTAGATTACGTTTGGTCAGGTTTGATTAGGTTTGGATTACGTTTGATCAGGTTTGATTAGGTTTGGATTACGTTTGGTCAGGTTTGATTAAGTTTAATCAGCTTTCAATCGCATCTGATTACATTTGGTTAAGTTTGATTAGGTTTCAGTTAGCTTTAGATTGTTAACCAACGGTTCGACTCGATCTACTGACCGACGAAGAAAGAGGAGAAGAAGAAGATGAAGAAGAAGAGGAAGAAGTTAGCGATATTTCTTGAGACAGACAGAGCAGAGTCCTCGTGGAGACGCAATCCTCGGAGCGGAACGATTTCATCGAGCGTGAAGAATAAGTAAACCCGTGCGCGATTGGCGGCCCTTAAGCTCTCTTCTTCTCTGCGGACCGCATAAAAGGCAGTCGACCGTTTCTGCCTGTAATCCCCGTGGGCAAAGGACCTCGTTATCGGATTTGCTGGCGATGTAATCGACCGCCACGACCCGCAAAAATTTGATTCATAGCGACGAGACGCGATCGTGTCGCCGCATAATTGCCTTTAGACGAAGGATCAACATATTTCTTCTATCGAATCTCGGTTAAATCCGCGATGGGACCCCTTCGTCAGTGACGCGAGAGATCATTAAACGGCAGAGATTTCGTTTCGGTTAAAGTCGAGTGGAAGTTTCGTGGATTTGCTCCTGCAGATAAACTAATTACTCTCAGCGGAACTGAAATTGTAAGACAATAAGAGGTAGAACTTCGTGAACTCCGGACCTCGAGATGCAAAAATCATCGACGAATTTCTTTCGATTTAACATCGAATGAATTTTGGATTTCTATTCTTTCATAATTAAACGCATACCTTACGCGGTTAATTAAAATTAAATCGATAAATTACTATAGACGTTACGTGGCAGCCGGTATCAGTTTCAGTTTTTTTGATCAGATTAGCTCTCGGTTAGGAGATCTAGTTAAGTCCAGGTCTAACGCCTCGTTAGGTCTATATTAAGCCTACTTAGATGCAGATTAGGCCTGGTTAGGCTTTGATGTAGATCGAGCCTGATTATGTCTATATTAAGCCTGATTAAGCTCAGATTATGCCGATGTCAGTTTACGTTGGTTTACGTAGCATCGAGTCTGCTGAAGTTTCAAATGAATTCGGTTAAGTTCAGATTACATGGCTGATTAAATTTACATCACGTGCCTGTGCGAATTAATATTAAACCCGATTAACTCTATACTCCGACCAATTAAGCGTAGATCAGGCCAAGTTGATTTTATATTGAACCATATCCAGCGTAGATTTCACGTAGTCGCATGTACATTGCGCAGGATTAAGCTTACATCATGCCGTTTAAGTTCACATTAGGCCTGGTTAAGTCCAGATTGAACCCGGTTAAGCCCGGATTAAGCTTGGTTAAGTGCGAATTATCCTGGTTATCCTCGCTGAGAGTCTGCAGATCCGTATCCACGGCTGGAAAGCAGGTCATCGATCTCGAGCGAGAACTCGTCGTCGAATAACGAAACAAGAGAAGCCGAGAGGAAAGACGAGGAGGACGGCTAGTCGATCTGAGGAAATTCGATCCTCGCAGCGATAACGGACAGGGTATTATTTATATTTCAGAGGGAACCGGTCACGCGCACCGCTTCAATTTCATCAGCATAAGGAGCCGGATGGACAGTGGGTTTCTCCCATTGGAAATTCCCAGGCGAAGCTGTGTCACGAACATTTCGCACGGGGTACAAACGTACGTCCCTGTCGAGAGTCGGCCCAACGATCGGATTAGAAATTCGATTGGGATTCGAATCGCGGGAAAATCGAATCCGCAATCGTGAGATGCTGGCGGCGTGTCGTTGCCATCGATGCAGTCGATGCGCTGTGTCGAGAGCCAGGCCGTTTCAAAGCGTCACGTCTTTGAGAGGATACCCGCACTGCTACGTGTCTATCTTTACGTAGACGAGCATACCGTGTTCCTCTTTGTGGCTCGATGCAGGGATACGGAATTATGGCTGGAAATTCGACGAGTTTACGAAACATGCCAAGTGCAGGCTCAAAGGTTCCCGAAATTAATTGCTTCATGGGGTTTATGGGTCAGTCGTTCGTCACAGAGGATCTTGTTATGGTTCAGGCTACTAAGGGCTTGGATGCTACGCTTGCCAATCTTTCAGGCTAAGACCGCACATGGTTACAGCCATTTGTCAGTCGCGTTTTAAAACTTGACGCGATCCAGTTTTGGTAAAACTCGAAGCCAACCGAAATCGAAGAATTCGATCGAAGTAGTCAGTTGCCACGGCAAACCAACAACTGCTCAATTTTCAGAAACTAAAGTTACCCAAAAGCTAATCCAAAGTCAGCCCAAATCGAAGAACCCTGGCAGTTGTGAGAAAATGCGAGACAAAGCTGACGTAGACCATAACCTTCCGAGGAGCCTGAGGAGCCTCGCGACCTTGGAAAGTTTCATCAGAAGCCGCGCGATAGAAAAGGGGAATCCAAACGAGAGATTAAAAAGCGGCCTCAGCTTGGAAAATCCAAAAGTAATTGGCCCTGGGTTGTATAAGCTGGACAGGTAGCGAGGATGGCGAGATTTCTGGCCGGTCGGAGGGTGCGAGACACGAATATTCGGCTCAAGTATCACGGAGGGCGGTGCAGCAGAGGTTCAAGGGTGCCTCGAAGAAGACGACCAACGACGGATATGAATTTCTGGAAAGGTTTGCTTAAGCAAATTGCGAGATGTAGTCTGTCGGTGTACGACAGACACAGAGAAGGGTATGAGAACAGGAGGGAGGGGGTTGAAGCCTAAATCGCAAGAGTCTGCATCTTCGTTTCCATCTTCTGTTGGATGACGCGCTACCCTCGGCGACGCGCCACGCTCGGAAAACAAATTTTCCACTGTTGTATAACGTCGTCGCGTCTCGTCCGGCGATTTCGTTCCCGCCATACTACAGGGTCGATCAAAAGTACGATTCCGCCTGAAAGTCTCAAGACGCACGTTGTGCTCGCTGCACAATTGGAAAAAGAGTAAATGGTCAACGGCGGTGAAAAGATATTTTCGACAATTTAAAATTTGCAATCTACAGCAAAGTTTAATGAAAAACAGAAAACACGCGAACAGCCCCAAACGTAATTCCGTGCTAGAGCTGCACGTGTTGCTACATTTACTTCCAATTGCAACAGCTTCCATATTGAATCGTAATCGTAAATTCCTAACCTGAAATAAAAACAGCCGAATGTCCAGTAAATACTTTCGACGATTGCGTTGTGATCGTAAAACACAAATTCAAATAAAAATGTGAAACTTTCGTCAAATTTCTCGATTTTGGGGAATAAAGTATGGAAACTAGCGGAACTCGTGATTAACGCAACTACGCGTGTCGAGTGCTCGTAATCAACACCATTGCGATTGTTGGCCGCTCAATCTCGCGTAAAGTGCACTCTACTTGGAGCGCGCGCGCGCAAGCTGGCGCTCGTCGAAATCGTTTCATCCGGTGATTATTATCGAGGAACGAACATATTAATTAAAGCCGCTCGATTTGATCACCGTCCAGCATAAACTTTCTACGAACGATAATTCAATTTACCGAATGTTCATAGCCGATGCGTTTATATTACGTCCGCTGAATTTGCCGATTATACAGGGCGTTTCAGATTCTACGTTCGGTTCATGCCGTTTTACCACGTACGCGTCAAATGTAACAGACAAATTCTTGCTCTTACAACCGTACAAATTGATCTTATCTCGCGGATTCTAAAAACATAGTCGTGCGAAGTGTCAACTTTTCAGCTACTGTTTCCATTCTATTTTTCAATAGAATAATCTTCTATCAGCTTTATCGAATTCTAAGTTAACAAAGTACATCCTGTGTACTGTGCAACGAACCTTCCAACGTGATTTGTCCAGAGACGAAGTCTCGAAGAGGAATATTTTCTATTAAATTTCTTTCTTCGCTGATCTTATTCCGTAGATCCTCGAAGATTATGCAGGTACACCCTGTATATATATGTTGTATATGTTTTTGCACGCTAATCAAAACAATTTGAAAGTCTAAAGCAATTGAACGGTTTAACTCGTTTACCTTCGCGACGAGCATCGTTTCGTCACCGAATTGGCTTTCACAATTGGACGCAATTGTACGTCAACTGAGACTTCCGGTTTCCGATCGCAATTAATTCGAATCATCCGTTTAAACTTGAACTTGCAAATACGAATCGGTGGATTCACAGAATCGATGATTCCATAGAATTCGATTGACTGAAATTCGTAGCCAGGCTTTGAAAAATATGCGATTGATTTTGAAAAAAAAAAAAGAGTAGAAGGTAAATATTAAGTTGGAAAAATCGTGACGCGCGCCATTGGAATTTTTTTCAAGAATTGATCGACTATCAAAATTCTATCAGCAACGGGATGAATAACCTTATAAATTGTCGGTGGGACGTGCGTGGGTTGCAATCGATGTTCATCGATGATGGAAGAACGGGTGAAAAATAGAATGCAAGCTGTCGTCCCAGTTTAATCTACATACGCAATTATCTGGCCAACTACTTGTTTAGAAAAATATTTTCAATATGAAATGGCAGAAAATTGAAACATCCTGTTACATCGATCGGCAATTGGATTCTAATTATTCCGCAATTGTTAATTGGATCTCATAGTTCACAGCGTTTCGATTATCCCATTTCGAAAACGGGACTATTTGTATTTTAATAGAAGTATCGACCATCGTACAGCATTATCGAAGCATCGGAATAATTACGAACGAGATACAACAAGAGTTGCGTCAGACGTCCTAAGGACTTCTCGATATTTCCATTTATTTAATACTTAAAACTCCATTTGATACCCTAAAGTCGAATATTTGCACATTTAATAGCCCATAGTTGGATATTAGGATAATTGGCACGCTATACTTGGACATTTGATACCCTGCGAGCCCGACGTTTCGATATTCGATACCCTATGTTTGAATACTTCGCTACTTGGATATTTGATACATCAATAGTTACATATTTGAATATTGGAATCCATTTAACGCCTATGATTTTACCTAGCAACCAACGTTTGGATATTCGAATCCACTCGGAACCGATCGCTACCAACAGCAACGTTGGCAATCCAGGCGCAATCTTAAAGCAACAGCAATTTCAAAACCATCCGCCACTGAACCCACAGAGACAAAACAACGCGTGCAAGCTGATGCGCGAGGGAATATACGGCAGAAATTCGAGAATCTCGTGCGTTTTCACTTTCCCCTGGCCAATTTCCCGAGGATATTAAATTATCCGAGACGCGAGCTATTCTCGTTCGAATGCAGAGGCCGGAAGAAGTTGGCGAATTCGCGGAGACTTACGAACTTTCCGGCCAGGGAGTTTAGAAGCTCGAGACAAACTGCTAAATTATTTTCGATTCAATGGCTCGGCAAGAAAAGAAGAAAAGCAGGGGAAGCAGGGAAGAAAAAAGAGGAAAAATTCCTTGTTACAGGGGTCGTCCATTAAATCGGCAAAGTCCGCAGACTCCCCGGAGGGTTACGAAGAAAGGAAAGTTTCACGGCTAATGACGCGGTACTTTTAAAACGACCGGACTTACGCGCTGTCCCTGGATCATTCTAACCACGGGAACATAAATATTCGGCTGCATAGCGCGGGAATTAATTGAAAGACCGCGTTTCCCTGCTAATTGCTCTTTCCGAATCCTTCAAGGCGACAAGTTGTTTCTCCTTCCAGTTTCTCCTCCCTTCAAAGCAAACAGAATTTTCGCTGAAGTATAAAGGAAGCTAACAGAGGCACTCTTTATCGAACTTTTCTTTATGTTACGCTATCTGGGACATTTTAAGTCGCGTTATATTCTCTGGGATCGTTGAGTCGCGAAACGAACAGTTCCAACCGCAAATTCTGGCGTATTAGTCTAACGCGTTTCATCAAGGAAAATCATCTAATCCTCAAAGGACCTGATCGAAGATCCATCAAATTTTAATGCAGCATGAATCAAGGCCATGCTCGATTAAACACTGCTTATTGTACTAATATTCATCGGGAGTCAACGAACCTCAAAGAGCCAGGCCAAAGGCCCATCAAACTCTAATCGCTTTCTAATCGAGATCGGCAAATTGGTCGAACGTAACACGAAGAACGTCGAAACGACTATTTCAGAAGCGAATGAATCCTATTGGCCCACTAATAAGCCAAATTTCAGCCACTCGAATCTCCTAGATCCTAAGAAACACGCCAGCAATCCAGTTGCAAGAGAATATCGTCGTTGGATTTCCATTTTACCTAGAAATTCGCCGTCAGCCGTGTGAAACAAGCTCACTCACCTGAAAGTCGAACTTCCTGAACTCCTGTTGCGTGTCGATGTTCACGTTCCTGGGCACGATGACGGGACAGGTGTCCAGCGAGACCTTCGCATCTGGAGATTCAACGTAATCCGGCGTGATGGAGGTCAGACCTCGATCGTATCTCAGCTCCTCGTTCAGGATGCCGGCAGATGGACCTGTGGACGGCGCCTGTGCCTGGTTCACGTAGTACAGACACAAGAGCAGAGTCAAGAGAATCACGCAGGCGAAGAACACCC
>NT_176526.1:813122-816865 GCF_000188095.3 Bombus impatiens | reverse complement strand
GTCGAAGGATCTTGTACATGGCGCAAAGGCGGGATTTACTTGTGGGCGAGCGTTGCTCCACTTCGATTCACCTGGTGCCGCGATAGACGTCCGATCCCGTGTCGGTGATGCTCGAAGATCGCGCCCCGACTTTGCTGCCGTCGTCTATCGACTTCATGGGACACGTCCGCGCTGACACGATCTGCAAAGGACAAATTTTACGTCTGTTTAGAGCCGGTGGATGCTTGCGATATCTAACGATACGCATTGTACGAATCTCAATTTCTCGTTCATTTTACATTCGCCAGTTGAACAAATGTCAGGGTTCAGTTTGGATTTGGCGCGAGACAGATTCAAAGTAGACTGTCCGTATGTTGCAACTGGGTTAGGATTTTCACCTGGCTAAAAAGGCTTGCGAGCGTATACGTAACGACGACACATTTTGCATTTCTGGGTCAGTTGCTGAATTGTTATGACGACTGCATTAGATTCGGGTTAGGTGGAAGTGTGGATGTAAAAGCAGGCTCTTGCTAAGTCTGACAGATGGAGAAGCTTGTAGACTGGCGGAAAAGTGTATCCAACGGTGGAATAAAGAATTTCTTTCTTACGAAAAAGTATCTCTGCAGACGTCACCTTTCACCGAACCTGACAAAATCCTTCGGCAAAGTATCGCGGAATTTATGGTCGCTGTGCGACATCGCTTTTAATCGTCGTAAACGTATTTGTCACGAGCGGTCAATAAAATCTTTGCACGGACAGATGAAACTTGCAGACGAATGAAAACTATCTCTGGACTGGAATGGAATAAAATAAAAAAAAAAAAAAGAAATAAAAAAATGTCAAAATTCCCATTCGAAGTCGCAGTATCGGAACGAAGGCTGACGATTTATCGGGCACGTTCGCGCGTCGCTGTATATTATTGCCAGGAATATCGAGAGTCCAGGAGCGAGATCGAATAGTATCGGAAGAAGAGGAGGAAGGGAAAAGTAAATAGCTTCGGCTATGAATTACGAGGGCATATACAGAGAGAAAGAGGGGGCCACGGGGTTGATTAAACGTCCGCGAAAATTATGACTGACTGTTTCGACTGTCCGCGAAATTGGCCGGCTCCAGCGATCGATACGCGTTCTCGCATCGATGACGAACGCGATCCGAATTCTCCGCACGAACTGTTTCGATCTCTTCGACGAAACGGCCGCCGATTTTCCTCCAGTTCATCGGATAAATTCCATACACTGTTTTACAGAAATTTTAAGTCCTCTATACTTATGTACATTAATCCGATATTGTTTTACATTTTATCTAGGTCCTTTCTTGCTCTTTCACCTTTCTCTTTTTTCGTCTTTTCGATCATCGATTTCTGCTGTTTCGTCGATCGTCGGAATTCGTGACACCGCAAATGAAAGCGACAGAAACGAAATTCAAAACGTACGATGTCGTGATCTTTGCAGTCGCATAATGGCAAAGAAGGCGAACTATTTCGATAACTGTGATATTTGAAGAGTTGTTGGAGGCCAAGAAGTTTCTGGTCTGATTACAGAGCTGGTAAAAATTTGAGGAGCGCGCGTGACCGCGGATTGAAATCACGAAGAAAGGAGGAACGAGGCGGAGGAAGGGGCGATCCAATTCCAGCGAGAACAATAAATACGACCTGGTGAACCAGAGACACGGTTTCCCAGAAACCTTCTGTCTCCCGACGTAAGGTCGTTTCGCACGCGATAATCGATCCAACCTGTCACCGCGACTTCGCCTGGAGAACCAGTCGCGACTTATACGCTGAAAACCCGAATATCCACTCTGTTCCAACTCTGGTCGAACTTGCCACGAAACACAAGTACCTACTTTCGTAGCAGCGCATCGTTTCGTTTCATCTACTTTTCGTAAGATGAACGATAGTTGCCTGGCAAATAGACCAACGATTGCTTCTATTTCTCGTTGATCTCGAATCTGATCTATTGGCTTGGCAACTAAGTGGTTGCGGATTTTGTCAATACCATCTAATGACAAAATTCGCAATCATTTAGTTGCCAAGCCAATAAATCTAGCTTAGTCCAAGGGAACTGAATGACCATGATTTTTAGTACAAGTCAGGTCCGGTTTACAGGCACCTGCATCCACGAACCCAATAAGTTACGATGTTTAGCGTAACTTGAACGCAATTCGAAGCTGAACCGTAGATTGCGCTGTTAAAAAGAGTTCTATCAATTCTTTATTTCTGGCTATAGGAGGTGCACGTGCATTTCTGAGTCTCTACATTTCCTGTAGGCGCATGAAAATCCGCAGTCTAATTATCATCGTGGTTCAACCAGCAGCACGTAAAGTTCAATTTGAAAGAATTAGCCTTATGCACGAAGCGACGATTACCACGAACGGCTTACCTTGCCTTGAAAAATCCCCTCGCTCTCCAACCACGGATCAACGAACGCTCGACCTTCGATTTCGATTCTCCTTGTTGGAGAGGGGCGCGGACGAGCGAGATGGTCAGACGGCAGAGGGGTGGAAAAATAGGGGTTGGCGCGACGAGTGGCCGGCCGGATTCAAGCTGCCGTCCCTTTTGTTCGACAAGCAGACGTGTCGAGGGTGCTCTATCGCGATTCACTCGATGCGCTCGACGAAACCGTCGCGAGGACGCGGCCTCTTCGCAACGTGTGCAGTCCGACGCCAACCCATCCAACAGGAACGCGTCGTTTCCTTAATTCGATTTACGCCGTTTTCTCCGCTTTCCCTACTTTCCCTCAAATTTCGTCCAGATCGTTTTTGTTTCTCGAGCAGTGCAGGCTGTTTTCGGAGCCTGGTTCTTCCACCACCCGTCTGAAGATTCAAAGAGAACGGTTAGCTTTGTGGGTCATTTGTGGGTATAACTTTGTGGGTCACTTGTGGGTCCTCGCCTTGTGGGTCATTTGTGGGTATAACTTTGTGGGCCAATTGTGGGTACAACTTTGTGGGACATCTGTGGGTTCACACTTTGTCGTGAAATTTGCGCAGCACTAAATACGAGACACGTTTTATCGGCAGGCCTTTGCGTGTACGTTTCGCGAGGTACGTTTGTGGGTCAAAGTCGATTCGCGTTTTACGGAACACACGTACT
The DNA here is from genome assembly GCF_000188095.3 of Bombus impatiens. NCBI lineage: Eukaryota > Metazoa > Arthropoda > Insecta > Hymenoptera > Apidae > Bombus > Bombus impatiens. The sequence goes on along the minus strand of NT_176526.1, from coordinate 813,798 downwards.
TGGCGTTCGATTTTTATCAATCGTTGCACGTGTCCAACGACTGAAACGACTGAAGCCATTATGAAACGAGGAAACGTCGTTAACAGCAGAAAATGGACATTTCTTTAAAACAAAAAACCAAAAAAAAGAAAAATAGAGCGACGGCGATAGGAAAGAGCTACGAGCTCGCTGGCAATTATCGTATGCTAATAAACGTCGAAAAGAATCGACTTATCGGCAGCGAAGAAAATCGTTTAGAAGCGAAACGACCGCAACGTAACGCCAACAATCGATGCCCGTAACGGGATTTTTTGCACGCGGAAAATCTCCGTATTGCTATTCGATTTATCGCGAAACCGGCGGTTCTAGCGAACAATACCAATTACTCGTATGTTAATAACGACCAGCGTATATCGAATCCTGCCTGCCCCTCCCCGCCCCAGGCTTCCATTCTCCGCGACGATTCCATAAACAACAGCGGCGTGTGCGCATTTGAATTTTAAAAATAGGCTGATCGCGAGCTCGGACGCGAATCGATTCATTGGCCTCGAATATTTCGGTTCGATTGTTTGTTTACGATGAACAGGATTGCATCCGTCCCAAGTGGAAATTCGAATTAAAAGATGAGGAGCATTCCCTTTTTCTCTCTCTTTTTTTTTTTTTTTTTTTTTTTTTTTAAAAAAAAATTTTAAAAAGT
>NT_176526.1:804803-812936 GCF_000188095.3 Bombus impatiens | reverse complement strand
TTTTTTTTTTTTTTTTTTTTTTGTACACGCAATATACTTTTTGGTTGAAACAGAGAAGAAAGAGAAATACGGAGAGAGATAGATGATTTCTGTGGCGGATCTCACGCTGATTTAATTCGAAGATTTTATCTTGATATTTCCCTTTTAATCTCGGGCTGCGACTCTTTTAATTTTTGATTCGTATCGGCCTCCTGCGTTTACCTTATTTCCGACAGCATGTAATCTAACTAGGAAATGTACGATTAACGATTTGATTTGCCACTGTGTTATCGCAGTTGCGTACGGCGGGATATTATGACACGATAAAATTGATTTTTAGACGGCGATGCGGAATTACGAGATCGACATCTGTTAATGTCAAACTGTCATAACGCGGCTCTGTTACGTGAAAATCACGATAGCCAGTTTGTGCGGTTTCCAAGTCGCGAATCAAGTAAAGCAAATAGCCCTGTGCATCGAACACGGCAAACAGAGAAATCTGAATTTCGATGAAATTACCTTTAATTTCAATTTCTCAACGAAGGATGATACCGACTTATCGTTAACATTTTTCTATTTTAAGATTGTACATTTTATTGTAAATTCTTTTCAACACCGAACCTTTCAATCGGCAATTTATCGTCGATTTCGTACGTTCGATAAAAATCTACAAATCCGTAGAATCTTTCGCAATTTTGATTTGCATACAGCTTCTTGAAATTTGTATCTGAAATTGGATGTTTGCCATTATTTGAGGAGCGACGGTACGCAAATATCGCGCGTTTGATCTTCGAGGAAAAAGAGTTTTAAAACGCGGAACGAACCGCAAAGCAAAGGAGTTAAATCGAGGAGAACAGCTGATTCGCTGTTTTCAGTGGAATCGTTCGGTCGTGTCGCTCATCCGACTCGCGTCGCGCGCGTTACGCAACACAAGTTTCCTGGAAACGAGAGTTTCCTCAACGGAGATACCCAACGATCGGTGGACCGCAACCGGCCATCGAAATCTGCGATAACTTGCTGATATACCGTTGGGACAGCTCTTCCTGTCCGCGCCTTACATTTTCCACGTCTTCGACATTCTCACGCCAACGCGTAATTTCAGTATTCTACGACTACAAAAAATTGTTTAACAGACTCGTACAGTTACCCGTATAATTGCAAAATTCCATCGTAGCTTTTATCGATTTCACGAAGTATTTGCTAATTTCTGAAATTATTTCTTAATTGTGAATATTCACAATTATTGGGTTGGCAACTAAGTGGTTGCGGATTTTGTAATTGCCACCTAATGATAAAATCCGCAATCACTTAGTTGCCAAGCCAATATGAAACAAAAGAACTGTGCATCTATTGTTTCCTTATAAAACGAAAGAAACTTTTAGGACTACCTAATATATACACATAACTTTATAAGAAAATAACAGATGCACAACATTATTTGTTGTATTGAAACAGAACGTACATAACCCAATGAAATAATATTGGTCATTAGGTGGCAATTACAAAATCCGCAATCACTTAGTTGCCAATCCAATATAAAACAAAAGAACTGTGCATCTATTGTTTCTTTATAAAACGAAAGAGACTTTTAGAACAACCTAATATATACACATAACTTTGTAAGAAAATAACAGATGCACAACAATGTTTCTTCTATTGCAACAGAATGTACATAATCCAATGAAATAATATAAAACAAAAGATACTGTGCATCTATCGTTTCCTCATAAAACGAAAGAAACTTTTAGGACAATCTGATGTATGCACATAACTGTAACATATCCTAATTTTATAAGAAAATAACAGATGTAACAAAGTTTCTTCTATTGGAAAAGAATGTACATAATCCAATGAAATAATATTGGATTGGCAACTAAGTGATTGCGGATTTTGTAATTGCCTTAATTGCTAATGAATGTAATTCCCAAGATAATATTACTCTTATTATTATTAGATGCAGTCTGAACAATTGAAATTGTTACAAGCTATAATAGGAATAATAAATTGTGTCGCTCGTAAGGAAACGTGTTAAATTGCGTGAAAGTGTGTAAATATGAAATTGTAAAACTATGGGAAGAAGGAGCAAAAGGCAGCTCGTAATTTGTCAGTTACTCGATATGTGGTTACGCGAGAGTATTTTACTTTCGTTTACGATACCGTTTTCTTACGCTGCACTGCTATCTCTCAAACCAGCGCAATTTCGCGTCAGCGGCAACGAATACATTACCACGTTGCCGCAGAAACCGCCAAGAATCTATCATCCGTTGCACGAAGAATATCCAGCAGATCGAACCAACGAAACCGCCGACAAGCCCCGCTAAACTTACAAACAATATTCTATTAGCCGTTTGAAAAACACGCCTATTCCTCGCTTCAAACCTTAAACCTTCTCCAACTTGCTCGTTCAAACTTCACGCGACTGCCACGCCAACCAAATCGAACCAATTCAAAGGACAAAATGACAATTTCCACGCGACGAATAGTTGCGCTATCTCGTCATCCCAACAAATCCCCTCAAACCTGTTCGTTCAAACGTCGTAAAACCTTGTCAAACCTGAACGATGCAAACGTATAGACGTAAACGAACGAGTAGAAGAGCCGGAAGAACGCGACGCTACAGTTGTGCAATTACAGAAACGTGCTTACCACTTGGAAAATTACTCGTCTAGCTAAGAGGCCATCAAACGTAGTGCAACTTGGTTGTTCAAACTGCACAGAAGCGTTTCAACGCTGCGAACACGGAAACTCCAAGCAACCGGGCAACTCGAACAACGACTGCGAGAACGCAAGAGAAGTGAACGAATGTTGGGAAAAACAACGACACGCGATAACGTTGCGTCGTTCCTGTTCGCGCCAACTGGCCAGCCGACACCGAAGAACGGGTACCGGAAGCGACGCGTTTACTCGCGAGCACGCGGCAGCCGGAAGTTCGGACGCGTGCAGAAGGGACGGAAGGGAACGTTCGCGAGCGAGTACCACGCCGTACTGAACGTTCGCCACGGGTGGAATAGTTTTGACACGCCGGCGGCTACGTCCGCTTCTCCGGCGACGCGACACCGTTCACCGCGCATGTGCCGATATAATCCACGCTCCTACGCGCTGCATACGCGCGACCCACACGTGCAAACGTTCGAGTGAACGTACGGAGTGGCGAAGGGGTTGGTCTCGCTTGGCCCGAGGGTGTTTTGACTCGCGAGCGCCGCTCGTCCGCTCGACCCCGCTTCCTTTTACAGATCTAAGGGGATGACGGTACACGCACAGGGTGTCTGCCGTGATCCGCGCGGTGATCGATGAACAAGTGGCGAGGAAAGGGTGCAGGATTCTTCGACGGAAGCTTCGTTGTCTCGCAAGTTCCAGCTATCCGTGGAATGCAGCGTATACAGAGTTTGGATGTTTTTGTACGATGCGAGGGAGAAAGGCGAAGATTTGTAAGTGCAGGGGTAGTGGGTTGCCTGATGGATCGAAGCGGACTCGGCTAATGAAAGGCTGATGCTTTTTTGGTGTAGCACTAGGGGCGAAAAAAGAGTGGAAAGTCTAGGATTCTTGGAGGCGAATGATGCTTGCAGCGTTGCCGTTTGGCATCTCTGGAATGGATCGTTCAGAGTTACGTTGCTTTCGTAAGGTACGAGCAGGAAAATAGAAGATTCCGAAAAATGGAAGTTAGAAGGAGCATACCGTGAATCGAGTTGGTCTCATCGGTGAAAGGCTGACGTAGTCTTCTTAGTGTACAACTGACGAGAAAAGACGTTCAGATATCCATAGAATGTACATTGACCGTTTTTGAACAAAAATATGGATGGTTAAGGCGAGTATATTATGAATTCTATTGAACTCATGAATAGCAGAATGATATAGTTGTTTTAACGTATGAGTAGTGGAAAAAGAATGAAGAGTTTAGAATTCTTGGATAGCATAGTTGTCTGAAGAGATCCAATATGGTATTCATGGAATGCACATTGACTGTTTTTGAATAAAAATAAGGATGATTAAGCTGATTATATTATGAATCTGACTGGACTCGTCAATGAAAAGCTGACGTAGTTACATTAACGTACAAATGACGAGAAAAGAAGAAGAAGCTTGGAATTCTTGGATAGAATAGTAGTCTGAAGAGATGTAACATCGTATCCATGGAACGTACATTGATTGTCGAGGGGCTTATTTTTGTATACCGTAAGAGAAGATAAAGAACAAGAGTGGCTAAAGTATGCTTGATACGAAGACTCTCTGTCGAATTGAAAGGCTGACAAAAACTGATTCGACAGTCGGAGGCTGCAGCATCAAAGTTGGAATCAATCGGAGCGGGAAGAGTGTACTCCTTTCGCTAGGGCGACGTTTCGCTACTCATCTTCTCGTCTCTGGGCGGTACTCTCCGTCTCGATGAACATCGAAGTAAAATATCGACGATAAGGAATCCCAGCAACTTGCTTCAAACGTTCTCGAACGAGAGACGGTTGTTGAAGCGAATCAACAAGTTATTCGTAACGCAGTTTTGTTCGCCTGGTGCAGAACTTTAGTCGTTCTCACGACCGATCGATCGGAATTTATCATCGCACTGAGAAAGAGAGGTTTGCCCGGAACAGCGAGCTAGTGTTAACTAATACAAGTTGGCGATAACGTTCTCGGTCTGCGAGTTCTAACGCTCGTGTTAACCTTTCAATCAACGTAATTGCCATTCGATGAAGTTTCAGCACCAGCTAACGGTATCCACGCCTTTGCTATATGAATTTCTTCGAAAATCGAAACGCTGGAAAATGGAAATGCGAATATCTGGTGACAGACACGGCAGGCGATACTGGAACGGAGGAATGATATCGAATAGGAGAATGTTACATCGATAGAATGAAAGAGAGTACTATAATGGTAGCGTATACATATGGTAGAATATAGAGGATAGAAATGCTAGAATAATAGTACAATAGAGAACAGTAGAATAGAATGTCATAGGGTGGGGCGCAATAGACGATACGTGAATACAATTGTGCCGCTGTAATTCGACCGAGCAAAGAGAAAACGATGGAAAAGATCTACCTGGTAGTACATCCATCCGCCAAGCTATCCGTGCTAGCCCTTCGATCGTATCTCTTAACAGCTGGAACGCTTGTAGACCAGGTCGGACCACGCACACTTTGCAACGAAATTAAGGGATCGTTGGTCCGTCTCTGAATTGCCGTTACTTTGTCGAGAAAGAGATCATACGATAGCCTGTACGAGACCGTTTTATACGGCCAAGCTTCTTCTACTGTCTTCTCTCTGCTGAATCAAATTTCCACCAGGAAGCTTTTATACCGCCAAGTTCAGCGATAGGGTGTACATGACTTTTGTCCTAGAAATTGTTCACAAATTCCAACGACTGTGCCGACTTTCACACGCTCTTTTTTGTCTTCTGACTCGCGACCAATTCAAAAACAGACACGTCATCTTGCGAGGAAGAATAGTTGGGATCAAACAAACGTGGACAGTTTCAGCGGCTGACGAAACTTCCTGTGCCCCGTGTTATCGTGTGTGCGACAGGAGCGCGAGCCTGCGATACTCGGCAACCGGTCGAATTTTCGTTCTTCGCTCTAGCGACGTTTTCGATCGCGACTGTCATTTGTCCGAAAGCTACGCACGTTGCACGTGTCGCTTCATTTTCGACAGTCGCGTGGTTTCCTTGAAGCGCGACGCCAGACGCGAGGAAAAGAAGGAGAAGGATGAAGCGAGGCAGGTTGGGCGGGAAATTGCATTACCGCGTAATTGCATGCTGGATGTTTATGCGAGGAATTACATCGGCGTGGAATCCGCTGCTTCGCGACGTTATTACTCGATTTACGTCGATATTGCTCTCAGCGAGCCGCGATGGAACTGTCGCCAGCCATTACCGAACGATACCCCCTCCCCTCCGCAAACTTGTCATTATTTCGCAGAATAATGGAACGCCAGCTGTTTGGATTAATCTGACCGCGTCGCCGTTTTAGCCTCGTCGCGAGACCACGTTCCTTTCTCGCTCTTTTATCCGCCAGACCGATTAGAGGCGCTGCCGTGGTCCCAGCATTCTCAGCATCCTGCGACTCGCTGACTTTATAGCGAGGTCTGAGAGCTGGCGTTAAGGTCTCAGAACTGTTCGTGGAATCGTCTGCTGGTAAAAGTGGGACTCCGTAAGTGAAGTTTTCATCTCTTCTTTCTTTTTCTCTTCTGTTTTTTGGAGAACAGGGTTCGTCAGCTACGTGTACGATACACATTCGGCGGATATTCGGAACTTCGTGGTTCGGGTGCAGCTGAAGTTCGATGATCTATCGGTCATTCGCAAGAACGCAAGGTCTTCAGACAGCGTGCAGACGCGTGGATTATATGGCAGCGCGTCGGAACTGGAATTTCAGTTGCAACGCAAACTTCAATTTTCAACTTCTTTTTCCAATTTTCGTTCGAACGTTTCGCGTTCACTGGCCGATTAACCGATCGTCAAACGTGGCAGGATTCGGCCAATTCCAGACACCGAGAAGCCTCACTCTCAGCCACCAACGCCTTTTCCTCGCGCGACTCTTCCGAGACCATCGAGCATCGGGCGTAAACAAAGCCACAGAAGGGCCACATCGATGTTTAATTCAATGGACTTTAGGCGTACTTGACCACGTCGCTTAACTTTAATGGAATTCTCCTTGGACTTGCTGAAAACCCAGTCCTGGGCGGCCCACGGACTATCGATTGCTCGTCGTTATTCATTAAAACGCGACGAGAATAGCGACGGTTCGTGCCGCAAGGTCAACAATCGATGCAGCGATCCAGTCGTTTAAAAGCCAATCCGCAATCTTCTGCGTTAGGCTAACTTCGAGCGATTTGCGAAACTCCACGAAACCGCATGCTCCTCGTTTTCGTGCCAATTTTCGACGTGATTTTCTGCTTGCGGCGCGGCGGTAATCGCCGTACATTCGGCTGATTCTACGTAAAACGACGAGAGAAAAATTTCCTGCAACATGTTTTCAGCCGGGAAAAGGAAAATCCACTTGGAAGATTTGACGAGTATTCTTGAAAATTTGAAATTTGGCTAATCGCCGACTGAACAGGAGTGAAATTATCGACACGGGGTTTAAGCTACGTTTAAAAACAAGCCAACAATATAGAATGCAATTTTCTCACAAGGTGGTTCGTTTCCCAGCAAAGAATAATCTTGGAAATGCATCGGGCGTATGTTTGGGGCGCGTGATTAAACGCGTTGAAAATTGATTTCCTTGTAAACGCGGCCTTAAATCGGAGAAATTTCATTTCGCTTCTTTTTCGCTTATTCTCAGGCGCGCAATAATCTCCTGTTGATTGTTTGCACGTAGCTGGCCGGCGCTTGGCCGAGTTAAATCACATAGCCGACGAATATTCAGACTCGATTTTCTCAGAAACCAAGCGTCCAATGAACAAATTTTATTCCACGTTTTCCACTCAATTCTTGACGTACTTTCGACGTATGTCGCTCTCTGCCCGGTTCTACTACGACTACCACCTCCACCCTGTACGATCCGATATCGTCAAATACGAACAAATTAGAAGCAGAATATAAATAAACGGTATATCTTGCGCACAGTTGTAAGGTAACACGGTGACGCTTCTGACACGATGATTTTACGTGACGTTGGCAAATATCGCAGCGAGTCAACATAACCTTAGGTCAAGATCTTTAACCCTTTGCATCCTGAATTTTATTTCAATTTTGTTACCAGTAGCTGGCAACGCTTTCAAGTGTTTCGTTTGAAATTTACTTTAACTAAAAAATAAGGCAATTTAAATAAATAAAGGAAGAAAGAGATTCGCTTAAATACCAGTTCTGTTCGCACTATTGTTGTAGTTTCTAATTTCCAAGTGTATGATATATCTTGAAACAATTTCCAGGATGCAATCCTCGTTTTCTTTCGCACGTTTCACAAAAAGAGGTGGACATGGAAGAATGTCGAGTGGGACTCGATAAAGGAGCTGCTGAGATAAAAACTGATGTCGAGCCACACTCGACATACGAGTGCAAAGGGTTAAAGTTTCTTCTTAGTTGGGCCGGGGTCAGTGGGGCACGGTTGACTTTAACGTTAAATCGCAGCTAAGGAAAGTATATTTCAGAGGCGCGCAGGCAGCCGAATTCAATTACGCGCGCGATGAAACTGTGTTTTTCATGTCTGGGGTTCCGGGCGCGGAACC
>NT_176526.1:774217-804788 GCF_000188095.3 Bombus impatiens | reverse complement strand
ACGTCACGTCCACTTCGTTTAGGCGAGAAAAAGAGGGTTGGCGAAATTCACGTTTCAACAAAGGAGAGAAGGGCAGGGTGGCGAGTGGATGCGAGGATTTTTCACGTCGGACGCCGGATATTAGCTACGTAGACGACGCCGTGAATGCAGAGGAGCCCGGCGTGGATGTTGGTGCCAGCGTGGAAAAAATGTTCCATCGCAAACACCGCGGTCGACTTCAAACGGTTCGCGCTGCTCCGAAACGTTCGACTGGTCGCGCGACTGAAAAGCAAATCAGCCGCGGCCCCTTCCACGCTCGGCCCATATACCGGGTGTGCTTTGCGTCGATTCCACGAAACTGCGGCTTAACACTAGAACCACCGATAGTTAACACGAAGATATTTCTACCAAAACTAGTGAAAATGACCGGTTTAAAAAATACCTAATAATAGAATATTTGTATATTTATCGATTTATTGCTTTCTTATAGAAGCAATTCCATGTTACGTAGTACATTTTTGCTATTATTAATCCATCTGGGATCCCTGAACGAGGGTTGACGCGTTTATAAAATCGTAGAACCAGTCATTTTCACTGCTGTGGTATTTCCAGCGTTAGCATCCAGCGATCCAGCGATCGATCCGGAATTTTCCTGATAACTGATATCGTTGTATCGAGTGATACGCGGTCAAAATTTGAAAAACGCGTGGCAAGTTGTATAAAACGAGGAAACTGGTTAATTGGGGTTCGATAAACGGATTACAGGACTCCTGTACACTTTGACAAGTACCGGTCATTTTCACTGCTATTGGTACAACTAGCCACGATACAAAATTATTTTCAGTTCGAATACATAAAGAAACAAAATTCGTTATATTATTCTTTCAGTTATCGTTACGAAAGTCGTTACATCATTGCGGAAAAACATATAACACGAAGTGGGAATTTTAAAACAAAATTGTAAAACCAGTCCATTTAACTGGCGTGGTAGTTCCAGTGTTAATCGAGACGAAAGCAAACGATCGTGCAATTACTGTCGAAAATCCAACATTCGATTCGCGCGTCCCTGTAGAAACATCGGTAATTTTCACGCTAACGTTCGCCAAATGCAAATTCTTTCAGAAACAACACTGTCCACTCGCAAAGAACAGGATCGCGCTACGTTCTTCGTAAATATTGCGTTGGCAACTAAGTGACTGCGAATTTTGCCATTGTCACCTAATGACAAAATCCGCGATCACTTAGTTGCCAATGCAAAACGCGAACAGTCGAATCTCGTTGATCGGGTGCGAGCGAAAGGTGGAAGGTGAGGCGAAAGGTAGAAAAGCTTTGCGACGGTGGCGAGCAAAGAAAATAGAAAAGCAACGAGCGCGCGATTAAAACTGAGCGCGTCGTGAATAATAAATAGACACGGTGTATGCAGCAGCGTCGACAGACGTCTCAAAGAGACCGTCAGCAGCAGACCTCCGCGCGTCGCCTAATAAATTCATTCTGAATTTCGTGCATCGGCGTATTGCCACTTACTCCGTTCGTTGCGGAGCCACGATGCTTTTAGAATCCCCCGGTTCCGCCTCCACCCCTTTCGCACAGCCTCTCGCCGTGAATCAAATTAGCCAGCCGATTCTAATTACGAGTTTACGGACTTTACCTCGCGCGGCTGAATTTCAAAGTCGCTCTTACCACTGTGCACCCTTTTCGTTGCATTTCTCGGCTGTTTCCATCGTTTCCAACAATCCATCGTTTCGCCTACGATTCGCTCGCTCATGAAACCAGAAACATCGTAGAAATCTGCAACTCTGCAAGTCTGCGAGCCGCCATCCTCATTTTCAGACTGACGATATTTACTACACGCAAGACGAAGACACGCGAAAAGTACGTAAAATATCGGAGACACCGTGTCCATGATGTGTATTATGTCGAGGAGCCTCGTCTAAACAGCCGGCAGGCAGCCTCAGCTTTAAGAAACAATCTACGATGTCGGAAATCTTCCAGGGACTTCAATCTCGGCTTAAGCTAAGCTGGATAACGCCCGATAGAGATGGCTACGAAGATAATAGAACGAAAAGAAGATATGAAAAAGAAGGCACGAGAGCTCTGTGGAAATTCTAGCCAGAAGATAACATTCAACGTAGCCAATTTGAAGTCCGTTTAACGAAACGCAAAAGCCAAAACCGAGAAATCAACAGCTTCCACTTTGCCGGAGAAATCGTGTCCCGGACCTGGCTTTATGGAAACTGTCGATTTGCTCCACTGCCACACGAAGCAAAAAAGAATTAGCTCCGATAAATGTTACGTCCATCAATTATCGAAGATCGACAAAGACAACTACGAGAATGATCCGAGAAAACCGAAACCTAAATCAAAGCAAAATCAAAATCGTGTGAAACTCAGATACAGTCGATTATGAAAATAGTGCAACGAAATTGCGGACAATTGTATCGTCGATCCACTGGGAGAGTTCCAGCAAGGTCGCAGCAATCGATGTAAAATCGCTGTCAATGGGCAGTTTCGTCAGCGACGCTCGTCCAACTCGCAGCACGCAACGTCGCAGCCGATTCTCGGAAACTAATGGCTGGCTGAGCCATACGGCGTGCCGGTCCAAGACGCCAGCCGCTATCGTTCGAATAATCCCGATAGCGTGCGAGGGAAGGCAGCCATCAAACTTGCCCATGGAGTTTGCCGGATGCAAGACCAAGGCCCGTGAACGAGACACTTGAGAGTTGGGCAACAGACATTCCGTGAGCGTATGGTGCTTTACGAGGATCCTGGTTAGGGCACGGACAAAGGAGAACACGGTACGAGCGGCTGGCAAGAGGAGCTCGCTCGGATCTTCGCATAATTCGCTGGCGAGAAACGAACGAGGATGGCTCGGTGACGCCGGATGGACACGACCGCAGGAAACTTCGCATAAATCTGCGACTCGACCGTGTTTCTACCTAAACTCCTGCGAGTCGGACCTGTGGTTTATGTCTCTCGGGGGTGGGTTACACTGATTTTTAAAGGCTACTTTCGACCAGGGGTCGAGCTTCTCACTTGGCGAAAACTTCAGCCAAAGAGTTTTCCATTTGCAGGTATCTACAGTTATGGTACGAGTGAGTGAAACAGCCGAGCATTAAATTTTCAACAACGTCGACGAAGATGGGATATAAGTCGACCGACGAGGCAAACCTTAGGACACCTGTTTTTTCTTCTAACTGGATCTTCACGGACTCGCGAATTTTCGTCACATTTGAATTCTTCCAACGCGACGATTCGCCGGAATAAAGAGCTCGAAAGTGACCGGTTTCTTGTAACAATTAGTTACAGGCAGCGATGTATCGCCGTACTGTTTAAACGTAGCCAATTTGGTACTCGATCAATTTTTTCGGAGCTCGCCGACCTTTGAACAAATGACCTTGAAACAACGAGAATTCTTAGATTCCATAGAATATACAACGCAATCGAGCGATGAGTCTTTAAATGTTCACGGTCTTCCGTTCTATAGCGATAATTTTACGTTCGACAACTGCGCAAAAAACGGGGCTCGAGCTTTCCACCGACGAGGATATAAAAACGACTCTGTTCCTGGAAATTGAAATCTGAGACGCGTGGAACGCAGAGAGGAAGAACGCGAGTGACAAAGAAAGAGGACTGAGAGTGGACGCGTTCGGCAAAGTTTAAAGGTTCGCGATAAGCTGGGACCTTTAACTCGAAAACGAAGATGCTTTATCTCTGCTTTGCGATCAATGAAACTTTCGCCAACGTGCTCGTTACGTTCTTCTGATTAGAACGACACCAAACGCCATATAATTTCCAGCATGTTCGCTCACTCGATAAACGATAATTAAATATATAGGAAAAGTTGAATATCGTTCAAATTACATCGTGTTTGGTCTCGTTCGAATCAGCGAGCCGTCGCAAACACGTTGCTAGAAGCAACAAAATTTTACAACAAACGTTAGAAATAACAAAGTTTCGCTCCCGAACTGGTAACTCGATACCACGTTTCAGCGATATCTGACATCGGATCGTGTTACGTTATTCGATCGCGGTGGGTCGTCGAGTTTCGTGTTGTATCGGGCGAACTTGCCCTCGGCAACGGGAACGAAGATCGTGCAATTATCCAGAGGATCTTTTCGTGCGATTATCGAATGTTTCCTGTGTCGAAATTTTTCTCCTACGCCGCTGTACACGCCGGGATCGACGCAAGGTTGGAAAAACAGGAATCGAGTTACATAAATGTTTGTGACACCCGGTATGCAGACCAAGTGGCAGACTACCGACAGCGTATACTTCGTAAGCATGCAGGAAGTCCTTGTTGTCTTCGTTACACAGTGATTGCGGCCTGCCCCGCTTCTCCCTCCGGAGTTCTTCGCGTTTCTCTGTCTGTGGCCGAGCCATAGTTTCTTTATGACCGAGGAACGCTGGCCCTCCGCTCGCGTTTCACACCGCAAATATTTTCCACGTAATTAACACTTACATCCAGCCATGCTAAACACCTTGTTGTCCGAAGATCACGATCACCAGAAAGGGATAAAAAATGCCCACTTTTCTTCAACTTCCCGATACATATTTATATCCAAAGGATATAAGGCAAAGATATTATTTTCACATCGACGTTTCTACGATGGAAGAATCTGTCGCGGAATATCGTGGTAATTTCGTGGAAAGAAGTTGGCAGGATCGATGGGCACGTGTTGCGTCCGCAGATTGCGTTTTAATCGATAAAAAAGATTCCGGCTGCAAAAAATCTACCAGATTTCCATCCTTCGATCGGTCGATATTGTCGTTTCCACGTTTCCTTTGTTCGGTAAGAGCCGAGAGGGTTGAGAAGCGAAAATTAGCCGAAAAAAGGTCTCGTTGAGAGACGCAGTGGCGTAAAAATATTTGTTGCATAGATGGCGCGAGAGAAGAGGACAGCACGTGCGTCTGGTGAAAGGGTAAAACAACGGTAGGATAGCAATTAACGAGAAACGAGACTTCGACGAGGCTTTCTTGCGGCGAGAATCGAATCGTTAGCGAATGAAAATTACTGGCGACAAAAGAGCGACGGAATAGCTGCAACGACAATCCGGAAACATCGATTAAAATTCTCGACGCCGCAACGCGATCGACGCTCCCATTGTACTCTCCTCTCTCTCTCTCTCTCTCTTTCCCTTTCATTCTCTCTTCACCCGTTTCCTCTATCCAGTTGCATTTTTCCCCCTCTTTTTCCGTGGTAATGTTAACGTCGAGCCGTTCTAGTCACGGTTTTTCTCGGTGTCCATTAACGTTTCAATTACCAACGTCGCGCACACCTGTTTTTACTCTTTACAGTTCCCTCGATCGTCGACTTATTTCTTCCTCTTCCCAGTTTCCCCGCTTCGTCACGCTTCTCTTCCAGTAATTCCGTTAAATGTTATCGATTCCCGCGAGTTCCGCCACTTGTTTGTTTTCGGCTTCTCCATAGATTTTGCTTCTTTCTCTCTCGCTGGAAACGATCCGTGGCCCGACACAACGTCCGCTGTCTTATCTGTCTTTCGACCAGATTTTTTGCAGCGCAACAAAAACTGTCAACACTCGCGTTAAAACAACATCGTGTAACTAACGCAACCGACTGTAGGTAACACGTGGACGAAGGTTCGTCCTCGAACAGGCCACCGAAACGATCTACCAGTTTCTGGTGTTGAATAAAATTTTGAAATTGGTCGATCGCGTTGCCGTAAATGTGCCGAGACGAGCTGTAACTTCGTTTCGTAGGTACACTATCGCCATTTACGTTATCGTCAGCTGCGAAACGCGAGACTGGGAAAATGGAAATCGCGAGTGGAAATATGGAAACGGATGGATAAAAATGGCACCGAATCGAGTTCTATAAGACGATAAACAGGCAGAAGCTTCAACAGGCCGAGCAACGAGCAGACAGCCGACGCAGCGCGAGGCAGAAATCGGTTTACGATAAAAATTCGCTATCGAAAATACGACGGCCGGCAAAACGCATTTTTATCAAGCGAAACGCGCGCGGCGAAGGGAAAAAAAGGAAGGAGCGTGGAACCGGTCGAGGGAGTAATACGGCGACGGAACGAATGTATATTTTTTGGCGAGATTACTGTCGTTTTTCAGCAGCTGTCCGGACCATTCTTGCGAGCCGACAAATGGCGCGCCTGATCACCCATTGCCGCTGAAACTGTGCGTTTCGCGTCCGTTACGAGCGCGTTCGCAGCGAAACGCAGTAACGCGGACTAATGCGCGTGGCAAAATTATTTTCTACGAAATTAACACTTTGACTGTCACGTCGGTCATATATGACCCGCCACGGTTTCTCCTCTGACGCCACGGTGGTCATCAGTGAGCTGAGCGTTTCAACTGCTTACAATCGCAAAAATTGAATGAAAATTCACAGTTAGGGCATTTTCGATATAACCGATAAATAGAAGATACTTTGAAACAAAAAGTGCCCCATTGAACGATTAAACATTTTTATTAGAACATCGATAAAAAGAAATGAGAAGAAACGTTGCATCTAACGGTGCACCGTGTTAAAACGCTTTGAACACAAATGTGGCTCATCGATACAATCCGGACGATAGGTGGTCGCCTTTTTGGTCAGATTCTTACCAATTTTTGATCCTAACTGTTTAACATCATTTTATAGCACTCCTTGCAAAATTTTCGCGCCAGGTACGCTTGCCCTTCTTTCCTCTGCATTTCGCGTCGCGATCTTTGTCGAATAAGGATATTTCACGGCTCTGGCGAATGGCACCGTGTAAGGTGCATTGCGAGTGCCATTCTAAAATCTGATACCTTGATTTTTGTTGTTGTTGCTTGTTTATGGAGTATCATCGCGTTTGAAATTGACGTATTTAACAGTAATTCTAAAACTAATTTCGTACACCACTCGAGGGTTCTTCTATGTGTCGTAGAATATGCTATCGTTCGATCCGATAAATCCACAGCACATTTTCCTCTCTTGTATTCTACCACTACCTTTGGATTCATCAGAAACATAATTTCTTTTACCTCTACCATTTCAGTCGAACGTTTCGTCGAAATCATAAAAATAATCGTAATACTGTTTACTAATATCTTCCACACGTTTCAACGATATATTCTGCACGTTTTGCCTACGACGAAGTAACGAATGCGAATGGTTTGTTGAAGTAAACGAACCCTTGTTATAATATGTCGCTATCAATCGTTAGCAAGGCGCCACGGTGGTCCCCGTGACCAGCAATAAGATAAACGGTACATCGGGAAGGAACGTTGCCTTACATCGTCAACTTATTGTTATTTTACCATTATATGCTTTGAATAATAAAAATACTCCCGTGGTGTCCTGAGCGAAACGTGTGATTTTCGCGTGGCAGTCAAAGTGTTAATGATGTGAAACGGTTTCGGCGGAAAGGCGTGCACCATCGTAAGGATGTGATACGAGGTCCGGTGAAATGGCTATGAACCTGATCCGTAATTAATGGAACGTAAGCGTGCGATTTAACGTAAGTCGAGCTAACTCAAGCGTCGCTTAATCCGCACCGATAATATCTTGGTTCAGCCTAAGCAAAGTTGCTGGAACTTGCTGCTAGATGAATAGGAATCGAACGAGGATCTCTGGCTGCAACTTGCAAGCAGATGGCTTGGCAACTAAATGATTGCGGATCTTGACATTAGGTGGTATTGACAAAATCCGCAATCGCTTAGTTGCCAAGCCAATAACTCGATCCAAATCCAACGCGAGTTAAACCGCGGCATTAATCGAAGTAATTCGAATTTCACAAAATTTAAGGAAAATTAGTTGCGGCTTAACTGGAGGTCCGCGTGGGTCGAGAAACAAAAGCAAGTCCGCTACCTACCGACATGGAGCGTAACTCGATTTTGAATTTCAATTTGCAATTTTTGCCTTCGTGCGAAATAAATTTTCACCAGCGAGAGAACCTTTTTGACTCGCGTCAATTTTAACGATTTTCGCGCAAGCGTTGCTCGTTAGATTTACCTGAGAATTTAGTCGTATTTCGTTTGTTGCTTTAAGAAAGAAATCAACTCTGTTGCCCGAGACGACTCTTCCACGCAAGTGCTGCAAATAGTAAAACGACAAAAGGTACGAAAAAATGGTTGAAACAAATCTTCGACGAATCTTCGGAAGAAATCGTTTCGTTACGGAAAGCACGTACGATTATTCCAGCAAATCACTTTCTTACAGAAATTACATTAGAAAATGATTTTCCTCGGAACACTTTTCGCACAGATTTATAGATCGTAAGAGAAACAAGGCACGAGTTTCGCTTCAACGATCTTTTGACATCTCTGGTCGTTCACTTTTTATAGATTGGAGCACTTACACAGAACAGGCTGGCTCGGATAGAAACGAGTTGCACCAAAATCGGCGAGTATTAGGTTGTCCGAAAAGTTTCTTTCGCTTTAGAAGGAAATAACAGACGGAGGATATTTTTTCTTTTATATTACTTTATTGAATTATGCGCGAAGATAATAATAGAAATAGAACGAAACGGATCGCAACTAACTGAATAAAATAATATAAAACAGAAATTGTTCTTCGTCTTACGAAACGAAAGAAACTTTCCGGACAAACTAATGCAATTTTTCACGTTTGCAGGAAAAATGACGCGCACAGGGGAGCGACAGCCAGTTACTTGACGCGGACCGTGCGTGGACTCTGCTGGGCGAGATACGCCTGGAACGCAAGAAGATGACTGCACCGAGAGGGAAGAGAATCGTAAAAGAGAAGGTTGGTGAGATTTTCAGACGAGACTCGAACGATAATGCAACCGTAAACCGGCCGAAGAGACGAAGGAAAGAGTGGGAACCGGTTGAAAAGACGGCAGAGCGTCGATTACTCGTCGTCAGCCTGACGATTCCAGCGTCCGCGAGGATACGCGTCGTGAAAAGCTCGTTCTGGATATCCAGATGCCTGGTTTCTCGTTCCAGAGACAGAGGAACACTCGACGGTACGTTCTACCAACGTTTCTCTATGGGTTTTTCAACCGATTCGCTGGATGCTAGTGCAACAGTCAGATTCAGAAGGTAAAACGAAGAAGCGTAGCCTGTGCAAAAGTCTGTGTCCGTTTGCTCGGACAAATAGAAATTGTAATTCGCTGAAACTGTTCGCTGTAATTCGCGATAGACGAAAATTGAAAAGAAAATTGAAAAAGTAGGAAATGGGCGTGTAACTTGTAAATCACTGTCTCGCGGCGATTTCCAGATCCGATCACACCGACGGGTAAGAGGCGAGGAAGGAAGACTGCGTCGAGTCCACAGCAGCGGAAAAGAATCGCAGCTGTTCGAGATACTCGACGTTGTAGCGAAACTTACGGTGGGAAAGGTACTGGAGGGTGGGAAAAATATGGAGAAACCGATGGAAGAAGAAGAGGAGAGCGTAGATGTAGCAGGTTGCATGCAAGTGTACCTTGAAGAAGGACGAGATGCAGCCACAGATCGGAAGAACGAGACTGGAAGATGGGCTTGACGCTACAGGCACACGGGCGACGAACGAGACGCAGCTCGCGAGCGAAACTGCACTCGGGTCGAAAGGCCATCGGCCAGACAACCTACCTACGAATCTGGCCAACTAACACCGAGCTACGACACCGACGTGCACAGCCAGACTGCGTTTAGTTTGTGCGTAATCGCGTCTTCTCGCCCCGTCTGTCCCGCTTGTAGCTGGCAAGCGTTCGGCTCGGCGACGCGACTACGCACACCGACAGTACGCTTAATCGAACGCTTCTTCCGACCGATGAAATATACACTCCGCATCAAATATACACTGCGTGCCGCGGAGACCCTGCCGACGCTATGCCACTACACCAACCATCGAGGGGAGAGAGTTTATTAGCGAATCGTTGGAAATGAGAATAACTGTTGGAGCAATAGGTTTCTCGATCGTTCGGGTACGCTGAAATCCCAGTCTAATTCGTCTAATTCTAAGCTGAATCTGCGAGCAGCTTCTTTGAAGCTTTTGGCTTCTGGTCAATAAATTTTAGGAAACCGAACGGTTAGGGGAACAGAGAATTTTCTCGCTGGCTTGAAATTTCAGCCGCGCTCTAAGATGGATCGATGTGGATAAGGCGATGAGTGTTGAAAAATAAATATCGAGGAAATACGAGTTTCGATAATACGAGTCATAGCTGGGTGGATCGGATCGTGTGCCTAATTCGAAGCAGAACTTGGCATCTGGTTTAATAAGCTTTGGGAAAGGGAATGGCTAGGGGAATACAGTTTCTTGGATGGCTTGAAATTTTAGCCGCACTCTAAGATGATTCAGTGTGGATAAGACGATGGCTTGAAATCTGAGCCGCACTCTAAGACGAATCAATGTGTACAAGACGATGGTTTGAAATTTGAGCCGCACTCTAAGACGAATCAATGTGGATAAGGCATGGCTTGAAATTTGAGCCGCACTCTAAGATGATTCAGTGTGGATAAGGCGATGGCTTGAAATTTGAGCCGCACTCTAAGACGATGGCTATAAATTTGAGCCGCACTCTAAGACGAATCAATGGACAAGATTCCGATTGGTGAATTTTGAGAAAGAACATTGCTATTGAAGAGATCGATGTTTTGATCCTCGAATGGATTGGAATCTGTTCGCTCTAAACTGGATCTGTAAGCCAGTTTGGAACCTGATCGGTAAATTTTAAGGACAAACAAGGGATAAGGATAGAGATTTGATATTTGAGTGGATTTACATAATTCTAAGGTAGGATTCTATTATATTTATAATTTCGACTCGTTCTAAGGTATAATTCGAATCTCAGTAATAATATTCCATCACAGTGTTTAATTCTGGGTCTAAACGATAGTTCTTAGCAGAGATCATTTTCGCTTAGAAACGATTTTAGTTGAATCCCAAGATTCAATCTACAATACAATAACTGGACCTAATTCTACCGATACCTAATTCTAGATCTAATCTATAGCCATGCCATATAATCAACTCTAATGATTGATTGAGTTTCGGATTAGGTTCGGTTCTACAATTTAACCCTGGTTCTAGTAATAAACGATAATCTGTTCTCGGTTATAGACTGTACGACGTTCGACACATAGTCATCGCTGATACCTAGTATCCATCATCAATTCCAGAATATAATGGGCGAATTTGGTGCAAAATTTGGTCCTGGTATCTAATGCCGACCCTAATGCCATACTCTGCGTAGCATCTAATTTTTGCCAGATTCAATTGGGTTGAATGGCAGAAATCCTGGTCCAAAGGTGTAACTTCGATCATCCCTAGGATGTAATTTCAATTCTGCTCACTAATTGTAAACTCAACTCTGACCATCTGGTCATTGATTTTGCCTCTGGTCGTGATATTTGATTTAGGTACGTGATTTCAATATCTACCCTGAAATTCAACAAAACGATATTCATACGAGTATACTCGTCACGAAGAAATGACAATATTCTGCGTTACGACGAGCCCTGTGAGTAATCGAACGAGAAAATAAAACAAACATTTCCTTACAACTCAATTTTATATTATAACAGTCACATGTATTCTGTGTTCGACGAGTATACTCGTCGTCGCTTGTTTCTCGCCGCACGTTTCAGCTACACACTTTACGAAGCTTTCAGAGATCGTAACAGCTAACCGGTTAACAGACGATCGTTATTTGAAAAGGCGAAATGAAAATAGGGATGCTGTTTGGTGTTCGAGTAGAACCGACTCGACCTAATTCCGCGCGGGAATAAATAACCGTGTTTCGTAGACTCGATTAGGTGCTACCCCAACGGAAATAGCGTTGCCGGTGACAAAAATAACGCAGGCAGTCGACGCCTAGTCGCGTCGCGACGCTCGTTTACGCACGTTGCATGAATGACTGACTGACTGGCCAGGTGATCATCTCGCTGACGACCAGACGCTTGCGTAACTTGGACGCTTCGTTTCGTGTCAACGATCCTTCTCTGCCAGTATTTCATACAATTAAACGCTAGCTTTTACCTTCTACCGAATTTCTAAGCAACAACTTTTTCGCTGTAGATTAACCAACTTAATTATTAATTTATATAATTAATATAATTTACATAATTTTATTAATCTACTTATAAAGTAATTATCCTATTTCGAACTTCGTCGCGAGCTACTCGAATTTAGCGTTCCGAGAAAAACTCCGAATTCGGATAGATTCACCGATTTTGATAGTTGCGATCAAAAATCCTGTTACTCTTTTTATTTCAGGCAAGCAATTTCTCTTACTTCTCTTCAAAAAAACAAAAAAGCAAACTAGAATAGCGAATATTATTAACCAGTCGGCAGCGGATGAGCAGCCGAATTTCTAGGACAAATTATCGCGCTCGCGTATCGGAAATGCGCTATGATTCGGTTGCCTGTAGCTCTCGAGGTTTCTTCGCGGTGTATCAACAGAGCAAGTTCGCGTCACGGTAAACGACGGACCAGTCGCTTGTCAACGACACGTTATATACGTGTTTTGCTTTAACGACCGAAATAACGTGAGCAAACCCTCACGTTTACGTCTCCGCCGTGTAAATTAACGTCCCACGAGTCGACAGCGTGAATGACTGACCAGGTGGTCGACTTTTCGTCGTTTGCGTGTAATATACAGGGTGTTCTGTAACAGGTGGTATACTGTGGTCGACAAAGTGGGATTCCGCGACGAAATATCGAATGTCGGACTATCGAATATCGTACGATTGCTTTCTCGCATCTTCTGACACACGGCGCAGCTGCAGGCGTGCTTCGATAAACTTCGACCCATAACGAAGTCCGGTTATTCCAAATTCCAGTTAAAACAGAGGTGCAAAGAACGCGTGTGGACAGGCGACGGCAAATAATTCCAATTAAATTCGAAATAATTCCAAGGTAAATTTTATTTCGACTTGCAGAGGCTTCCATAGTCAGAGCGCAAAGAAATAGAGAAAATTGTAGTCTTATTGAGATATTCCAGTTATACAGAGGTTCGAGTTATACAGGTTCTGAGTTATCGAGCTTCTACTGTATGTACGCGATCGTACAGTCCGATGATCGGCTTCAGACAGGACAGGATTTTCCACTTCGCATGATTCAAGGCTAGGTCTCAAGGGTGCCTCGAGTATCGCGTCTCGCATTTATTACTGTCGTCTCAGCAGCATGCACATAGCATCGAAACAATGAAACGATATTTTAGTATCTTCAATACGAGAACGAAATTTCAATCGATATAGCGATAGGTCTATAGGTTCGAAAAAAAAAGAAAAAAAGAAGAGACGTTTTTCGAGATACAGTCCTTCAAAGTATCCGTCACCTTCTCGAACATCTTCCAGCGTCACCTTCTTCGTGTTTAAAACACTTCGAGATCGAATCGTTGCACGGGTCGAGCCTCCCAAAACGACGACTTAAATTAACTCGCAAGTTGTTCGTTGTACGAAACAATGTCTCGAACAAAAGTTGCACGGTATCTAAGTGGACACACAGTGCTGTAATCTGTTTGTTATCAGCGAGATATTACACTCACTTACACTTAATTGGGGTTCGATAAACGGATTGCAGGACTCCTGTACACTTTGACAAGTGCCGGTCATTTTCACTGCTATTGGTACAAGTAGCCTCGACATAAAATTATTTTCAATTCAAATACATAAAGAAACAACAAAAAGAAGAAAAATTCATTATATTATTCTTTCAGTTATCGTTGCGAAAGTAATTACGTCATTGCGGAAAAGAATGTAACACGAAGTAGGAATTTTAAAATAAAATTGTAAAACCAGTCAATTTCACTGGTGTGGTAGTTCCAGTGTTAAGTCGTCGTCTTGGAAGACTCACGCTCTATATCAGTGTGTAAGTTCGTGAAATTTCAGCGTGTGTGAAACCATATCGTTAGCGCTGCAGCACGAAACTAGGAATCTACTAAAATGAGAGAAAAATAGAGGAGACTGAGTATTGCCGGAGCAACTCTCTCGTAGGTCCTTTGGCGGTCTTTCCACGAAATTCTCCGCTGCTGATGAGAAGCATCGATGGAGGGCCGGTATCAATCGCGAGCAAATAATTGCACGGTGACCGGGCAGTTGAGTCCACGTCGAAAACACGACTGCGAGACGCAGTAATTGCTCGTTTACGTTGCTTCAAAATTTAATTACGCCAGCGTGGCACGCGAAATCCTGCAAGCAAGTTAAATTAACTCCCCGCTGCTGGCTCAGGCACTGACAAATTCGCCAAGCAACTTCCCGGCTGAACACGCGCAGCCAACGCTCTTTTCTCGATAATTGATCTGCACGTACGAAACATTTGACATAAAATTTTCCCGAATTCCTGTTTCGTCCAGCGGTATCGATAATACTCTGACTAAATTACCGTGGAAAAGTATCGTTTAACGTGGAAGCTCGGCAGGCAGGCTGGTTGCTGGGACACGAAGGGGAGCAACGTGAAACGAATTTCGAAGATTAATTTTTCTACGAGAAATTTGAAGATATTTCCACGCGTTGGAGCAAGTGATTCCATTTTGACACAGCCTTGAACCGCCGGCATCGAGATAGGAACGTCGCGAAACAGCAACGAACGAGTCGAGTCAGAAGTTTATCGGCCAGATGCGTCGGTAGACGATAAATTCTGCTACTTGCAAGTGCCTCGTATCGTATTAAACAACTGCGCAATTATGGAACTACTGCAAGACGAACGCAGGTGGTAGCCAGAATCGATAGAACGCCATTAGTGAGATTTGGGTCAAGGGCGGACAGAATGGAAAAAGTTGTAGCAAGTTAGGGAAGTTTCAGGTGCCAACCGTTGGTGGGTCGCGACGTGTAATTGAATCGTTCGGGAAGCACATTGATGGACTGCATAAACTGAGAAGAAGCACAGAGAAGCCACGACGTTACGACAGTTTATACTTTTTCCCCTTTTTCCTCCATTTCTTTTCAATTTCTCTCGATGTTCTTCGCTGGTTATGTCATCTTTCGTACAAGCAAATCGTTCGTTTCTTCAAACACGAACGTTAATCGCGTGCATTGAAACGATGAAAACGCGTGGTTAATTAGCCTCGTTTACGAAAGGCTGAATTATCGCGTACAGAGGAATACCTGGCTGAATAAATTCATCTTTCAGACAAATTCGCTGCACGTATGCGAGATACGGAGGACACGCGATGATACAGTGGAGGCGAGCCATCCAGCAGCGATAATGTTGCGGTTGAAAGGTGCCGCAAGCTCGAGCCAGGCCACGGAAACGGTGGAAGCGGTGGAAACCGGGGCGAGGATGAAGACAAACAATGTACAAGACAGTTAGACCGCAATTTATTCGCGTAATTTAGCGGCGATCCATCGTGAACGCCGTTCCATGGCTGGGCGCGAAGAAACAAAAGGTCTGAGAAGCGACGACAGTGCCTTGGTAGCGTAAAGAGGATAAAGAGAAGGCAGTTTGCGCGATATATCTCGTCAAGGCAGTAAGATGATCGAAGCTGCGCGATTATCATAAAACACGGGACGATGTGTTTACGGAGTAAAAGCGAAGAAATCCAGAGAAGATTTCAATTTTCCAGAAATATTTACACGTCGTTCAATTACTTTACCAGCCAAGAAATAAAATTGGTTTATTGTTATGGTTCCAGCTGAAAGGTGATATCGATAAAATAAAATAAATAATTGTGCACTTACTTGTTTCAGATCGGAGACGCGTACAGTTTCGCGTTTAGAGCCAAGATCCAAGAAACCTGAAACGATAGTAGCAACAAGTTAGATTGGCAGAATAACTTTCGTAAATTAGTTTTAATGGTTTAATATAATACTTTGATCTTTGCGTTTTAATTTCACCGATTTAACCAGTTGCCGGTTTTGCACGAGTATACTCGTCATGAAGCAATGGCGATATTTCGTGTTACGACGAGTCACGTCTTTTCGAGATTTTGGCCGTGCGTTTATGGCTCGACCCGCACCTCTTCCTTCTTTGGGAAATTCCAAATAACTGTAAGTCTGATGACTCAGAGGTTAAGGAAAAACCCCAGGGAAGACCTCTGGCCGAGAAGACACGATGGATTGACGAGACTCAACGGTTGGTGGAGAGTATCACCAACATACTAAGACAGTCATCTACAGAACGTCGTACCAAGCGGATGAAAGACTGCAGTCTCAGCAAGATCTTACAATCGTCGTGTTCAGAACATCAACTTTGCTTGTATACAGCAAGTGCAAAATAAAGTGGCAAGTTACACTAACAGTCGATATATTAAATCTCCTCCACCTTGAGCGTTATGGATCCATTTAAGGTTCGCGATATCGACCGATCGATTGGAGCTGACCGGTTAGTTGATAATTCGCAACACCATCGGTAATAAAATTAGAAAACGAAACAATCGTTTCGTTGCAACCTCATTCTCTATCGTAACAGCCGCGCATACTCTGTGTTCGACGAGTATACTCGCAATACGTTCTAGGTACGCGCTTTTCAAAGAGATCGCACTAGCTAACTGATCAAAGGGGCTGTTCAGATAACGATAATAAAAACGAGTGCTTTTTACGAATTATTTCTTTTTTTTTGGAAGACTAAGCAATTAGCTTCACCCGTCACCAACGAGTGCAAAATGAAAGACGCTAATTAGCGTCTGACGTCGTCAACGCGTCAAAACTGCAACGTAGGTAAAGGAGTCCTATCTGAGCTGATATAGAACTTTAATCGTCCAACCCAATACTGATATCGCAACGAATTGCGCTTTAATAGCAGCCCACTCAGTGATGCTAATACTGGAACGTTCAACGACCTACCCAATAGCTCAGACGCAAGACTGTAGGCTGAGACCTGACACCTCGACTGAGATCGAGCGCGGACCTAAAGCTTCGCGGGGATCTGACGCTGCATCCCATGCAGCAGACGCGATATAACGTTAAAACCGTAACGTCCAAACCATTGCAACGTCATAATCAATTGTAGGCTACAACTGGGATCCTATTCTAAAATTAACACCGTGTCCTAATCGATGATCGCAGTCAGGAACGTGGAAGCCAACGCTCCTGACAGTCTAACGCCAACTTGGCCTCATCTCAACAGGACGATCGTATCGACGAATTTGCCATGAAAAAACTACCAAAAGCAAAAGCAAGGAAGGAAAAATTCCTTCTCGCAAGGCTGATCACACGGCAGACGATGAAGCAGCGTCGGGACGAGCAATATAATACGTGAACGGGACAGGATTTCCGGGCACGTGCGGTGATTTAGAATAAACGCAATAAAGCAACCCCCTGGCTGCCGGCAAGGGACGAGAGAGGGCAAATTCATGCGAGACATACGTATTATAATATCACGCATAAAGTTTCTTTACCCCGTTGCAACTTTATGACTTCATAGGAGCCACGGGGCTGGAATACCGGCGACACTATAGCGGGACACGCGATAAAGGAAACAGGATTGCCCGATCGATAACCAATATCCATGGAAACTGGATCTACCTCGTGACCGGGCTGCTCGTCTCTCTCCTTTTACCAGCCACACATCCTTTCGCGATCGTTGCGATTCGTGCCACGGCGTATGCTATTATTACGCGTGTACAGGTTCGAGTTGGCTGAGATTTGGCCCTGCGGGATCTCGAGCGAACTCGATCGATCGCCACGCAAGATCTTGCGCACCGCTCTAATTGGTATCTCGTGATTTTACGTTCGGTTGGATCGCGATAAGAGAAAAATTCGATCGTGATTTATGACGACGCCTGGAGGGACTTTTGCACGTTGAGCGTGCAGCACGTTTGTGGTTAAAGTTGACAGGAACCTACTATTGTCATTTACAGTTGTAAAATGTCCAATGGTAGATAAACACATGTAAATATATTGTTTTAATAACAACGATAAAAGTTTTTAAGAAAACGATTTTGTCGTACTATCGAACCTAAAGAGACTCTTGAACGTGTTCAGGTTGACTGATGGAGGAACGAGTGGATGAATTTGTAAGATTTTCCCTTAACTAGTTAACTGCGTTCGACGTATATACACGTCATTTGGACTTATTTTGATGCGATTGACGTATATACTCGTTGTGTAAAATAAAAATTACCATTTACTATAAGAACTGGAAATTTTAGTAAAAAGCGATATAAACGTCACTTATTGACACGTTTCCATTATATTTTCAGTAGATCTATTGGGTTGGCAACTATGACTTAGTTTCCATTCCAATATTCTCTTCATAACAGCGGTCTCTAGATCGCGGACATACAAAAGTAAAAATTTAGAGTTTTTCTCCGACTAATTACTTCAACAAAACATCTAACGTATGGTTTCCATGTAAAATGGATCGATAACGTATCGAACTTTAAAATTCCTCTTCCCTCGCTTACAGCGCGTCGTTTGGCTCGTTTGATGGTTGAAAGAAGCTGATGGAAATCCACTATTGCCATTTATAGTCACAGATATATAATCTACAGTTATACCAAACTTGCTCAGAGAAAAGATGAAAATTTGTCGGGTTTGCGATGGCAGATTCGAAAGAGTTAGCGAGTCTTGAAAATTGAAAATCCGAGGGTACGAGCAGTGCCACGAGTTGGACCTTATCCGGGTAATTATCAGTAGAGGTTTAATTCCAGAGAATGTACAGTACCCTTCTTCTTCGTTAAATGCGAACAAGATAAAGCTTATCCGACACATTCGTTTGTTTTACTACGTGAACTGAGAAGAGCTGACGCTCGAACAGTCTCAGGGGCAAGGGAAGTACTTTACGCGACGCTATCTAATGTTATTGTTAGGAATGTGAAACTGTGTGGAGAAGGGAGCTTCTAGCAGAAAGTTCTTCGCAAATCTCATCCGCTCGATTTCGCATAGTCGTATGAGAAACGAAAGAAACTACCGAACGCGCGATACGTCGAATCGTTGATCGTCCAAAGATGAAAGAAAAATGCTCGATAGAATTATTGGCATTTTCCTAAGCGCGAGATACGACTACGCGGAACAAGGATTTCAATGCTGGCGAGATATCGTGGAAATGGCGATTGAAGAAGGCAACTACAACCGACCATGTTCTACTTGGAAATTCAGCCATAGATCGTGACAAGACGAGAGACTACGATGGTAGTTTCTGGCAGAACTGCCAAAGCTCATTACGTCCTGTAACCCGTTGGATCATGCGATGTCTATGGTAGAACTCGGCCGTGATTCCCATTATCCTACTTCAAGAGCTATACAACTTCCACCTGAGAGGTAGTAGATGCTGTCCTATTAGGTTTCCCGCTTGATGGATAGTCAGTTTCACTTTAGCTTTGGCAAACTTATCAAAGCTACTAAGCAACGAGTATCGTCGATCTCGTTTCTTTTCTCTTTGTCTGCAAAATTAAAGTTGTTTCCCTCGGTCGTCGCTCGCAAAACGATGCACAAAATATCGTATTAACTTTCTGAAAATTAATGGGAAATGAGGCGAACGAATAGATCGCGGTGTTGTTAAAAATTCCAAAGAAACTTGCTGCCAAGAAAATCGCAGGCTTTAAAATCCATAGCGTGAAGATCGTAATATCGGTAGATGAAACTGCACGGTAGAAAAACGGCAAGTAAATTGACTTTATTAAATTAAACGTGCGTTATATTTAATACAGTTTGTATTGGGACTTTTTGCTGTCTCGCGTGAAATGAAATTACAGCCGCGGAAGAATTAAAACGACAGAGATAACGTGGAATGGAAAAGAAAAGGAAGATGGGATTCCGCGATAATGAAAGGAAGTATTGGAAAAAGAATGAGTAAAGGGAGGAGAGAAATTGAAAGAGCAGCAATAATTATAATTGGGTGCAAATAATCGGTCGGCGAACAATCGATATGTCGGACGCGGTCTCCGCTTCCTTTTGCCCTTTATCCGGTTTCCTTGCTGCTTCTCTCAGCCTGTGAATTCACCTCGTGGCTAGTGCAGAAAATTTCCGACCGCCAGCTCGATAACATCGGGTCCCGCGGGAACCAACTTCCCTTTAAGGATAACGTAACGCGTTTGCTTTTTAACGAAAGCTAAAACGACCAGAGAATCCTTGCACATCGAGCATCCACCGAATTATCGCACATTCGCTCGCCGCTTTCTCTGCCAACGATAATATTTGCTCTGTCTTAAGCGGTTCTTGATACTATCGTCTAAATAACACGGGCTATCGGTTAATTTTTTACTCCTGATGAGGCTACAGTTTACGAGTTGCAGCAGCGAGAGGCAAGAAAAGACGATGCTCGCTCTTTCTGTAACCTAAATTTTGTAATCTGCGTTATTGTCACCGAGACATAATTTAGCGATGGAAAAACCAAGGTAGTCTAATGAACTATTGAGATGTGTGTGATTTTGTGTGCTACACTAGATTGATGTCCAGCTGGAAAAATTGTAAAATACAAATCAAATAGAGAAAAAAGAATGCTAGATTAGAGTAGTAGTGGCACACATATTCGAGTATGAGTGTGTGGAAGTATGTGGGATGGTGGACAAAGAGAGTGCTGAGACGCGAGCAAATTGTATCCACGAATATCTTGTCAATCACATATTAAATAAATCTGAAACTATTTTCATATCAATTCCAAGTGTGACTTTAGTGTTTCTTTACTTTTATTTCGGCAATTAAGATCCACAATTCTCAACGCGAACATCCCGCAGGCCGTCTGTGAACTGAGCCCTGGCGACACCCTCGACATGGTATTAGATTGTCCGACAAGTTTCTTTGATGAGGAATAACAGACGCACAATGTTTTTTGTTTTATATTGTTTTGTCGAATTGCGTACGATCCATTTTGCTCTGTTGAGATAAACACCGCGATATTTCACAGGCTCGGTTTCACGTTTGTATGAAGGTGCATTGTTATAAAAAACACGTTTGTAAAAGAAAGACACTTTCCGGACAACGTAATGTACAAACCTTGCTAATTTGTACTTTAATTTGTTAATTTAATTTGTACTTTACAATATATCCAACTGGACATTTGGTAAATTTTTTTAACTGAATTGCCAAATAACACGTGGACGGATACCATCTTCGAGGTCCACTATTCTATTTCTTATTCACGTGCGATGATCAGTCGATCGTAGGTTAATTATATCTGCTACGTTTACCTTAATTACGTCAGCTGATTACCTAGGCTTAATTCAGCGAAAATCTAAACGCTCGTGCGTATGGCAGGACGACGATGGCTAATATTCGCTGGCTCGTTTGACCTCGGTTTAATAATTCCTAACGCTATTACTAAGTCAAACAAGTTGACTAGCAGCTAGTCAATTTCTATGCATAATTTATAGCTGAAGTAAAGCCAATAGGTTAAGCGTCCGATGCGAGTACAAGAGTTAATATTCGCTACTTTTTGTTTAACCCAACTTGGCTAGTTGCAAACTCGTTAATTAATTTCCCCTTAGAGCGGAAAGTGAAGCTCGACGATGATGGAAAAGGCGAGGAGATCAGCGAGGCGGACTGTGAAAGAGCCGAGCCATCTGCGAAACATCAAGTCCACCACGGAATAATCGACAATCGTCTAATTGTCCCAACCGACCGAGCAACCTTCATCGAGCAAGTTAAACGAATGGAGGCAAAGCGCAACCGGTCGGCGAGGATTTCGTGCGAAACTTGCTTTCGAGAGGAGGAACTGGTCTCCCCAAAGGCCAACATCCCAGCGAAATCTAATTTCTACATGTCAATGGGATTAGCCCTGTGACTAATGGCATTAACGAAGTCACGATGCCGTTCATTAGCGTGACGAGGCGTCGAAGGAAGCAGTTTCCGGAAGCTGGGACGCCGGCAGCTGCAATGGAAACAGCAGGACAATGGAGTTTCGCGATTCCACGGCCAACCAGCTTCCAAAGGGACTGTTTAAGTCTCGTCATTAAGCTCGTAAGCCCCGTCGTCGTCTCTCGTGCCACGATACACAGACCACCAGCTGCGAAAGCGCATCCCAGTCACGCTCCGAACAAAATTTCACGAACGATCCAACCAACATCCTTTTGCTTCCCGAGATCGGCTTTGTCGTTGTTTTAGCTGCTTCGCGCCTGGCTCGTCACAGCAACATTCAAACTCTCGTCTAATGGCGTTACGTTAACCACATAAGTAAGCGAGAAATTAGGTGCTCGGAGACGAACATCCGATACAGACACTGCGAGATAGAGAACCCATTTCCAGACGCGGCAAAGTCCAGATCCTCGCTCTTACAATGTTACAATACAATAGAAGATTGATTGGCAGCAGGTTCGTGTATCTATAGCAAAGGACATTACCAAGAAGTAGCCAAGAAGTTACCATTGTAGCTCTAGCTGAGGGCTACAAGAAACAGCAACAGAAATCTACTTATAGCTCCTTTGTTCCTAGACCTTGTAACCCAAAACATAATTTATATTCAAAGGTGCAATGATATGGACCTCTGCTTATTTAGGATACTTTTTTGTTTCACTGAATTCTATCGTCTTCGTAACAGCGGTCTCCAGGTCACGGATATGCAAAAGTAAAGACGCAGAGTTATTCTTGAAAATGGCAACTAAGTGGCTG
Source organism: Bombus impatiens (assembly GCF_000188095.3). Taxonomy (NCBI): domain Eukaryota; kingdom Metazoa; phylum Arthropoda; class Insecta; order Hymenoptera; family Apidae; genus Bombus; species Bombus impatiens. The sequence goes on along the minus strand of NT_176526.1, from coordinate 782,447 downwards.
CGGAGTTCGTCATTAGGTGGCAATCCAATGCCAAGCCAATAATTCGTTACCGAGATTTCGCTTTAATTCTGTCGGATTCGAACACTTCTGTACGTCAGATTTCTAGAAGTTTACGTAAAGTCTATGGGGTAGCGGAGATCGTAATACAGTCGTAACATAGTCGTAATAATATACGTAAGATGATGAGCGAGGCCGGGTGGGATCACGGGCAGATTCCAGGTCAAGGATATTCATTTTCTCGGAAACAAGGTTGATTGGACGAGCCTACAAACTCGGTGTACAAGATCTCACCACGGTCAATATTCCATCACGGAGTGCCGGCAATTTAGAGGTCTCGTGCAAACGAACTGGCAAATAAAAGCGGCGCCCGGCAGCTTCCGCGCCGTTGTAAATATTTAAATAGGTCCGCGCGCACGCACAAGACCACGAAGAGAAAAGACCATGCACGACGATAGACCGTGCATTCGTTGCTGGCACGCGTACTCTTCCCAGTGTTCGCTTCGCAATGTTAAAAGATGCAACGAGAACGTTTGCCTCGTATTCCTTGGATATCTGCTTCCATCTCCACTTGCCCTTCTCTTTATCATCCGACTATGGAAATTCCTTCCGTTCCAGAGGATCCTTTTACGTAGGAATATCTACGAGGAATATCTAGGAAAATAGGGTTGCTCGCAATATCAGCCAGAGATATCGACAGGAAAATTCGAATAAACGATGGATAACAAAGTTATCCAGGGTTCCCCCATTTACGAACAGCCTCGCTACAATTTTCATCTTCTTTCTAATTCAGCTTGGCGATACGTCTTCTATACGAGATGCTCGACTAGCATATTTATCGCGATATTTTCTATCAACGGAATAGAGCCAACTTAGGCAGACCGTATGATCAAAGTATGGGAAGGACGAAGATGATCCCTAGATTAGTCATAGAAAATAGAAAAATCGGATATATCTGCAACTATCGAGTGAAAATGTGCACGAACCGACGAGAAGCAAGCTAAAGATTAATCGACTAATGCGTGGCAATGGCACAGAAGCATTCCTAATATTCGACGATTGACCGAACCTGCCACACGATGGATAGAACCGTTAGATATATCACGCTAACTTTTGTCTACCTTAATTGACTCAATTCCATCAACTATATAAGTTATAATACATAAGTAACGATATACATATGAAAAAATATACATACAGTCGTTGCCTGAGAGTAGCTGATTCAAGGAAAATGTGTCGAGAGATTATTATTTAAAAAAGTAACTTTTTATTTTATAACATCTGGTGACTGTAAATCTCAGCCCCCGTTCTTTACCCGTAGCCTGATCACGCGGTTCACCTCCGGTTGTCTTAACTCAACACTTTACGGTGCTACCCTATTGTAGGTTCCATTAGTCCAGTAGTACTGCAGTGGTGCAAAAGTCCCTAGAGTGGCACCGAGCAAATCATTGGAAGGAAGAACTTGCAACGGAGATTCGTGGACGCAGCGAGGTGTGGGAGTGTGATTTACAGCGACAGGGCGCGAAAATGAAAGAAAAATCGTCGCAGATAACGCCTTATTTACGACAGCCGCGTGGCTACGTAAAGGAAGACGCTCACGCCACACTATCGCGCGGACCCAATGCCGTGACTGCCGGCTGTAAATCGGTACACACGCCCTCTCCCGGGGTAACAAACGTCGCAGCAACCCTTGGCATGGGCCGTGTCGCAGGGTCCGTGGCTACGAACAACCTGTACCACCAGCGCACGACCGAACGCTACCCTCGTCAACATCAACGCCCTCCTTCCTTTCGCGTTCCCCTTTCGAGCACCGTTTCAGCTGAACGTTTGCACTCTCTGTCAGGTGCAAGGATGACGGCTGATCGAAAAAGGGTGGATTCAACGAGGGGTGCATGGACGATTAGGCTACTCGAGGGCTAACGACAGACGGTCGCACGTTGTTTCGCTTTCTTTGTGGAACTTTAGTAACCGGTTAATATACAGATAGCTGGGAATTTTATCAGATTCAGACACGTGGTTCTGCGATCGAGGGAAACGTCGAGCACGAAGCTCGGAAGGGCGGACTTTTTAATTGAACAATTGTTCGAGATAATACGTTATATATATATTGAGATATGTGTAAATTTGTGTGCTACACTACATTAATGTCCAGCTAGCCAAATTGTAAAGTACAAATTAAATAAAAACAAAAAACACTAGATTAGCGCGTAGTAGTGACACACATATATGAGTATGAATGTGTGAGAGTATGTGCGTGCACAGCGTCTCGTAAAAACAGAAGAGTACAACTGTTCCGTTGGTAGTGTGGTAAAGAAGATGGTGAGACAAAGAGAGCGCTGAGACGCGCGCAAATACGTATCCACGAATATCTTGTCAATCACATATTAGATAAATCTGAAACTATTTTCATATCAATCCTAAGTGTACTCTAAGTGTTCCTATACATTTATTTCGCCGATTAGGATCCAAATTCTTAACAATATATATATACCAAAGAGACAAAGGCAACGATCGCTTCGACAATGACATGACAATGGCGGAAACGAGAATGAAACTTACAAGGACCGTGGTTCTCGAAGATGACGAAGATTCTGACGAGATAAGAAGCTAAAATAGCGGTCGTAACGTCTATTTGTTCCTTCCTTGACGACGCTCAAGTATTGGGTTGGCAACTAAGTGACTGCGGATTCTGCCAATACCACGTAATGATAAAATCCGCAATCACTTAATTGGCAACCCAATGAAACAGCGACACAGGGAACGACGCGCGAGATCATTTACCCTGACCGCGATAGATTAGTATCGTGTAAGAAAAAAGAACTGTGTCAACGGTGTTCAGACGAATGAGAAGGAAAGTCTACGCGATGAAGAAAGAAGCGATCGCGAGGTACAGTGGGAAGAGGGAGAAACGGTGGCCCAGCGAGCAGCAGTCGATTATTTTTCTTCGTTCTACGTGCAGCGTATTACGGTGTTACGCTCCACTGTAATTTCCGCGCCGCTTTTATTTACGACCTAGTCGCCAACGAAGACCCGTTCCGCACGCAGCGAATCGCAGTGGCCGATAAAGACGTTGCCCTCGCTCGTGCGTCCAGCTACTGCTTATTTACATATCATTATGTTTCCTATGCGACTGTTGTTCAAAACTCTCGTGACTCGCCTACGTTCGTTGCGAGTTATTTTCAGATTTTATGGCAGCGTGGCGAGTGAAATTCGTGCGGTTGACGAGAGATTGGAAGCAAAGGGAATATTTATGCCGGGCCAGCGATAAAGAGAGTGGCGACCGAGCACATTTCGCATGAACGTCGTTGCTGCCATTTGGCAGTCGGCCGATGACGAAGCCTCCGAGTAAATTCGTAGCTTCGATGTTCCTTTCGTTTTTCTCTGCTTCTCGTACACCGTTAGGCTACTTTCGCCATTTACGAAGAGAAAGAAACTGTCGAGAAGACCACGCAACGGCAAATCCTGCTGCACGCCGTGTGCACGTTGCATGGATTTTGGGGATGCACTTGAAAATTGTATAGAGAAATAAACGAGCGTGCAGATTTCTTGTTTTATTATTTAATTTGTACTTTACAATTTGCCCAGCTGGACATTTGTTAAATTTCCCTAACTTAATTGCTAAATAACATGTGGATGGCTATTCCCAGCGGGACGCCATCTTCGAGTGAGCGTGCAGATAGCACTGTGTCACAGAGCCAAAAATTAACGATAGAAAAACCAAGGGGATCTAACGAATATCCCGTAGGCCACCGAAACAACAACATAGAGAGTGTTGCAGTGTGAGAAAACGGTAACAGCATGGCCATCTCTGAATTGGAGCCCTGTGACATCCTCTCCATAGGAGCCAAACCCAAAGTACATAAAACTTGCCAAAATCAGGAAAGAATGGTAACAAATCCAAACCAGCTGGCTGCTGAAGCGAGTAAAACTGTCATAGAAAGAAGACTAAAAAGAAAACACCCCACTGACCTCACTAAAGAAATAAAATAGTCAAACTGGAAGATGGTATCCCTCTAGGGTTAGCCATCCACATATTATTTAGCAACTGAGTTAGAAAAATTTAGCAAATGTCCAGCTGGACAAATTGTAAAGTACAAATTAAATAATAAAAAAAAATTCTCTGTTCTAACACTCTGAACCTTCACTCTGTTGAATTTATACAATACATTTTATTTTATTTTATTTTTCGTACCACTATATTTAAAGTTCAATTCTTTACGTTATTTGTGAAACCTTCGAACTGCGACGCGAGGAGACCACCGGCCAATTTCGTGATTTCTTGTGTCTCCTACGTGACAAATGCACGTTATATTCTAATTATTATTATATCTATAACTACATTATATTCTAATTATATATGTAATATTCTCCATGTGTGTGTGTTCTTTTCAACAGCGCGATACGAAAGACAATCGGAAGAATGGCGAGAGTATGGTAAAAGAGGGTTGAAAACGAGAGTCGGAGATCGGAAAGACACAGTTCGAGAGATTAATGGTGGAAATGAAAGTAGTGGTAAGAAGCAATGCTCGCGAAGAGCGCATGACGAATGGAAAATTTAAGCGACAGGGAGCAACTTAGTTGTTGGATTTTTCTAGCTGCCATACACCGTGGCGCGTCGTACTCGTCGCGAGATTGCCACTGAAAGAGCCGCCGGTCTGGTCGAAACTCAAGCGTAGCAACGGACACGGATAAATGAAGACTAAGAGGGTCGATAAATCGGTAAACAAACTCGCGGCAATCGACTACCAAACTCCTGAGCGGAAAATCCTGGTTGCCAAGTTTAAATTAAAAAACAGATGCACCGCGAAAGCAACTTTCCCTGCGATATTGGCTATCCCTTTACGGGGAAAAAAACAAACGAGCAAAGTTTCTGCCAAACTTCGTTTAACAATTAAACTATTATCAGCGATAAAGCGAGCGAGTTTAAAGTCCGAAACGCGCCGCCTCCTCTCGTATTATTATTATTCGAAGCTGTTCCAACGCTTGGAACGTTGCAACTCGATTGGATTTTGCCTGGCGAGAAACGTCCATCTACGATCTGCAGCCTCTCGATCCTTTGAGCGCTATGAACGTATATATACGTTCTCACATAACCATTCGATTTAGGCTAAAAGTGGCGTGATAAAAAAGACGTACGGATGTTATCCAGCTGACATTCTGACGATTTCGTTGAAACAGAAAAAATTAATTATCAAACTGACAAACCAAAGCGAAAAGCAAAGTGTGTAGCAGACTAAAATGTCCTTCGTGAAACATAAGCAGCCCACGGTGTGCTTGTTCGTAAAGAGTGGGCCATCCATGGCGCACGCTTAACGCCGGACAACGCAGCGCTCAAAGGGTTAAACAGCGTGCCGGCCAATATTTCCAGTTCAACTTTTTCCATTTCCCAAGTAACATCCTGGCGCGCAAAAGTCGCACGGCCAATCGATAGCGAACGGTGGACGCGGCGCGGCCGATGACGTACAATTCGCGCGTGCAAACAGCAACGATTGGCCGTGTATTGTTATTGGCCGAGTTTCGGCTAGCGAATCGCGGTTAATTCGGCCGGTAGCCCACGTTACACTCGCGGAATTATTATTCCAACGAATGAAAATTATCGGAGCGACGCAGTCGAGCATCCGCCCCTCCGCGTAAAACGCGATCGAATCGTTAACAACCGTTTGTTTTCTAGTCAGCAACCAGCTGCAGCAATTTCGCGACGATTCAACACGGCGACGACGCCGGCACGCGACTCCACGTCGCCATTCCATTTCCCATTCCGCTAACTTACTTAGCCGCGCAACCGACAACAATCGACGTATTATTACGTTCGCACGCTGCGCGCACCGATAATCGCGTTCTAATCGATGAAACATCGGCCCTGATTTTCCACGGTTCGATTCGATACGATTGCCGTTATCGCGCTGCTGTTCGCGTTTATTTGTGCTGCCCTGTACGACGAACAGCGTTAAACGGAGCAGACAGCGGCCATTAATTGTCTACAAATAAAAAATAATACTCGTCAGTGGGTTACAAGCGATCGGTAAAGACAGTGAGATCCGAACCTGTTTTATCGTAAACCCATCTACTTTAATTATTTTAATTATGTCGAGAAGAAAAATGAATTATCTTTGCGAGGAAAATATGGATAGTTACGGTGAGAATTTTGATTTTCACGTTTATAATGATGTAGCTGTTGACTTGGAAAGCAGTTATAGTGACAGCAATGATAGAAATTAATGCGGTAGAAGAACAGTTTTCTATTGTGAGACTTGTGAACAGCATCCTAACGAATGTTTGAAAAAATTCCACGCTTATTCAATTATAATTAATATAAATACTGTAATCAAAATTATATTACAATTCAGATGAATAAAGATTGCTTTCAATGGCTTTAATATTATTTTTTAAACTAAATTAAACTATTAAATTAAATTTAAACTAAATTTTAAACTTAAATATTGGATTGGTAACTAAGTGATTGCGGATTTTGTCATTAGTTGCCAATCCGATACTTTTGTAATATTGTCCTGTTCGATAAAACACAGAGTATGAAAGTTGACATAATCAATGATCGTTCCAAGCATGTTCCTCTAAATTATGCGCGTTATAGGAGAAAAATTGCCGTACAGTACGATTTTCTATGACTCGAATTCGTCTAGTTACCGCGTTATACGCCAGTCTATTGTATTAACATAAACATGCAGATGATTAAGAATCAATTAAGGTTAGCTAAACGTAGATCGAATCGAACATTGATCGCTGATGTTTAAAAGGCGGCAAGGATACGTAAAGATCGATGACTTGCCAATCAAATTCTGCTGACGATCAATCCAGGTGATCTAATGATCGATGAAGTTGGTCTAATGACCGATAAAGGTTTCCTAATGGTCGATAAAGACTAAGCTATAACAGCGGAACAAGATTATTTTCAAGGACTGTGTAAATCCGATAAGATACGCCGAAGATTAAACATCGTTCAAAGGTTAATTGAGGCGATCTTAAGGACCAGGTTAATACCATTTCGAAAGTCCATTAAGATATCTCACTGATAACGACGACTATCGCTAATCGCGATTAACCGATTAGCTGTTACGACCTTTTGGAAAAGCGTATATCTAAAATTCGTGGCAAAAGGTAAGCGATGACGAGTATATTCGTCAAACACAAATTCTACATTATAAGAGCCACGAAGTTGCGACGAAACGACTGTTTCATTGTTCAATGTTATGCGATTTAAGCGGCAAAAATTGTAACTACTCGTACCGCGCGACGAGTATATTCGTCGTAACGCGGAACATTGTCACTTGTTCGCGACGGGTACACTCGTGGAGAACATCCGACTGATTAAACGAGAGATTATTCAGACACGTTCGTAACGTCTTCCGGAGATCGTTCGTAACCGAGTGCAGGCAGGTAGAAACGATCTTTCAGAAGATTACGGACGATAAGACGATGAGTTGAAAGGTGTATCGGCTGAAGAAATGGCGGCGCGATGGGAAAGATCAACGGCAAGAAAGTTGCGCGTAAAACGAACGAGCTCGAATTGCCAGAGACACCGGAATACCTGGCAAGCGTGCACGAGGTCTAATTATCAGCAAGGTGATAAGTTCAGCAGCACTGGCGCTAATTAACGTATCAGAAGTTGCCGTAACGAAGCGTGGCAACTCCTTAATTCGATTTCAATTCCGATATAACGGATCCAACGCGATATCCTGCCTCTCGATATCGTTCTCCCTCCCCCGCCCCCCGGAAACTCTCGTAAATAATCGATCGCTGTCCGCCGCTGGAATCACTTGCCAACCCCCTTAATCTTCATCTCTACACCGGTTTAAACTCCTAACTCGATAAGCAACTCGCAGCTCCGACGAACGAGGCCTCCAAGAACGCCCATCCTCTCTCTCCCCTCCCCCTCTCTCTCTCTCTCTCGTCTTTCAACGATACCATTCCAACAGAGAAATACACTTTTCCACGTTCTGTCCCTCTGTACTGCACACAAAGCGTGTTGCGATAACGCGCAACACGTATCTGGTACAATCGAGCGAACAGAATAGCTCTCCAAAACATTCGTTGGGATGCAAACCGGGTTTCAGTTCACAGGTCTCACAGTACTCGCTGAGGAGTATTATTTTTTATTTGTAAACAATTACCGATAACGAGGCAAAAATACGTTTGAAGTAAAGCGCCGCACATGGGAGGTGCTTGAAAGACACATTTGGAACGCTAACCCTTTCGCTTCGAGTGCCGCTTATAG
>NT_176526.1:771343-773614 GCF_000188095.3 Bombus impatiens | reverse complement strand
CGCGCGAGATGACCTGTGGGTACGAGTGCCGCTTATAGACGGCATTCAGGAGATGACCTGTCGGTACGAGAGCCGCATATAGACGGCGACCACGCGACGACTCCTGAATCCGGCACCCCATATATCCAAATGATGCATATGTGGCGGCACTCGACAGCAAACTTTTCAACGGTCTCTGTCCCGTGGCTTGCTACGCAAAGACCCTATCCTCGACCGGACGACGGCAGAGCTGTGGTTAGCGCAGTTGGTTACGAACGTTCGAGACCAGGTTCGAATGCCGGCACTCACTGTCCGGTTGTTTGCACAATTCCTAACTGAGAAGAAGGCAACACGGATGAAGAGAAAAATCGCATACACCAGCAGTACCCGTCAGATTGCGTCCTTTGTTGTAAACAAAACTTCAACGATGACGGAACGTACCAATGAATTACATGCAGATTTTTTATCTAATTGTCCGAGTGATTGTGAGTGAAGTTGTGGTGACTTGGAAAGTGATACCGTGTCAGAAGACAGCGAATCTGATATTAGGCCACCGAAATATCATTAAACCTACGTGCATATTGCAATACAATAAACACGCGAAAAGGGTAGATCGTGCAGATCAATATTTGACGAACAGCGGTATTTTATTTTTTATTAATTTTAGCCAAAAATTAGCATTTTTTCTGATAAACTGCACCTTGTCCAATGCATATTCAAAGTTGAATAATAAATAAAATTTATTCAAGTTTATTTATATTGTTTTACTTCCACGTGCAATTACGAAATAATAGCCGGTGACATGAGATAAATTGTCAGTAAAATTGCCGGTCAACAATGTGTTAAATCGTGCGACAGATGCTGTGCAGTAACGTAATCCACTCTACAGCGACCGTAGTGATTCTCGTTAATCAGATTTCTCGGTATTCGCAGAGGCCTGAGAAGGAACGCAACGCGCTGGGGTTGGAATTATTTTCATCGAAGCCTAGGATTTTAGGAGCACGACACGGCTACTTTTAGCCCTTTCCACTTCTGTTCGTGCTCGCTTCGCGTAATTAGCTGAGGCGCAAAATCTGTCGCGGGGATTAATCAAGCCCGCTTCTTCTCGCAGCTCCCGGTTAGACGGTGGACCGCGTCTGTACAAAGTAAAAACTAGAAAGACGAGCGCCACGGCGATAAAAAATATGATTTACGTTCGTAGCAATTTTCTCATAACTGTCGCGTTCCGGTCTAGCCCAAGTACATATACAGGGTGACCCAGTCGTTTTTTTCGCTCAGACTTCTTTCGTTAGTATGTGCTATATCTGTGGGTGAAAATGAGGACAAATTGTCGCGGCAATCGTTAACACGACATCGGTTACAAAATTTAATTAAACAATCGTACATTCGTCGTTGCTTCTTTCTGACTATATGTAAATTCCTATTGTCGTCGGATTAGTCGGTTTTTCGATTTTTCTTGATGCGAGAATTTACATGAAGTTGGATGAACGAAAGGAACAACGACGAATGTACAATTTTGAATGTAACTTTGAAAGCTCGTGTACAGAACTTACTATGGTATTTTATGTCGTCCACATTTGCAATATTGTTTGAAAAAAAGAAGAATATGCCGATTTATTGTCCGAGTATTGGAACATAAATCGACGAGAAATGAATTTAACATTTGCCTGAATACTCCAATATATTGCAAATTTAAATTATCAAGTTAATACAACGAGTTTTTTACGGAAGTATGGCGATTCCTATGGGACTAACTGGACCGTAGAATTACTAAAAAAAAAAAAAAAAAAAAAAAAAAAAAAAAAAACAATAAAAGCTGAAGAACAATAAATTCATCTAATAGAGGAATCAAATGCAACATGAATTATCAGTAAAAAGTAATCTTCGATATATTAAACTGCTCAAAATATATCATTAAAAAACCCATATCGGACAAAATATTAAACTTTCATAGGAAACTAACACTTTAGAATTTTCCTTTTTCTTTTTAGCAACATCGATTTATAAATCGTGCGAATATTTCTCACACGCAGATCAAATAAGTCGAACCCCGGAATAACAAAAGAAAATCATTTCTCTAGCGGAGATCTTCGAGCGTACGGCAAATGAGACACGGTGCGAACAACAGCGCACGAATAAGTTGCCACCGCAAGCAACAACTCAACTTGGTTGAAACGTTGCGCACGGCAACGTAACCGTCTGCCCCAGCGACAGAGGAAAATTCGTCTAGCCAGGACGCATTTTTTGGCTGGTGGCCAAGGAGAAGCCGGAACACGCAACAGGCTCGCGAAC
>NT_176526.1:739295-770649 GCF_000188095.3 Bombus impatiens | reverse complement strand
CCTGCCGCGAGACGATGAATGGCGGCGACGTAACCGGTCGTTAAAACGTACGTTTGCAGAGTTCAGTTTGGTCAAACGCACACCGGTACATCTACGACTCAGCGAGCAAAAGTAATGCTCGTCTGGCGTCACGAATTTAGTTGGAGGAAATTAATTGGCAAATTGTGGTCGCTACACGTGCATCTCAGACGAGGTGGTTCGCGAGGACAGAGACGAAGGGACACAGTCGCTGACAGAGAGACGTACCGTGCTAACGGTTTGCTAAGGACCGTGACCGATTGCTGGTTTCCGAGCGCACGACCGCTGCGAGCATTTTCGTTGTTCCGTCGCCACTGGAGCAAACAGCTACGGACAAAGACCTGGCCTGTTCCAGCTGAAAGCAACTTGGATCGATCTCGTACGATGAAAAGAACGCCGATAGTTCAGGCCAGTGTGCGTGCGTTATACTTGCAACTTTCAAGGTTGAATATAGGCACAACGTGCAGCAGGTAACTGGAAGTTTCTCTAGGCTAGACAGGTGTAGTGGAGCTTAAACTGGGTCAAATATGGATTCAAATGAAGTTAGAAGAAAGGCGAGTCTATAAATTCAGCGAGGTTTAATCGAGTGTATAGATCGAGTAGGGTTCGGCCAAGTGTGAGTTAAGTAAAGGTAGAAAAAAGAGAAGGAAGTCTAGATTCGATTAGGTCAAGATAGATCGTGATATTCTTATGGAAGATGAACCTAGATTAGGATAAAATTAAAGCTGCATCAAGTTAGATTGAATCGTGGAACAGAAATCTAGTTTGGAATATTTTACAGGTATATGTGTATGAATGTGTGAAAAAGTTAAATTATCGCAAGGCAAAGGAAAGACCGTGTCAAGTTAGGTTATGTCAGGCGATACGAAAACCAGTAGAAGCTAATTTACGCTTGGCTAGGTGGAGTCAATCGTAAGTGGAATGTGGGTTAAGCGTTTGGGAAATCATCGATTAAATCGTCTCGATAAGTAACCGGCTGCTAGACACGCCCACACTTCTTCTCTCAGTCATTGACCTCGCGGGATACCGTCAACCTTGCGCACGTTTCACGGTCTTTCAGACTCTGCATAGAACGCAAACAGGCGATCCAAGTGCAGGATCGCGCTACGTTCTTACCTTTTACCTTCTCTCGCTAAGGAACAAACGTAGGGCTCGTTCTCAGCGAGGCCTTCGACGAAGCACGATCGCGCAAATCTTCGACCCACGGACGAATGAAACGACCGTCTACTCTGGTAATCGTTCAAAGTATCCGGTTGTATTCGATATCGAACGCGAATCTGTGAAATGGCAACCCAACTACTCGCTCCTCCAAGACGTATCTCGACAACGTTTTAAGAAAGATGAAGATAAACGAGGCGAGCTATGGATGCAGCGTGACATTAAGATCCCAGTGAAAGAGATCAAACCTTCCTGCCGGATTACTTGTCTATCGATTCTCATAACGTACACCGGTTGCATAATGACACGGAGAAATTCGACTGAATTTCCTGCAGATAGGATCAACAATCAAATACGAAATTATACTCGCGGTACTCTTAACCATTTTTGACGAGTATACTCGTTACGAAGAAATGGCGATGTTCCGTGTTACGACGAGTATACTCGTCGTGTACTGCTAAAAAGTAGTTACAATTTGCTGTTTAAATTCTAATAAATTGCAGTAGTGAAATGAAAAAGTAAAGCAGTCATTTCAGTTTGACGAGTATACTCGTCATGTACTACTAAAAAGTAGTTACAATTTGCTGTTTAAATCGCAATTTCGAATTGCAATAAGTTGCACTAGTAAAATGAAAAGGTAAACCAGTGATTTCTGTTTGACGAGTATACTCGTCATCGTTTGCCTTTCGTGACACGTTTTAGGTACACGTTTTTAGCAAAGACGTCGCAACAGCTAACTGATACAGAGCCTACGCAGGCCAAAGTCTTCGCGAACGTGAACAAGACAGGGTCATCTTGGATGCCTGTTATCCCTTTGCTGAAACATTTGATCGCAGCAATTGCCAGATATTTCCAAGGTTTCTATTCTATCGTCTAACGTCTGCACAACCACTGTCGTATGCTTTTCCATCAAGCGTGTCTCATATATAAAAAATATCCATCGCTTATCTCCGCCACGCGATACATCTTTATCCATCGATAATCCTAGTCGATTTGCAGGGACGATGATAAATGTGTTCGTCTGGAAACTTTCTCTCCCTCGTCCGTCCTTTGACGTCTCTAATTTAATTTCTCTATGCTTGTCGCCTACGGTCAGCTACACTTACGTAATCAAAGCCGGACACCCGGTATGCGTAACGACAGGTCGATGATCATTGGCGACCAAAGAGAAGAAAAAGAAAGAAAAAAAGAGAAAAAGAAAGAACGAAACAAGACAGAGTTCGCTTCTGCGGAGCGTTCGCTGGAAACTGCGGCAAACGCGTGTCGTTTCAGCGAATGTTTTCAGCTCTCGAAAGCGGTTAATGCGTGAACAACGTCGCCTCTTACTGCTGCGCCATCGCCGAACCTCTTTGCCCCGTTTCCTACTCTCCAGCCACGTAAATTATATTAAAAGCGTCACGCCCTATCGCGAGTATACGACGCCCGCTTGCGGTCTGATTACGAAACTTTTCAAGTAAATTAATCGCTTCGAGCGTGTTTGTTGCGTTGTAGAACGAGAAACGTGCGAACCAGGTCACGAAACCGTGGAAATCCTCTCCTAACCGGGTCGAAATTAAACCAGGCGATGATTAAAAAAGCCTTTACCAGCTGGAATTTCCTTCTCCGATTAGTCGCTTCCACCTCTTTCGCGCGCAAAAATACTAGACGACGTGTTGGGAAAAAATCGTAGGATTCCGTTTGTTCGTCTTCGCTAACGAGAAGCTCCTCTTCCTTCCTTTTCCTTCTGCCATTACGCAGAATCGTACGGCCGAATGACACGTACAAGCCTTGCGAGGCGATTGCTTGCGAAAAAATGCGAAGAAAATGTGGAATAACGTTTTATCGTTTGAGGCTCGGTTTTCGAGAAAATCGAGTTTGAAGATTCATCAAGAACACTAGGACGTGGCTGATCAGCGACTGAACGTGAGTACACAATCGATAGGATGTTATCATAGAAGCGAAAGTAAGTGAAAAATATCAAACACGATTTGTCCGTTACGTACTGTTACGACAAACGCTCGCATTTCGTAGAATCCATCATTTTCCCGACATATCGTACACGTTGGAACGTTTCGAAAGCGGCGAGAAGAGGAAGAAGAACCGTTTCCTCTCTTCCTATCTACTTAGGTTCCGTAATCATAAAGAATGTCGGGATTTTACTAGGATTAACGATTTCACGCTACGCAGTATTTTGTTGGAGAAATCGCGGCGTTTCGAGAATTTTTCATTCCATGAAATTTCAGCATCTCCGGCAAACTTTCTTTCGTTCCGTGAAACTTGCCGAGTTTCAACCTTTTAAAGCTGCTTTCCTCTTTTCTTATCAAATTATACCGCCGGTAATTACGAATACGACTTAACAAGGTTTCTTGCGTCGTAACACAAGATTTCGCGAGTTTCGCTTCTCAAAAATCCCCTACTTCCTCCACATAATCTGCAACTTGCAAACCCGCCTCTTTCCCTTCTTTCGTATTTAAATTACACGCCGTAATTACACCGAAGGCTGTGGCTCGCGATGACCAAAAGTTGCCGGTCGAAGCGAACGTTTTCACAGTTGCGGCGTTCTAAGAGAAAATTTGCTAATCCTGCGACCATCGCGACCTTCGTAACGTGGCGTTTCTCGACTTGCGATCCAATTCCAACTCGCAACGATCGACAAAGGGGCGAAAGTTGGTAGAGCTGCGAAACGAGCCGCGTGTGGACTCGCGTTCCTCGCTATTAGCAAGCGCGCGACGCGCTGAAAAACACGGATCGAAGGTAAAAGTCTGAAAATTCTTGGCTTCTTAATTAACGAGCGGCGACGAGGTAAAAGCGGAACGCAGGGAACACGAGGGGGCGAGCATTGTCCGGACCCGTAATTGCGTCTCGACCAGCCATACGAACGATACAGCCCTGTCATTGTTGGCCTGTCGAGTTTCTCGCTAAGCGCTGGCCGGATATCGTGATTAAATTGCACGCTTTAAAACGACGCTGACCTTAATTGAACCGTGAATCGCGGCTTGCTGCATTGTACCTGTTCAATTCGTCGAGCGTATCCACTCACGGCGGATTTATTGGATCGGCATTGCAGAAAATTTCAACGCACAAAGTTAGAGTTTGTATGGAACGATCTATCACAGCATCGCGTTTGCTTTGTGCCGGCTTCTTCTTGTTCGTTGCGAACATTTTCCTGGCCAGTTGTCCTTTCTTCGCTCCGCGATAAATTGTTACCTGCGGTCTCCAAAGTGTTCCGTTTCCTTCTTATCGAAGAGAGATTTCCTTTTTGTTCTGAAGATCGCGGAGAGGGAACAACGCATTCGGTAAACGAGTCAGAACTTCGTTGTTTCGCGCAACTTACCAACCAACGATCATCTGCGATCTTGGCAACGCTGCACACTTTCTCCAACGAGAAACATAATGCTTCTGCTTTCATTTTTACCGAGCTGAATTTCTTTGAGTCGAGTCGAGTTCAATGACGATTAGAGCCAGGGGACCGGCACACCGGTCGAAACCTTGAGAAAACCTTGAGAAAACTAAAAAGACCAGATGCAGAGTTTTCTTGGAAGTGGTGACCACTTCAACATTTACAAATGCGCCAATCCTCGTCTAGGCAATTGTGCTACCAGATGGAATTTCACTTGTAAGAGAGTAATAAATCAATAAAATACAAATATTCTATCGTCAGATATTTTTTTACAGTTTAGTTTGTTAAAGACGTTTTCATTGATTTTGGTGGAAATAGGTTCGTCGATTGTTCCAGCATCAGGTACGTTGGATCTATTGGCTTGGCAACTAAGTGATTACGGATTTTGTCATTAGGTGGTATTGACATATCCGCAATCACTTAGTTGCCAGCCCATACAGTAGATTCGATCGTGCTAACTCTCAATTAGCTTCGTGTTACAACTACGTTCGAGTTAGGATCTACGGAGCTGCTTGAGATTCTTAGTAGATTAGGATTTATCGCGTTGCTGTTCGAGAGAACGAGATTGAGATGTAGCGGTGCTTTAGATTAGACTTTATTCCACGTTAAAACACTAGTCGAATTGATCTCACAGAAAGTTGTACAAACTAGCTACGCTGCTTCTAGATACGAACTTCTTCAAAACTTTGCAAAATGTGTACGTAAAACGTGTGGCATGAAGTAAGCGACGACGAGTATACTCGTCAAACGCAGTTAACTGGTTTAAAGGGGCTTAGATTTTTTATGAATTTTTTTTAGACTAACTGCTGGCTGATTTTTAGACGCAAATAGCTAGTCTTCAAGTACAAATGTAGTATTTTTGTTTCGGTTTCTGTCGTTTGTTGCGATGGTCTTTGACAACGTGAACACGTGTCACAGTGATCGGAATGCATAGGTTGAGAAACTTAAAGTTAGATAGTTTACTCCGGGATTGAAGCTATTTTCGAAAGACAAGTATGAAAAATTGGAAGGTTCTGCCGTTTGGAAGGAAAATTTAATTCTTTCGGTAGATAAATTGAATTTATATCGTTTAAAAAAATATTACGAATAAATAATCAAACAGAAAACCTGGCTGAATCCCTGGAGAAATTTACGGTGCACGAGCTTCGTCCGAAATTGATCGATCAATTAATTTTTCAGTTATCGCGCGCGCCGGTTGAAAAATTTATTAAACGTTGCAGTTGAGAAAGTTAATAAACTGTTAAAAAGTGATTGAAACAAGAATATTACATTTCTAAAATGGTCCAGTTTCACGTAACTGGCAGTTAGCCTAAAAAAAATTCAGAAAAATCACATGCTTTTATTATTGTTGCACGAGAATCCCTCCTTAAATACACAGACCTAAGCTTCAGATTTGAGTTAGAAATAATTTGGACCACGACAAAAATTTAGCTAAATCAAATTAAAATTAGGCTTTGTTTAGCCTAAGATGCTGGTGAGACACTGGCCAACAAAATCCAGCGCAAAGTTTTGCCAGTTTTGCTACAATAGGTTGCACTAGGTTTACAGTTTATGTGGGATGAAAATGATAGTAATTATCGACTTAGGATCTATGCCAACACCAAAATTGCACTTAATTAGCCTTGGCCGAAAGTCAACCAACAAATTCCAACGCAAAGTTTTGCTACAGTTTGCTACAATAGGTTGCACTAGGTCTACAGTCTAAGTGAGTTGAAAACGATAACAATTATCGACTTAGGATCTATGTCAACACCATAATTGGACCTAATTAGCCTTAGCAAAACACCGGCCAGTGAAATCAAGCACAAAGTTTTGCCAGTTCTGCTACGATAGACAGCACTATGTGTAGAAATGTGTAGAATGTGTAGAATCTGAGGTTGAAAACGACATGAATTGTCGACTTAGGATCTATGTCAGCACGAAAATTGGACTTGGTTAGCTCTGAAATGGATCTCCATTGCGCTTGGATGCTGCTTGGAAAAGTTTAACCAAAGAATCCAAAGTGCAGAATGTGAGTTGCGTTTGAATTCGACTTAAAGTCAAGACGGGTCTCGGTTAGGTCTATTCTGATCCTGATCTAAGAGACTAGATCACCATAGACTGCATCAAGTGCAGACTGCCAGCTGTTCCGGATCAGAGTTCGATTTGGATTAGAATCGATTCCACGCGGCTGAAAATCATACCCAACTAGTTTCGATTAAATCTTGCTCGGGCTTACACGCCATTCGAGCAAGATTCCCAATGCCAAACGGTTAGATCGGAGAATCTCGCCGCGTGCCCTGAATCCGATTACGCTCGCGTTAAACGCAAATCGATCTTCCCCATACTCGATATCGCGGCTGTACTCTTAACCCCGTTTCACGCGATATTCCAGCCGACTGGACCGTTCTGCGCACTGCGTTTCCACAAAACCAGAAGAGTCTCAAAGGACTGGCGAGTAATTAGCCGAGCTCGAGGCTGGCTGATCGGTGTCTTTCGAAACAGAAGCGGACAGAAGCTAACTCGAGAAATGTGCTGACCGTGAGTTACGTTCAACTGGAATCCAGGGCTTTTCTTCCTCCAACGAACCCAATTAGCGAAACCTCTCGCCTCTGTCCTTTTTAAAGTTTCAAGCGACGCGCGGCCGGCCGGCCAGGTCGGCCTCGAACCGGCACCTTCGCGGTTAATTTCTTCTCTTTCGTCCCAGCGTCCCGCTTTTTCCTCTCCGCCGTTTCTCTCTTCTTTTTTTCCCCTTTACCGCGTATTTACTTGGAAAATAATGAGCGGTAGCTCCAAGAGCCTCTCGTTATTTCTTTCCGAGCTACTCGTTTCCACGGACGTACACGCGTGCCGTTGAGCCAACGATACTCGGCCGAAACACGAAACATAGGAGACACTGGCAGAAATATCTAAGAGATTTCCGTGTCCGCCTCGCTGCCTCTTCCATTTTTCCTATTGGGAAATCGTGCCACGTACTTCCACTACGTTTCAGCCGCGCTCCTTACGCTACGCACCGTTTCTACGGCTGCATCTCTTACGATCCATACGACAATTTTTTCAACCTATGTACGTCGAACGTGTCAGACTGTATCGCTGGATAATACGGCAATCTGTGTGTGTGTGTGTATGTGATCTTGGATGACGTGGAATTCGAAAGTTTGGGATCGCCATGGAATTTCATGACGTCGCTATAACGTTCTATGGAAGCTGGCAGTTTAAAAAAATGTCAGGTTACGGAAAGATGCTAATTTACAAAGGTACGATGAAGTATGATGAAATTTGGACCTGCGGCATTCAACTGCGGAGAATGGCAGCCAAATCGCACGTACAAAAGATGGAAAGTCAACAAGGTAAAATATTACGTGACCTGATAGATGCAGCCTGGTCAGGCGAGGAACGACGACAAACAGTTATGCCAGCGCAACTGGAAAATAGAAACGGCGACATCCTATAGACCCGACATGATCTCAAACTCCGTCACACAAACGTCGTAATTACGATAACAACATGCACGCGACTTCTTCCGCGGTTCTTGTCGCTTCGCGTAGCGAAAGCCAAATGTTACTTGTTCGAACAATGTCAAAAGTTGGCAACTAAGTGATTGCGGATTTTGTCAATACCATCTAACGACAATCTCCGCAATCACTTAGTCGTCAATCCAATATTTGTGGATATCACCTCGAACCGGCACCTTCGCGGTTAATTTCTTCTCTTTCGTCCCAGCGTCCCGCTTTTTCCTCTCCGCCGTTTCTCTCTTCTTTTTTTCCCCTTTACCGCGTATTTACTTGGAAAATAATGAGCGGTAGCTCCAAGAGCCTCTCGTTATTTCTTTCCGAGCTACTCGTTTCCACGGACGTACACGCGTGCCGTTGAGCCAACGATACTCGGCCGAAACACGAAACATAGGAGACACTGGCAGAAATATCTAAGAGATTTCCGTGTCCGCCTCGCTGCCTCTTCCATTTTTCCTATTGGGAAATCGTGCCACGTACTTCCACTACGTTTCAGCCGCGCTCCTTACGCTACGCACCGTTTCTACGGCTGCATCTCTTACGATCCATACGACAATTTTTTCAACCTATGTACGTCGAACGTGTCAGACTGTATCGCTGGATAATACGGCAATCTGTGTGTGTGTGTGTATGTGATCTTGGATGACGTGGAATTCGAAAGTTTGGGATCGCCATGGAATTTCATGACGTCGCTATAACGTTCTATGGAAGCTGGCAGTTTAAAAAAATGTCAGGTTACGGAAAGATGCTAATTTACAAAGGTACGATGAAGTATGATGAAATTTGGACCTGCGGCATTCAACTGCGGAGAATGGCAGCCAAATCGCACGTACAAAAGATGGAAAGTCAACAAGGTAAAATATTACGTGACCTGATAGATGCAGCCTGGTCAGGCGAGGAACGACGACAAACAGTTATGCCAGCGCAACTGGAAAATAGAAACGGCGACATCCTATAGACCCGACATGATCTCAAACTCCGTCACACAAACGTCGTAATTACGATAACAACATGCACGCGACTTCTTCCGCGGTTCTTGTCGCTTCGCGTAGCGAAAGCCAAATGTTACTTGTTCGAACAATGTCAAAAGTTGGCAACTAAGTGATTGCGGATTTTGTCAATACCATCTAACGACAATCTCCGCAATCACTTAGTCGTCAATCCAATATTTGTGGATATCATGTACAATAGGTAAAAATAAAGAACTGGAAATGAAGAAAGAGAAAAGAGTTGCGGAAAGGAAGGAGAAGATGGGAAGAAAATGGGGAAAGATGAATATCCCTGGCACGTCTTTAGAAGATTGCAATGTACTCGTTCGGAACGAAACAGTTACATCAACGACGTTTAGACAATTGCATGGACGCGAAGTACGAGTGAAATGCAGCAAATAATCCTACTGCTCGTAGGTTTGCATCGTTTTCCATAGAATTATAAATTCGTCAGAGAATTTCTCAAGCTTCGAAAAAGTAAGAAACAGCGATTCGTCCGTTGGATTTTATGCAACGGATCCTCTCAAGGGAGCAAGCAGCCCTACAGGCCTAGGAAGACAGGAATTTTTTTTTTTTTGCCTGTGAGTATTTGGTAAAGAACCAAGATTTTTATGGGCAACCTTACGCGACATGTTGCCTCTGAGTTCATATTTTTTTTACCGAATAAAGTTGCAAACTGAGGCAGCGAGACAACGTTATCTGACTGCGTACGCGGCCAGCTCGTAGCCAGCGGCGAACGTGACTGGATCGTAGAAAGCGAAACATTTTTCTGCCAACTTATACAAAGGTAGATTATCTTCGATGCAGCTTACGAATTTTCCGTGACTTTGAACAATAAGGGAACGACGGCTTGTTAAGAGCGAAATTTTACTTTTCGCTCAAGCGAAATCAACTTGGAATATTTATAAAAATTCAACGGATCGGGATATCGAAAAAACTGTAGGCTACGTTGTAGATAATGTTACTCAGAGTAACGTGCAAAAATTCCAAGTTAATCGGATAAAGAGTTTCGGAGATGTGACTGAATGGGGAACATAGTTTCGAGAGAAACAGTGTTTAAAGCCTTCGGTTAATCTTCCTGTAAAATAAAATAAACACGCTCGTATTCGCTGACTCGAGCATTTTTTAGCATTTCAAAATACCCTTTTACCTACCTGCTGCACATACCAAAATTTAAAAAAAAAAACGAGGAAATAAAAAACAGAAAATTTCGATTCCTCGAAGCTCGCACATCTCTCTGATTCCTTCAAAATCTTCGGTTTAAACGAAAGCCAAGACTCAGACAGAAAAATCCTCCACTTTCTTCCCAACCTTCTTTTCTTTGGCAAAGAATTTGTCGATCATCCCATCAGCCTGTTGTGTTAAGAGTTCAAGAAACGACTCGCTCTTCCTACTTTCTCGTCTCTTCTTTTTCTACATCACGCTATCACGATGTACAGCAATAATAAAACAAGTTGCAGCTCTTCACGCTCGTGATTGCTCCAAGAAGAGCGCATGATGGCCGACAGGGGACTCGATTGATCGATGTTCGATGTAGGAAAAATAAAAGGAAAAAGTAAAAAATAAAAAGGGAGAATGGAAGGCGAGGCTGAAGCGAGAGGCTGAAATACGTCCACGTTTAAACGGAACGAATTGACGAACGATCGACGGATGCCGATAACCTGTCCGGGTACAATGGCCGTGCATCCGGTTCCGGGCTGTATTAAGCCTGTTATCGCGCTCAGCCAGCTCGATCCACTGAAATTCGCTCGTCACTGGGAACGGTTCAAAGGAAGAGGGACTTCTTAGGGTTCTCTGGCTGGTCGAGAGGGTAGATCGGACGAGCTGAGTGCCGATTAAGTCTCGATTGATTGTTGTATCCAGGAAATTATGCTGTCAAGAATTACGATTAACCGTTTCGTCCCCTGAAACTGTTTTTCCTTTTTCTTTCTTTCTTTCCCATGTTGTTACCAGGGGAATTTTTACGTTTGATATGTCGCGAAGCTCAACTATCGTTGCGCGATAGCTCGTCGATGATTCTTTGCTTCGTCAGCGGATCATAGCATGTACGTTAAGTCCTTTTGGATTTACGCGTCGTGTTCTTTTACCGACTGCTGCCTCCGCAGTTTTCCCATTCGCTCGAAGTCCGCGGTCATTTCCTTTTCCATCCAATTGGCTGACTCGCGCGCTGGCTCAGCCAAGTTGGTGTTTGTTTATCGTCTTCGATCTAGCGCTGCCTACTTTCTGCTTCCTTAACGCGCTTCTTCGGAACGCCACTTGACGGGGGAATTTGTCTACGTTCGTTTGGCGACGTCGTGGCACTTCCTCTTGGATCAGAAACGCATGACGCGGTTTGTCTTCGTATTTCGTCGTATCGTATCTGATCTGCTTGTCTCGGAGACGGGTAGACCCTTTGGAAAGGGACCGGTAACAAACTCGAAGGGAGAGACGCAGACGAAACTAACGGGAGCTACGGATAGGAAACAGCTTTGCCGAAAGTAGCTTAGCTGGTGAGCGTCATAAATCATCCCGGCCGTTGGAATACAAAAAACGGGTTTTCACTTGTGCGTACCCTCGGCCACCATGCAATAAACTCTGACCTGATCTCTAGCATCCACTTTATCCACCGGAAGCCTATTAATAGTCTTTCCTATGGCTACGCTTACCAACTGCTAGCCTATTTTACATCCGCTTGCTGCTAACTGTACGATAAATTCTCCATATTCTTTGGAATATTTGTAAAATTTTCATCGTTCAAGGTGGATCAAGGTAGAGGTTTCGTTTGGATAATTTGTCAGATCGCAGCAGTTACTTGGAAGGATTACGCGAACATTAGTTTGTAACGTTGTTGTGTTGTACACGTGTTACGATTTTTCAGTTGTCCAAGCTTAATACTATGTTTTATCATGTTACGATTTGAAGAAGAAGAAGAAGATACTGCCAATTCTTTCTTTTTTCAATAGAGTTAAATCTACTTTCTTGTTACAGATCACGTTGCATGGTCCACTTTAAACTTCTAACAGTTGTACACGTGTTAAGATTTTTCAGTTGTCCAAGCTTAATGCCATGTTTAACGATTTGAAGAAGAAGAAGAAGAAGATGCGAACAAGATATTGTAAATTCTTCCTTTTTTCAGTAGAGTTAAATCTACTTTCTTGTTACGGATCACGTTGCATGGCCCAGTTTAAATTTCTAACAGTTGTACACTTGTTAAGATTTTTCAGTTGTCCTAACTTAATGCCATGTTTTAACGTGTTTACTTGTTACGATTTGAAGAAGAAGAAAGTAAATCAATAAGAAGAAGAAGGTGCGAAGAAGATTGTCAATTCTTTGTTCTTTGAACAGAGTTGCATTTAGTTTCTTATAAATCGTATTGTATGGTTCGCTCTGTACTTCGAGCAGTGTGCATGCATTAATTTCTTCGAGTTGTCCCAGCTTAACTTCCACCACGTTACCATTATTTCAAGAAGAAGGAAATAAATAAATAAGAAGGAAAAAATTCGCAGAGCAGTTGAAGACAACGAGGTAGAGGTATTAAGAAAGGCAGCAGGGATTAACGAGCTCGCCGTGGAGCATCGAGATAACAAGACCGGAAGCTTCCGTGGCGCCGTTTCCGCGGACCAGACAACGCCGGCCATTATTATCGCGCTGTTTTCTTCCCGACTGCTTACGACAGTTTTTAAGCAAACGACGCTCGCCTTTCTTTCTCCAATTTTCTCCGAGATACGATAATCTTGTTTCAACCCCGGTAATCCTTCAGCGGAAACTTCGTCCTCCTATTTTTATTGCTCCTGCCACAATCCAGGGAGACGCTTGCTCGACTAACACGATTAACCAAAGCAAACCTTCCGATGAAATATCGTCTCGTACCTTTTTTTATATGTAGGAATAATGTCTTCGTCCTCAGATTCTGATTACGATAAAAACCTTAACGTCGGGATTTCTTTGAAAAGCGTGTGCCTAAAACGTGTGACAAAAGATAAACGACGACGAGTATACTCGTCGAACACTGTTCTAACATAGAATTAAATTGTAACGAAACAACTGTTTTGTCTTTTCATTTTATTAGTTTATTGCAATTAGTAAATTGCTATTTAAACAGCAAACTGCAACTACTTTTTACTCGTGACGAGTATACTCGTCGAAAACAGACGACTGGTTCAGAATTATTGGTCGAGCAAAATCTTCGTTTTTGAATTTGCACTCGGTGAATTCTTTCCTATCGCCTCTATAGGAAACTGCTCCAACACTACGCTTCTTACGAAACAGTAAAAAGCGAAATTATATTCACTCGTCTTTTTTTCCTAAGTCGATATCTCTACTTTCGCTTTCTTTCGCGTCGATAGTTGTACGTCTGAATCTCATCTTCGCCGCTGTTTGTATCGAAACTCTCGCTTCTGTCTTTCCGTCTCGTCGTTATGTTACGAGGTAAATGAAAAAAATAAGAAAGTCGTATCCGACGCGTTTCGTGCGATTGTTCAACACGATCTGCCTTCGTCCTCGCATATATTCTTCTTATAATGCTACACTAATCAGCTTACGCATTCTTCAAGATAGCGAAAAATCACGTTACGTTGTATGATACAAACGCTATGCTCGATTTCTAAAAAGAGAACCGCGCTTTGTCGCTATCTCCTGTTACAAAGAGGTGCCGACGCCACTGTCAACATTTATTTACCAACTAACATTCTCTTACAGCGTATCTGAACATCTTTTTCATTTCTTTATTTGTTCGTTCCTTTTCCTTTATTTTCATAGAACTTAGATAGAGGGTGAAACTTCGAGAAACCTTTCTTTCGTCGCAGGTGTTCCACGCTCGTATTTTCTTACGATTGTTCGATCGTTCGCGCTAACCTTACGAGACCCGGTCATAGGAATGTCATATTTCAAAATTTAATTCGAAATTGCACGTCCGACTTTATGTAAATTCTTATATCAACAAAAATTGAGAAATTGATTAATCGGATAATATAAGAATTTACATAAAGTTGGAATTTTAAATTGCCAAGGTTAGCGTTAAACTACCGAATAATTGATCGAAGCTAATATTACGACAAAGTACGGTTGCCTCGCTTTTACGCGACGCTAGTGCTGAATAAAGGCAATTTAATTCAAAATTTTGTCGCGCTATCTACGCAGGATTCTTTGGCCAAGGCGTACGAGCGAAGGATTTTTATCAGACTCGTAGAATCGTCGACCGGCTGAGCAACGTACAGTCAGCGAAATAATCCAACGGGGATCAAGCAAACGTCATCTTCCTTGGGATTGGTAGGACGAACCGTGTTGGCTGCGAGAATCAAAAGTCACAAGAGCTGTGGGGAAGTAAAGATAACTGCGAATCGAGGGTTTCTCAGGACCAACCCTCGATTCTTCCCTCGGGAACGACATCGCCGGAAACGATTATCCAGAACATGGCTAGCCTGGCTTAGGGTTCCACAGGGCCCGTCTTCGTCTCCAGTCAATTGTCATTTCCAAGATTTCGTGTCCTCTTACTAATCTAACCAAACCGAGGATTCTCTTCTGTATCTTTTCACGTAGACCGATATCTGAAATTACCAGCTCTCTTCCAACTAGAACCGAGCAAACTTCGAATCTTGGGCAGAAATTAAAAAGAAGAAAAGAGAGGAATGAGACGATCGATGAATATCGAACACACTATAGACAATGATAGTTCTCGATGTCTTCGATTGAAAAGTATCCAATGTTGAGGGCGACAAAAATTTCACGACTGTTACGTCGAACGTAATTTCGAAGTGGCGCACAGTTGCGGTTAAAAAGAAATATTCAGAATAGAAAAATAATCCAGAGATTATTAATCTGTATGTTCTATTAAAAGATAAAATGATTTAAAAATTTAAAATAATCTACAGACTGGATATGAGTAAAGAACCGATAGGATGTTATCTTAGAAGCGAAAGTAAGTAAAAAATGTAATTAATAAAATACAATTTTTCCGTTTAAGGCTTCGTTTTCAAGGAAACAGAGATCGAACGATGGTAACTACTTCTTACGCATGATTAGTATACTCGTCACAACGCAAAATATTGCCGACGAGTATACTCGTCATAACGCGAAACATTGTCGCCCCTTGGCGACGAGTATACTCGTCATAACGTAAACCATTGTCGACGAGTATACTAGTCATAACGCAAACCATTGTCGACGAGTAGACTCGTTATAACGCAAAATATCGTCGTTCCTTCGCAACGAACATACTCGTCGACAACGTTTTGCGTTATGACGAGTATACTCGTCGAGAACAGCTAACTGGTCAGTCGGTTAGTGGGCTAGCGGGCAAGAAATCAGTTCGCCGGGTCTCTGGCAATGGCTGGCTCCAAAATGTCATTCGAAAGTCGTACGCCAGGTGAAGAAATCCCTGCACTCCGATTTTTGTCAATAGCAGCTGCTAAATTTGTAAGTTTCCGCAATGCAACGTTCCAGAGAGGACGATCGCGACGAGAGTTGGTCGGCGATCGATGTCTCGTGAAATGTATTTGGCTTCGGCAGTTGGAGGGAAATCCGGCGATTGTGGAGGAAAAGGCGATACTCTGGAATGGTAGGTAGGAGAAACCGAGAGAAAGATAGGTCGTAGGTTGGCATTAAAATTCAAATATCACGGCCGAGGAAGAGCCGTCTCCGCTTTGAGGTCCGTGGAGCACGCCGGGCCAATATGAATACATTACAACGTGTTTGCATCCAACCCCAGGCCCGGTAATGCCTTCTATTAGAATCATGCTGGCGCATTTTAATACCACAACCATGGTCCTCTACCTTCGTGTTGCAAATTGCCAGTCTGTTCCCTTCCAAATATCGACCACGTCACGTACCAAACGGAATCCGAACGACGACGAACCAGATCCAGATGGAATGGACAGTTTGCGCGACCCAGACGAAAATGTTTCACGGGGTTCGCCACCGTTTGCACCGGTTTACCTTATGGGCATATACGTCCATACGTATGGGCCACACACGGTGGTTAGTTCTGCGAGAATTCAGCGCCGATATCTCGCACCGTGTCTCTGAACCTGAGAGAAAAATTTCGTGGTTCGTACGATCTTACCGTGGCCTTGCCATCGGACGCGGAACAGGAAGCTTGCAAGGTTACGGGTATTCGCCGTATAACGCGGTAATTGGATGTTGAAAATAATAACCGCGTTACGCGAAGCGAAGCGAAGAATTAACGCGACAATGACAGTTAGGTTGCTACAGTCGACAGAAGTATTTACAGATACTATTTCTTGGAGATTAAGAGAGAATCGTTTATTAAAACAGTCGATATTTAATTCCAGTGTAATTGATTGCGTTGAATAAATTAATTGAAATAATTAATTAAGCCGAACGAAAATTAATTAACGATATTGATATTATTCACGTTGACCAGTCGACCAGGCGGAATTCAGCTTTGGAAATCTTTCATGACGTTAGGTCGTGGAGTGTGTAAATAAATACAGGCGACGAGTATACTCGTCAAACGCAATTAATTGGTTGTTTCGGGTGTAAAAAACGTCATAGGTTTTATATCAGGAAAACTTGCAGAGAGTCTGCTACTCGACGAAAATAAATGAAAAATTTCAATATCAAAAAATTCCTTACGCTGATACGAAGACGATGCATCGCGGTTGCTCGACTAAGCAACGTCGAACGACGGTGCTTCTTAAAGACTCTCGTTACGTCCCTTCTTGTACTTGCAATTGTCAAAAATGACGAGCAATGGAAGATTACGTTATTTTTAAGAAGTAGAAAAATAGTTTCTCAAGGACGTTACACGGGTGAGATTTTGTAAAATACTCGAGAAGCTTCGGTCGATATCTGTTTATTCGCTGGGAATTCTCAGAAAATCTATCTCATTCGTTGAACGAGAATTGAGTGAAAATGAATGAAAAATGTGAATTTTAGCAAAGTAGAAAACGCTTGAAATCTCATTTTCTCCGCAATTAGAAAATAACAACATCCATCGAAAGAATTTTCTCAAAATCTAACATTTCCGAAACGAAGGAGGAAAAAGCGGACGATCGAAAGGATTCTTTAAAACAGCGAGAAGCTATTTTCGACGCAATAGCGATCTATGCGAAGCGTGTGAATCGCTAGAAAAATGCACGTAACAGGGAACTGATGCACAGCAAGGAGAATTGCAGGCTAGAAGCGGCAATCAGCCACGGGCGAGTGACTCGACGCAAGGACATAATTGGCATCGGCGTTATCATTAGCCAGGGAGCCTGCTACACGCATAAATATTCATGAAGGGAATTAGCCCGGACGGGAAATTGCACCGTGTCGATCACATTGATTCGCCAACTCTGTTTACACTTTTAATCGACCGAAAAATCCTCCCTTCTCGTCCGACCTGTTCAAACTTCATCAAAATTCCCTGGCAACAAACAAAACGGCGAAAGAAGAACACAGAGATGAAACGACGCAAGGGCAAACTATAAACAAAATATAGTGGCAAAACGGCGGAATCATTTGCAAGTAAAATACCTAAAACACAGATCCAACGAGATTCCTACCTTTTCCTCTCTTCCGACTCTATCAAACCTCTTCCTTAAAAAAGATAAAAATACAAGAGAGCAGGAGCGTAGCAGGAAGAAACACAGTGACAACCGTGGCAGATATAATTTCAAAGCGTAAAAGAGACGCGACAAGTCCGCACTGCGAATCGCCAGAAACAAGATAAAGTCCAGTTACAAAATCCAACGTCGGAGAAACAGTGGCCAAATTCGTCGCTAATGACCTAACGGTACACGGCCAGGTAAAAACCGGCTAGTAAAGCCAATTAAAGGCAAATAACGACGATGATTAAAAAGTAAAAAAAAAAAAGAAAGAAAGAGCACGGTGTGCTTGTTAAAATGGAATAAAAAAAAAAAAAAAAGAAAAGAAATATTGTCCGAGAGGAAGAAGACGCGATCGCGATACGGAGAAAAGGGACGATACTGGCGACTAACGTTTCGTGTTCGTTTTCACGGTACGATACGCGCGGCCTTTTAAAAATTCCTCGCTCGACCCATTATTCCCCGTAACGCGTTACTTTAACGTTCAAGCGACCCGTTCGTTATATTAATTACGCTGGAAACGTGGTCCGGGCTCGCTCGTTAACCCTGCAGCTCATTTCATAATACGAAATCGTGATACTGTATGCCAACAGGGGCGCAGGAATAAAAAGGCCGAAGAGAAAAGACAAGAGGACGGAGGATTCGGTGCGAAGGTATTGGCTTGGCAACTAAGTGAACGCGGGTGTTGTCATTAGATGGTAATGGTAAAATCCGCAATCACTCAGTTGCCAACACGATAGAAGGCCTTCGGCCCTTGTGCAACGCACGGCTGACTATCATTTCGCCAGGTGGCGATGTGAAAGGAAAAGGGCGAGGCGAGCGAGGAAGAAATTAATTCGATCGGTTGTGATCCGAAGTTGGAGAATCAAAATGTGTTATGGAAACGGAGGCTGAGCGTAGAATGTTCCTCGTCGAAGATCCCGCGTTTTTTCGCGTTGTCAGATTCGATCGGAAGGCGGGAAAATTGCGAGTTTCGTGGACGAACGCGAGGAAGATAGATATTTTTGCAACTGGTAAAACCTTGTCGAAGGAACCTGGTAAAGAACGCTGGGATATGGGAAACGTATGGATAGAGGTGGAAGTTGGATAAATGGAAAAACTGATACGTGTAAATGTACAAAGGAAGATCGGCGATAGGTTGATTTGGAAAATAAGCGAACGAGGCGGAGTGAAAGTACGCTAGCGATCGGCTTTTCCAGAGTTTCGAATCTGCTATTGGAATCTGGGCTAAGCCACGAATTTTCCCGACTGAGAGAAAATCCGCGCGATTTTCCACCGTGGCAGATTCTATTCGTCGAGCGAAAGGTGGATCAGAACGGGAAAGCTGGAAAAATGGAAAAATTCTGCTGTATAGATTTAGCGGCTTGACTAGAGTGACACAACTAATTGATGGACTTTGAATATAACGTGTTTCAGCAAGGACAGTAGCAGCGGCGCGTACATTGGCCGACGATACGTACAAAATATCAGCTGTAGTTACTCGATAATTTTAATGATATGCACAATTAAAGTTACATTATGTGTCCATACTTAACATTTTACATCCATCATCATCCATCATACTACAGTTCTGCGAAGCACATTATACTTCAACTCGCCTAATTGGAGTCCTCCCACTACGCGTTTTTACCAAGTATCGCGTTTCTTTCCTTTTCTTTTTTCTTTTTAAGTCTTTGACGAGGTCTGACGAAATGACAAATTATAACACGGTCGTATCTGTGACGAGAGACGTAGAAAAAAGTATTTGATATCTTCCTGATAATTACGTTATATGCAACGAACGATGAATCCAGCAATTCGGTTAAACTGCAGTGCCTGAAATTTCCACAAAACCGCAATATTCTTTTGGCAAAATTTCGTAATTTGGTTCTAATGGCAAATTTACGTTCGATAGCATTTTGACGAAACTATTTAGAAAAGAAAAGCACGTTTCCTACAACGATAGAAATAACATTTATTCTCAAAAATTGAACCTAAAGCAAAAATTTCTATAAATCTTTTCAGATAAATAAAATCAACGCCGTTTGCTTATTAACAGTTCGCATAGTTGGCATTCTTTCCACGCGAGAAACGTGATTCTACGACCAGATACTTGTCCGGATACTAGTTAAACGTATTATATATAGCGGGAAACCTATTTTCACATTTTTAAATTTATCTTGCCACGCGAGTATCATCGCGTTTTGATACAATTGAACAATAACTCCAAAGTTAATTTCGTATACCACTTGAGGGTTCTTCTATGTGGTGTAGAATATGCTATCATTTGACCTGATAAATCTACAGCACATTTTTCTCTCTTGTAATCTACCACTACCATTGGTTCATCACAAACATAATTTTCTTTACAGAGACGCGTGCAAATGTATATCGACGAAGATCCTGGGAATCGTTTATCGAATAAAACTAAAACTATTTTCATACGAATTCTAAGTGTAACCTTGGTGTTCCTTGTCTTTTATTTCGGTAATTAAGATCCACAATTCTCAACAGATATCATACGCGGACACGTAACTAGAATGGAATAATTATGAGACTTCTTATGGAGAAAGATACGACGTAAAAATCGCTCAACTTCGTTAGAAGCAATTCGGTTCAGTTCTGGAGAAACGTACGATTGAATTCGTCAAGATGCAAAGTAAATGTCCGAGTAAATTGAAAAATGTAAAAGATAACATCTGCTACATCGCATTGTCTCTTACTTGCTTCTTATTTATCAACGCAATTAGCGTAATCGGTTCGGTTCTAAACGATACTCGTAAAAAGATTGTAGAGGCGAGCGACGGTTCTACACGCTTGCAACAAATAAAAATGGCCTCTTTGTAAAGCGAGCAGCCTCTCACGGATGGTTGTACGCAGGCTGCAACGGTCGACAAAAATTGCCAAGCCCTAACATCGTCCTTTCCCTTTTCCGCGCCGGATCGTTTTCCTTTCGCCGGCGTACGAAGGCCACGCTCGCCGATCGTCCACCGACAATTCCGATTCTTTTTCCAACCATCGTTTCCACGTACACGTCGAGGTGTTCCGCGCAGTTTAAACAGAGCCAATGACCTACACTTGTCTCCATATACGGTTTTCTCGCGAGAGAACGCGTCGTTCTTCCTCGACCGTGTACCTCTTATTAGGAGATCTTGTCGCTGTTGGTTGAAACTGCGTGAAAAAAGAAAAAGAAAAGAGAAAGAAAGGGAGCTGTTCGACATTGGCGGTTGGCGGGGAAATTCGTTTCCCTTGGAAAGGAATCGCGTACTGTTTACAGGGGACAAGAGATTTACAAGTTGCTTGCGTAATTCTCATTGAAACTCTGATTCATCTGTTTGTAAATGGAAACGGGAGGGGAAACGTGCGAAAAATCGCGGATAGGTTCGCAGGAATTACGTTGGCTTTGTGTTACGGGACGCAAAGGTGCGGCGAGAAGCGGCGGAAATCGGTTTACCTGACGTGCTGACGACGAAATCTTATTTCGCCGCAGCGCGCGCACATTGCAAGCAGGCGATCTACGCTTCGCGGAAATACAAAAATGTGAAACGCGTGTATCATTGGAGATACGATGGTGCGCACCGGCGAATAAATTGCGTTGTCAGGTTGCTCTACCGTGATAAAATGACTTGACGTACAGTGACGATCAATTATTCAAACGTGATCCGCCAGAATCCAGTAGAATAGGAGCAAGTGGATCTCGCGTACAAGCGAATAGTCTGTGTAAATATACAACGGAATAACCTGCGTCGCGTAAATGCAATTGAGTATATATCGAGTGAAATTGCGCGAGACTGTGTGGTCGTTAAATTAAACCGAATGACCTTGCGGCAATTTTATTTATCGAGATTTATCGATACTCTCGAGAGTTTTAAGCACGCAGAATTTTACATTTTGTCCGAAGACTCGAGTGATCATCCAACAATAGAAATATCAGCAGAAATGGAAAATAGACGTTGAATGGAACGAATAGGTTGGAGTAATACGGAGTAGTACTGAGTAAAACCGAGTAGATATTACGCACAACCGAGTAATCTGAGTGAAAGTAAATAGACCTCGAATAGAACTGAGTAGAATCGAGTAGACCTAGAATAGGACTGAGTAGACACTGAGTAGAGTTAAACGATGTAAATAGAACTAAGTAAACGTTTGGAGAAACATCGAATAGATAAACTGAGCAGTATTAGGTATCTGAAACAGACTTTGAGTAGACTTAAAAACAATCAACGATATTAGATCTACGTCACGTAAGTACAATCGAGTGTACATCGCGCAGAATTAACGAAACCTGGAACAAAATCTAGTGAAACCGACGAGGACAAATTTCAACGCGATAAACAGATCCTTGTCCCGGTTGGAAGAATAAAATTCTTGGAGAATAAAGTGGGAGAAGGGACGAGCCAGGCCCAAGTGTCTCGCGACGCTGGCGAGCGAGCCAGACTTTAATTAAATTTCGCTCGGACGAGTGATAAATATTCAGCGATGTAAGGAATTCCTGTCGGTCTTAAACGTCGTGGAAAACGGCCTCGATAAAACGCGTAATTTCCCTCATGATCTCGAAATAATGGCTTATCGCGGCATCACCGCAATTTAAAATATCGACTGTCGCTTTTACGAACCGGGCGTCTGATAATCGCCATAAACAGGACGCCTCGAAACGCATTTAACGGCGATTTCTGCACAGGCCTCGGCGTGTCCTACGCTCGCGATTAACCCGTCAAGCATACTGTCGACCATACTCCCGTTTTCTCGCCCCACGAAGCATTAGACGGCTCGGAATCGCGTACTACGCAATCTTTCAAGACCGTGATATCTTTCAGGAATTTCGTGACTTATCAAATTTTTCAGAGTTAAGATCTACCATGACTCAAGCTTTATCTACCAAGGCTTATCGAATCTTTCGAAAGTTTCTTCGTGATTTTAGAAATCATGCTAGAGGTGACTTCAAGTGCCTCGCGGCACGCTACTATTCCGTTGTAAAAGACGCGTCTGTAAAAGAAAGGCATTTTTCCGACAACCTAATATTAACGTGCATATGTATCGTCGACATATCCTCGACACTTTGGGCAAACACATACGTTGGAAAGATACGTTGGAAATCGTTCGGACTTTGCAGTCCCAGTCGAGATGCAAAAAGAAACGTACTACAAAATCGGAACAAAATCTGCTAACAATTGAGATCGCAACACCAATCGCCATTTCCATCATCCAACGACAGAGCCGTGGGCAAAAATGGGAAAAGCTGGAGCGATTGCGCTGCAGGCACCTGAGATTAGCGATCGCGCGAAAACCAATTCCCCGCACGACGTAAAACGTTAACAAACAGAGGCTGCGAAGTACGAATGATCAATAAACGTGAACTCGTCTTATTTTCCAACGGTCATTTCTCCCTACGACATTTCTGTCCGAGATGGAAGCTATTGCTCCAAAGCTTGCTACATATCGCGATGATACAGAAGAGGAGACGTATCGCGAACTGGAATTTACACGCGACCATAACTTCGTTTCCTAGACGTTTTATTTTCGTCGAAGGCGACACACATCGTTCCCTTTTCTGTTCGAAAAATAGACGAGCGAAGAGGGGGGGATTGGGAATCGGTGTAATCTGGAAACGGAAACCGCGACGAAACAAGCGGAAAACGCAAGAGTCGGATAAGAATCGAGGACAACGAGAAGGGAAATGCATTCTTGCGCCTTTCGAAGAATAAATGTACGAGCTGGTCGATGGCGTTCGCTGGCCGCGCCAGCTGTTTATTTTCCAGATTGCGGCCATTCGTCTGGCCCCCAAACAGCACGGTAAATTCCCCGGGCGCAAATGGCCCTTCGTAAAATGCGTTCGACGCCAGATATATTTTGTCAATTATAAAATCGCGTGCCTGGTAAAATAGCGAATTCAGCAAGGGATTTGAATCTCTGAATCGACCGCGTCTCTATTACTTGGCATTTTTCTAGCGATTTTTAGAAAAATCCCACGGTCCATCCAAGTTGCCGCCCTCTGTAGAAACGTTCGCAGCCAAATGCTTTCCAGATTTCATGATTTAGGTTAAACGTTTGTCAGACCATGCTCGGTCGTTTCTAGATCCTCCTTGCTTTTCGATTAATCTTTTAACTATGGAGAAAACATTGGATAACGGCTGCCTAGCGGAGTAATTGTTTCTCTTTAGAAACGTTTCGAAAGAAAGGAAATGGAGAGGATTTACGTTTCTACTAGATCGTCGTTGAATTTCCTCTCGTTTCGAGTGAACATACAAATCTATCGAAGCTACTGCCCTTTAAATATAACGTTAGTTAGATTGAAATAACGAAATATAATTAACATTAGAACTACCACAGTGAAAGTAATTGGTTTTATAATTTTATTTTCAAATTTTTACTTTGTGTTATATTTCTTCCCGCAATGATGTAATGATTATCGCAACGACAACTAAAAGAATGATATAACGAATTTTATTTTGTTTTTTATGAATTCGAACTGAAAATAATTTTGTGTCGAGGCTACTTATACCAATAGCAGTGAAAATGACTGATATTTGTCAAAGTGTACAGAAGTCCTGCAACCTGTTTATCGAACCCCAATTAACCAGTTTCCTCGTTTTATACAACTTGCCACGCGTTTTTCAAATTTTGACCGCGTATCATTCGATACGACGATATCAGTTATCAGAAAAATTCCGGATCGATCGCTGAATCGCTGGATGCTAACGCTGGAAATACCACAGCAGTGAAAATGACTAGTTCTACGATTTTATAAACGCGTCAACCCTCGTTCAGGGATCCCAGATGGATTAATAATAGCAAAAATGTACTACGTAACATGGAATTGCTTTTGTAAGAAAGCAATAAATCGATAAATATACAAATATTCTATTATTACGTATTTTTTAAACCAGTCATTTTCACTGGTTTTGGTTGAAACAGCTTCGTGTTAACTATCGGTAGTTCCAGTGTTAATTAGCCGCTAAATATAATTTCAATTACAGCGTCGTGCGAATAACGCGCCTTCCTTAGCGCGATGAAAGCTTCCTAACGGCCGGTTTTCTTTTTTATTTTCAACTAAACGTGGAATTAAGTGTGCGATTAACGAAATAAGTGTACGATCGTGGTTTAAAGAAACCAGGTAGCAAAGATCCGTGCAAAATCCGCCGAAACGTATACAGCGGAAGTAACGCAATCCCCAAGTTGGAAAATATTGAGTTGGCAACTAAGTGATTGCGGATTTTCTCATTAGGTGGTATTGGAAAATCCGCAATCTCTTAGTTGCCAAACCAATACGTACACTTTTTCCAACAACGATCGCGTTACGTTTTCCTGCAACTGTCGTGAGACTCGTCTGCCGTACGCGATCTGTTGCACGAGAAAAGCCGAGTAATTTGAACCGAGAAAACACGGTGAGTGGCGGGAAGATAAAAAGAGCTAAGCGGAAGAAGGGAATTTTCGAGTGGCGCCACGGATGACTTTTCGCGCCTACGCGACCAAACGCGCCAATTTGCATGCGTGCACGCACACGTACGCCTGTCTAATACGCGCACGCGTGCATCAGAATAAATGTATTTACCCAAGGGTAGAGGATGTACATGGACCCAGCAGAGTGTACGAAGAGAGGATGAGGGAGTGATCGACAACGAGGGACAGAGAAACAGAGAGAGAGGGAGAGAGAGAAAGAGAGAGAGAGAGAGAGACCGGCTAAA
Source organism: Bombus impatiens (assembly GCF_000188095.3). Taxonomy (NCBI): domain Eukaryota; kingdom Metazoa; phylum Arthropoda; class Insecta; order Hymenoptera; family Apidae; genus Bombus; species Bombus impatiens. Next base: position 745,422 of record NT_176526.1, on the reverse strand, counting down.
TGATAGAGCAAGCATAGGCCGAGGAGTGCCATCGAATATATTGCGTTACAGGCCCGACTATCGATTCGCTACCAGCTATCAGCTTTCGTTGCTAGGCGATATCTCGATGATATCCGCCGGCAACGACTCCTCCAGAGTCGAAGCCGCAACAACCAAGCTTCAGTCACGAGATCGTAAATCCTCGGTTCTAAAAATCGAGCCTCGGGGTTGCCTGGTATAGTCGCCAGATACCAATCCCTCGACTCTAAAAGCTAAGATTCGGGTGGCTGCCAGGTCTTAAACTCGATTGAGAGATTTCACGTGGACGACTTGTTGTGAGCGTAGGAATGAATTTTTTAGTATTTAATTTGTACTTTATAATTTGTCAAGGTTGACATTTGCTAAATTTTTCTAACTCAATTGCTAAATAACATGTGAATGGCTAAGCCCAGTGGTATACCATCTTCCAGTTTGACTATTTTATTTCCTTAATGAGGTCAGTGGTGTGTTTTCCTTTTAGTCCTGTAATTATTTCTTTTTCTTCGTTTTTTATTATTTAATTTGTACTTTACAATTTGTCCAGCTGGACATTGGCAAATTTTTCTAACTCAATTGCTAAATAACATGTGGATGGCTAACCCCAAAGGGATACCATCTTCGAGTTTGTTTATTTTATTTCTTTAATGAGGTCAATGGGATGTTTTCTTTTTAGTCTTCTTTCTATGAGTGTTTTGCCCGCTTCAGCAGCCAGCTGGTTTGGGTGTGTTGTGTTTTTTCCTTGTGTTTTTTACGTACCTGCCGATTTCTTCTTTCACCATTGGTATTTTTAAGTCTTTGCGTATATCCTCGTTTCTGACATACCATGGGATGTTCACTATTGTTTTCAGTATCTTCGATTGTAGCGAGTCTGGTTTATTTATGTGTCAAATGAAAAAATGTTTAACAGTTTAACAGCAATTTCCATTCCCATACTTTCCAGTAATTCCAATATAGTAATTATAAATATAAATAATTGCTATTATTGAGATATGTATAATTTTATGTACTAGACTAGATTGGTCGCGTAGTAGTGACACACGTATGTGAATATGAGTGTGCGCAAGTATGTGTGTGCACAGCGTCAGAAGAATGCAACTGCTCCGTTGGCTGTGTGGTATGGAAGATGGTGAGACAAGGAGAGTGCTGAGACGCGTGCAAATATGTATCCACGAAGATCCTGGAAATCCTTCAATAAATAAATCTAAAACTATTTTAATACGAATTCTAAGTGTAACCTGAGTGTTCCTTTACTTTTATTTCGGCAATTAAGATCCACAATTCTCAACAGCTATGTTAGCGTTAAGAGCAACGCCAGCTTGGTAAATAAGCCTCTGTATAAAACGATACGAGTGTCATTAACCGATAGACGCTGAAATATCAGCAATTTTATAACAATTCTTTTATAATTTTATAGCAACGTTATAAAATATATTTGTGTAACGAAGATAGAAAACACGTCTTGAGAAAATATATCCTTTGCCTTTGTACGAGTTTTATCCGATCAATCAATTTCTCAATTTTCGTTAATATGACAATTTACATAAAGTTTTATTACCTACAATTTTAAACGAAATCTTGAAACCAGTCGTTTCATCTCATCGAGCCTGGTAACATTAGTGCTAACGACGAATACGTTTGCCACCTACGGCGCTTGAGGATTTAAACGAACGACAGACTCGGTTCTCTCTACGACTAAGACACACACACGTTTTTCTACGAATAGAATTCCTTTCTTGATGAATTTTCACCACATTAGTGGAAGAAATCGAACGTTTTCTCATACAGAATGATGTCACTTCAATTATCGTACAAAGTATTCTCATCCCTTTCCTTCTTTTCTTTTGTACGCATACATCTCCTACTCATTTCTACTTCCTTTCTTCCTCTTCTGTCCTCTGTGTTTACTCAAAAAGTTTACCCTAAATAAATAAATAAATAAATAAATAAATATTCTTCAGAACGCACACAGCAGTGAAAAGCGACGAAGCCTATTACTCGACCCAACATAATAGCGCGAGATCGAAGCTTCGCGTGCTTATCTTCTCGTAGCTTTTGACAATTTACTGGTCCATGTGGCTGGCGCGCAAACTCTAGAATTTTACCAACGCTGCGAGGTAGCTACATCGTAGACACAGATATTTCCCTGTAGGGACGTTTATTCGACCCGGTTCAAGGATCAAGGAATCAGGAAGAAGGCTAATTTTCGACCCACCCGGAAATGGAAGACCAGGCTCCCTTTCGGCAGTGGGAACGAGCCGCCCGGAATGGTCCAGCGGACAAGGACGACCAGGTCTAATCGACCTTCGGCATCGGATCGTTGGCCGGAGGAATTTTAAACGCCGACGTCGAGAATGTGCACTGTTGCCTCTCTGGCGATAATCGCCATCCTTGGACCTCCCCGTTGAAACTGCAGTCTGCTGTCCGACTATCGTTACGCTTTCAGCGTAGCAAGGGACGTTCTTTGAAATTTCACCGGGTGAAAATAAAAAGGCGACGAGGAGAATGTAAATGGAATGTAAATATCTGGGAGAGAAACAGGGCAGAACTGGAAATACCAAGGGGAATCAGTTTATCTATCATCTTGAACATCCCCACAGGCGAAGAACGAAATCGCTTTCACCTGCGATCGATTGCCTAATTATGCCAGCGAGGTACTCTGCGTGCCTCGAACCAGCTTGCTGAATTTGTGCGCGTGATAAATTTCAGAAAAATTCAAATGCAACCAGTGTTTTCGTAGTAGAGTCAGCGTTTAATTAACTAATTTTAACTTGAATTTTCAAATTTAATTTTCATTTTATCATGCGTGGACTTGGCGTTCTCCTTCTTCGATTAATTTTCAATTGGATTTTTCCATCTTTCCCGTGCGTAAAACGTCCATATATTTTTGTTTCCATTTGTCCGGGCGTTTTTTCAGCGTTGCCCATGGTTACGACTATGCGAAATAGGATAATATCGAGAAAAGTTGCAAAAGAAGAAGCAAGAAGAGATTTAGGGAAGTAATAGGCAGCGGTCACGAAGCCAGCCAAAGTTATTTATTAATTTGAATTAATTAACAAAATCCTAAAGTTTGTAACTCGACTATCTTACCTGTCCTGTTACCGATCTCGAAAGATATTTATACTTCCTAAGCCGTAAAAAGCTTGCAAAAATTCGATCGCAAATTTAGCAAAAAAAAAAGCAACCAATTAACGAGGAAATAGGAGGGAAAATTAAAAGGTAAATTATTTATCTGAATCCTGAAGAGTTAATATCGCCAACTTTCAGCTGATCGACGAACGTACTCGAATCTCGAGTAACCAAGAAGGCGAACTCTGCTCCGAAAACAGTTTTCAACAGTCTCTTAAATCCACTTTAACTTCTATCAATTTTTGCGAAGCGTAATTCTGTTTGTAATTTTGCAGGGGCGAAACGAAGCGAAACGAAGGAGAAGAGTGGCTGGAGGAGGAAGCGTAACGCACAACTACGCGGTAGCAGCCAGCAGCCTCTCGTTAGACGGGACAATTAAAGATCTCGTTATTTTCAGCCGCGAGAACCGGATCGTTTTAACGGCGGGCCGAGCAAATTAAACGTTTCGAGATTACACGACGCCACTTCCATCTCGAAATTATCGTGCCCACGATCCGATTTGGTTAGCGCGATCTTCAACATCTAATCGTTCTTCGTCGTCTCCTGTTTAAAACAGTTAGCCGGGCCAGGAAAATCGCGACCAGGCACAGGAATTTCGAAAGGCGGATGCAGTCGAGTCCTCCTTGTTTCTGGGCTAAAAAGGCTGTGGCGCGGTTAACAGCAACATCAGGAAACCAACGTTCAATCGTCCACGTAACGATACTGTTTGTATTGTAACTTAAACCTGGTACAGGTAGGAAGTTTGTACAGAATATCCAAGATATAGTACCAGTTACTAATTTCTGTCTAGTTGCTGTTTGTTTAGGTGTATTTAGAGAAATAGGAATGTGCAAGAATATCCACCAACGTTGAATTGCAATGTACCTTAGAGCTGGGGTAGATACCTGAAGAAATTTGTCAGAATATCCAAGATATGTTAGAAGCTACCAGACTCAGCCTAGTTCCTACTGCTTCAGGTGTCTTTGCAAATATATGAATTTTCATAAATATAAATAAAATTGAATTGTCCATGTATGGATACTGTTTGCAATGTAAAGCTAATGCTAAAGCTTAAAGCTAATGTAAATACCTGAAGAAATTTGTCAGAATATCCAAGATAAGGTAGAAGCTACCAATCTCTGCCTGGTTCCTATTGCTTTAGGTGTGTTTACACAAATAACAATTTGCATACATATCCACCAACATTGAATTGTCCACGTATGGATACTGTTTGCAATGTACCTTAAAGCTAGAGTAGATACCTAAATAAATTTGTCAGAATATGCAAGATATGGTAGAAGCCACCGATCTCTGCCTAGTTCCTACTGCTTTAGGTGTATTTACACAAATAACAATTTGCATAAATATGCGAATATCCACATTGAATTGTCCATACAATTATTTGCATTATGTCTTCAGCCTCCTACAGGCAAACAGAAAAATGTTCAAAAATATCCAAAATACACTACTAGTTGCGATATTGAGTAAACAAAACTAATCTCTGCGTAGCTTCTACTCTTTGACTGCTGCTAGCACAAATATACAAATTTGCATAAATATTCAAAGTCTATCAATAACCAAATTGCATCGCGAATAGTTAGCTTTATATTTACATTTCCTACCTACATACGTAATAGCGTGAACATACCGATGTTGACCTGGCGTCATTGTTAATTAGGCGATGCCCTCGACTCTATGCTTAGGGATTGCTCTTTAAACGTAACTTGTCCACGTGTAAAATGGCAAGAAACGAGAATCTCGCGGATGTTATTCCAGCTGGGTCGGCGATATGTGACTTGGCAACGACACTCGATGACCGTCTGTCGTCGTTAAAAGAGGATGGAAAAACCGGCTAAAGCGAAATAAGATGAATTAACGCCAGAGGATACGTGCTCGTGCATGAATCCAATTTAATGAAGCGGCACTGTGTGCGTGTGATTATCTATTCACGCTCTGGCTAGACCCAGACGCTCCTGTAAATTGCCTAATGACTGTCTGCGACAAGAAAAAAATAAGAGGGTTCGGTCGTCCAACGTTTCTTTCACCAATCGATCGCTTCTTTGAAGAATTTTGCTCTACCGTGAACATCTTATTAAGAAGCTTCTAAGAAAAAGAATCTTCCGATGAACCACGTGCGTGCGTATGTCGTTAAAAATAACACGGACATACGTTTTATGATTTTATGATAACATAGAGCGCCTTGTAATACTTTAGCATCGTAGCTCGAGAAAGATTCGACCAATTCATTGAACATCCTATTACGATATAAATGTCACGTTTCGAATGTTATCGAGCATAATGCAATTGCTAATACTAATTTCTTGCAAAGAGATAAAAGCACATATTTTTTCTACCAGATCGTTCATTCTGAATTCCTCGACATTTTATCAGACTCTGAAGGAGTTGGTGATAATTGTTTCAACGAGGTAGAGATTTTAGTACGATCGTTTTTCAACTGGTGTTTCCAGCGACTGATAAAATGAATTCGCAACGAGTATACTGTAACGTCAATTCACATCAGAGACCAGGCCACACACCACGGACAGGATGGCACCCAGATGTCTGCATATCCTTGGCGCGCACCCTCAATAGTCTTAAGTGCCCACCAGGGGCCTTGGCATTTTCATAGTTAAGGTCCTTCGGACCAAGCGAGTATTTCCTGTCTTAGATTTCCCTTTACGTTTATTGTCTACCACGTGTTAGCTTAGAAAGTTGGTTTTCTCCACATCTGGTATGTTCCATTGGCAACTTTCTCGCGAGGGCGGCTAAAACCCTTCCTGGTCCACCAACCGTCTTATTATCCAATCGGAGACGGTATCTACTGCCCTCACTTCCTTAACCAAAATTGTCATCAACAAATCCGATAGTTCCGTGTCCTTAGACACACCCACCCCTAGCTTTCCTCAGAAACAGTATCGTCAGTAAAACTTCACTTATTCTGTATCCTTAGAATAGTCAACATATCGGTCTCTACCCTTATAAGTCGCGTACTTAATGTTTTGTT